>NC_069660.1:117880969-118202105 GCF_027244095.1 Hemicordylus capensis | reverse complement strand
AGACATGGCAGAGAACTATAAAATCATGCACGTTGTGGAGAAAGTTGATAGAGAGAAATGTTTCTTCCTCTCGCATAACAGTAGAACCAGGGGTCATCCCATGAAACTGATTGCCAAGAAATTTAGGACTGACAAAAGGAAGTACTTTTTCACACAATGCATAATTGACCTATGGAATTCTCTGCCATAAGATGTGATGACAGCCAAGAGCCTGGATGGCTTTCAGAGGGGTTTAGATACATTCATAGAGAATAGGGCTTTCAATGGCTACTAGTCTGCTGGCTATGGGCCATCTACAGCTTAAGAGACACGGTGCCTCTAAGTACCAGTTGCCGGGGAGTAACAGCAGGAGAGAGGGCATGCCCTCAGCTCTTGCCTGTGGGCTTCCCAGAAGCATCAGGTGAGAATGACTTTTGTTATGAACTCCACCAACCATTGAGATAATCCAGAGAGGTCCATCTGCAGTTGCCATCAGTTCGTCTGGTGGCTACTGAGGGATGGGCCTGAGGGTTGCTGCTCTGAGTCTTTGGAATGTGCTCCCTGCTGAACTAAGAGCCTCTCCATCTCTGACAGCTTTTAAAAAGACTCTTAAGACACATTTATTATATACACACTTCTCTTTCCCTGCACACACACTTCTATGACCCCTTGCTTTCTTGAAAGAGCTGCTCTCAAAAGTCTGGGAACCTTCTGGAGTAACTTCCCATTTGTGATCATAGAAGTTAGGGGCCATAATTTGTTTTGGTTCCTTTTTAATATCTCAGAATAATAGAGATATACAAATACTCTGGTCTGAAGCAGTGGGAGAGACTGTTCTGCCTGAATATTACCCCTATCAGAAATGGAGTCACCACCTTGGAAGAGAATGGTCTAGGACAGAGAACAACACCAGAGGGAGCAATGAGCTTTCTTGACCAAATACATTAGTGTTGTAAAGCAGCCACAAGATGGAACTGCAGGCTTTTGTTACTTCCATTCATCAGATTTTCAGATCATAATTACTCTAATACAGAGCAAAGCATAGTGATGTTTACGAACAAATTCCAGAGTGACAAAAGAAGCAGTTGCAGTGAATAGTTGCAGGGCAACGTTCCAGTTTAAAGTAAAATTGAACAGAAATCCACACAAAACATGAAGTGATGGTCAAATAATAGATACTTCGACACAGATTGTCCAACTAAGATTGTAGTTCTATGCACACTTATTGGGCAGTAAGCCCCATTAAATTCAGTGGGACATCTTTCCAACTAAAGAATTATGTTTATATTTTAACTATTTTTAAGTTGCTTTGAGCACCTTCTGGCCGAAAACCAGCAGAGAAGTTTTAATATACCAGTAAGAAAAATAAAATATACAGAGGACTGGGGTGCAAGAAGCCAGAATCCTCATCACTCTTATGTGGAAATAAATGTCACTTCAGAATGAAGGAAAGCAAAGCAGCACACAGCTGTTGAAAGAACCACTCAGTGACTAAGAGAGCGATGGATGGCGCATGCGTGCCCCAATGCCAGCCATGCCACCCACATCATTGTGTTTCTGACAGTGAGGTTGTGGGTGTGGTGGCCAGTACTGGGGCATGCATTCACCACCGGTCCCTCTCCCAGAGACAGGTGGGAAGTGTAAAGGCAGTGGGTGGGCTGCCAGCCTTCTGACACCTTACATGATTTGCAGTAAGCCACAGTGTGTTATAGGCTACAGTATAGTATGAGAAACAGAGAGTAAACTGTGGCATATAAACTCTAGTGGACCATAAACACGTTTTGATAGGTGTGTGAACTCTTTTCAATTATCCAGAATTCCTCTGGACTAGGGTCACTTATCTTATGTAACGTTCTTCTTTCTAAGTTGAAAAATGTTCTTCCATTATTAGAGAGGCCTTCTGCTAGTGGAAGGGCACTTTTGGACAGAAGGTATAATTTTGAATCTTATGGAAGTACTGCTAGAACTTGGTTCATACACAAAATTCTGCCTTCATAAGGACAAACTCTATCCATAATGATAGTTTGTTTATTTGGAAGATTTCTTCCATTCAGCACACTAGCTCTCACCATTCAGCACTAGCTCTCTCAGGGTGGCCAACAAAACTATAAAAACAATTAAACACAATAAAAAATCAGATAAATCCCACCAAGACTGCAGCAAAAACCACAAACATAACACACAATTAAGCCAAACTATGAGCCAGTTTGCACGAATAACACCCCCAACATGTGAAAAGGGCAGTGATGTGCCAAGAGCACACCCACCCTGATGTCACTGAAGGACATCCCAACGCATTGTCAGGGCATGCTTCCATCGCATGTGGGGACTCTCCATCCAACTGCTTTTATACTGTAAAGGTTTGGCCTGGTTTTCCAGGGTTTTAAATACTGTTTTAATTGAATAGTGTTTGTGTGTGTGTGTGTGTGTGTGTGTGTGTGTGTGTGTGTGTGTGTTACAGTTTTTTATTTTAACAGTTAATTGGTTTTAGTTTTATTTTAATATAAACCACCCGGAGCCATTTTTTGGAAGGATGGTATAGAAATGAAATGAAATGAAATAAAATAAAATAAATAAATAGCCCCAAATATAAACTCCATTAACTCACACATGATTGAATGACGCTCTGACAAAGCATCCGGATGTCCTTCAGTGATATCAATGCTCTTAGAGTGTTGCCACCTCCTGTGAATGTTGGGGCCATTGTCTGTGCAAACCAGCCCTAAGAGACCTGGAAAATTAAGAAAAGGTCTTTGGCACCAAATGATACAAGTCAGCACTAGGTGAAGCTCTCTGTGGAAGTCATTACAAAGGTGAAGTGCCACAATCATGGAGACTTTCCCTATAGAAGTCATCAAGTTAAGCTTCAAACAAAGAGAAAGACTTTTCAAGACGACCTCAACAGATGAGCAGGTTAATGGAAGATAATCTTATATAACCCTTTCAAGCACCTGTAATTGGTTAAGAGCACCCCACCCTCCAGTTAAAAACAGAAAGCAGCACTTCCAGCAGCAAAAAAAATACTATGTACTTTTGTTCTGTGTAGTTATAAGCCACTCAGAGATAGAAGTTTGTTGTCTACAAATTTGATAAATAAATAAATAGATAGATAGATATGCAAAGTACCCAAAATAAACAGAATCCTATCAATACAAGTGAGAGCATGAATGTGATTCTAAAGATGTGAAAAGGGCAGACATCACCAAAGTTGGCACTCACAAAATTTCTTATGGCATTTACAAAATCAAAACCTAAGAGCTGACTGGTGGCCATGCCTCGCATCCAGCAGAACTTAGCTCTTGCTGGTGTCTGGGACTATCTTCTCCAGTATCTTCCTCTTCCTCTCCCCTCCCCTGAGGGGATTGCCCTTAGGCCCTGCCCCCTAACCATGCAGGATGAATTACAATCCAATTGGAAAAGACCAATCAAGACAAAAATATCATCCCTGGGCCTTCTCCTACTGTCTCTAGATAATACAGGCTTCAACCAGGCTAAAGTGCTCATCAAACAATGCATCACGGATAAGGAGCGACAATCTGATCTAGCCACGTTTCTGAACTTCCTCACCAGAGAAAGTCTTAGATAACTGGCCGCCTCTATGGCCTATCTGGCACAACTGGAGGTCCCCAGGCTCCAGCCTTAGGAGGGCCTTCACACTGGTCCAATGCCACACCCTCCCCTCAGATGTGTTTGAAGGCTGCTACAGAAAGACCCCCACGGTTGGAATGTCTATGCCCCTGTGACTCAGGGCTGGTTGAAACAATGGCACACATCCTCCTCCACTGTCTATACTACAGGGACACTCATGCTGCCCTCATCCTGCCACTGACACATAATTATGCAGGATGTACTAGCCACGTTTACACCTCTCTGTTGCTTTCTGATGCTAGGCCCATTGTCACCTACAATGTGGCCAGGTTCTGCGCAGCTGCGTCTAAAATTCAGACGACAGGCAGCGTGTAGCTTGGTGCCCGGCTATGAATGTTCTGCAAGGCAGCCTTGTAGTTTTCGGCTCCATATTTTTACTACCCTATATGTTTTTACAGTCTTATAACTTTTACAGTTTATATAGCCTAACATTCTATAGTTTCGTAACTCATACTAACTTTCCTATCAATTTTTTTATTTCCTCTAAATTTTAATCTAAAACATGTTTAGTTTTTATAACCTTTAAAATTAATAGCTTCATAATAATAGGTCAATTTAGCTATGTTGCTGTATTATTATTATTATTGACTTTTATTCTGCTTTTTATGGAATTCACCCTTTTACTCATCTTTTGCCCTGTACTTTTTATGCTGGTCTTTAACCATAATAAAGATTGATTGAGTCAAAAGGGGTGGTCTTACCTTTAGTATTATAGACAAAGCTCCTGAAATATGGGATAGTCCATAAACACAGGCAGAATGCCTTTATTATTTATTTAGCAAGCATATTTGTATACCGCCCCACTACCGAAGTCTCTAGGTGGTTTACAGAACTCTTGGGCAATGTGGCAAAAAGCAATGCCAAGCTACCCTCCGCCTTCCTCAGAATAAGAGAGTGAGCCTGAGAATATAGCAATTGACCATCTCTGCAACATGGTATTCTTAGCCACTGACATGTGGACTGGGGGACAGGGAGGGCATGCATACTTGAAAACTATTACCGGTAGATGTTGAACCTTGGCTACTGAATTTAGGCTTCACATCACTTGTTAAAGAACTGATACTTATTAACAAGGTTCTATGCACAGGCCTGCAGCAGGTTTCCCTCCCTTCTTATGCCAATGCGGGGGGAAAGGGAAAGACAAAGTCAGGAGACTGGGTTGTACTTAATGGAGCACGACACAAATCTATGGTGCTTGAACATACCATGAAATCCATCTCCCAGGCAGGTACTTAAGATCAGAAAACAGGGACACATACAAAGCTATGAGTTTATATCAGATATGTTGTTGAGATAAACATGACTAGCGGGAAAACAGAGAGATGGAGATGACAAGAGGAAGTGAGCTATTGCAAATAGCTCCTTTAAAAATGCAACAGGAAAACATACAACATGCTTAGGCAGATATTGCAATTCAAAGGGCACTAAAATTCCAATCCTAAGCACACACAACCCAATGAGACTTCCGAGTCAACTTGCTTAGACTACAATGCATATTCATGAAGACCATCTGGCAACAATGGCTGACATCCTGACTAAATATAACTTGACAGAAGCCCTATTGAAACCAATAGTCCAGTAATTCCTAAGTAGTACTATTGAATAACTTAGTCTGGATGTCCACCTGTGTAGTTTGGATGAGGCCATTTTGGGCTAAATTTACACACTTGCCGATAACCCATTATTGCACTTGTTAAAAAATTTTGTTTTACTACTTCACAACTGTATATGTATCATGTGATCTAGGTTAGATGTGACTTGTCCAAGGCTACTCACTGAGGTGAATAGCTGAACAGGAAACAGAAGGTTTCCTACAACCAAATCCAATGCCACACTACACAATGCTTGGGTTGTCTAAATATAGTCATGTAAATCTATCTTGAAAAAAGGAAATGGTGAACTGGAATATAATTATATAAGTGACTAGGAATAATAAGTACAGACCTTTGTTCTTAAACAGTTTGTTCATGTGAACATTAACAAAGCAAGGCCTATAATGCTCTCTTGCTATGCTGCTCAGGCAGCAGTCAAAAGAACTGGGCAGGAAAGTGCTCACTACCCCTTGAGGCCTGAGAATATTAGGGCTGTGCATGAAATGGATTTTGTATTTTGTTTCAAGCTCAGAACAAAATGCAGATGACCAAAATGTTTTGTTGAAACAGGAGACAAACAACTGTTTTGATGGAATGAACTTGAAGCATTTTGAGTGTTTTGGCCTTAGGGAATGGGGACACTTGAAACACCACCTTGTCCCCCATGGGTAGCTCCTAGTGATACCAAAGTGGGTTAGGTGGAAAGGCATGATGGGTGCTAGCTACCACCCAATGCACAGAGAGAAATGGGCAAGCAAGCGATCTTAAACAAATTTCTAAGCCTTCCCCCCAAATTCCCATAGGATCTCTGCCTCCCAGTCCTTTTGAATACATTTTGAAACTCCTTCTTTTTGGACTTCCCTCCCTCCCCCAACCAGTGGGGGCACAGTTGCCCATGACAACGCTTGATTTGTACAATAAGCCAACCAAGAAGCAAGGAGATCACAAGCCAATCAGAAGCCAGTGCCAGAAAACCAATCAGCAAGGAAAAAACAGGCCTCCAAAATGGTGCTCAAAATGTTGAAATGTTTCAATTCAAAATGGGGTTTTGATCCAATCTCAAATCAGGCTTTTATTTAGAGGATGCTTTGTTTTGAGCTCAAAATGGTTCATTTCAAAGTCAATATGTTTTGACATCAAAAAGGTTTTCGCACATCCCTAGCAAATACTGCTGCAGGGACTGCTCAGAAGGTTCAGGCCTAACAAATGCCCCACTTTCTAAACCTTTTAAAGTTTGAGGTGCTGTTCTGCACAGGCATGAGGCCCGTGTGTGTGACTGCAAAGACACTCATAAAGCAAGGCCCACTTTACTTATCCAGGGTCCCTGTATAACTGTAAGATGTCTGTTATGTAATATTAAAATAACCTTCTACTTTAAACAATAAACAAAAACCCCAGGCCAGCTAAACAGGACTATGGTGGTCTCTTAAGGTCTTCTGTAAAGGCAGAAGTTCTGCAAAACAAAACAGGGAAAAATGAGATATCCTTCAGTGAAAGTAGTACTATTATGGCAAAGGTAGAATCAATTAAAAAAAGATATACGGATGGTATAGTTGTATGGTACTTGTATAATCCCTACAAATGTGGCTATTTATCTTTCATATCATATGTAAACATGCTCTGAGAAGGCATTGATCCACAGCAATGATACACAGGGCTGCTTTTGTATCAGGAAAACCTCTCCAATTCCTGGCAAAATAACTCAAATTCTGTACACCAATTTCTGCAGCGATTCCATAATTTTACTTAAAGTTGTATGACAATATGATTATTACAAGCCAAATTCACCTGCCAATGGTTTAAACCAGGGCTGCTCAACGTGGCCTCCTAGCTGTTTTTGGATTATAACTTCCATAATCCCCAGCAACAGCAGTCAATAGCCAGAGATTATGGGAGTTATAGGCCAACATGTGCAGGAGGGCCAAAGTTGAGCAGCCCTGCTTTAAACCTTGTGCCACATGCCACCCTGCACACCATTAACCACATTCTTGACAACAGCTTCAGAGGAGAGAGGTGAAACAAGAACTGCTGACAAAGCAGTCAGTATTTCTGGAACGAGTATGAGGAAGACTTTTCCATCCCAAGCAGATACCTATAACTTTAGAAGGATATTGCAAAGCTAATGTTTAGAATACACTGAGGAGAATATATGAAGTTCAAAGCTGTATACAGTGAAAGGCAGAACAATCAAGATTAGTAGGAGCTGTAAGAGCATTCATGAACATGGGAAACATATGCATGTAGGATGATCAATCATTAAAGCAAGCTTTCATTTCCTTGGCAATCTTCAGGGTAACAAAGGTAAAGAGACAATATGACCCCATCATTAGTCTCTCAAGCTCACAGAGTAGACATGATGGAAAGCACTTTAAAACAATGACTAGAAAATCTACTCATATTTACAATACCTTTATAACGTGCATCCACAGATTAGGCTCCTGAAATTTGGTTATAGCAGCTTTCTCCCCTGCCCCCCTGTCCTTTTCAGTGAATGGCTGTCATTAAGCAGGCCTCATACACTCTGCATGATGCAACCAATAGCAACAGGTGAGGTGGGCACACTGGAGACCACAAGCACAACTCTAAAAACCCATCTCAGACTATGTAATGAGGTAAATTTCTCTCACATTGCAAACCTCAGGATAGAGCTTACAGGATAAATGGCAATGCAGTTTTATTTGGTGTATAGAAGACTTGGATATGACCAAGGCACCCTCTTCTCACTGCCTCATATTCATAGACTGTTTATGTGAAATTAATCTCTGATGAGATGGATTAGTAGGATATGCTGATAAACAGCAAACATAGTGGGTACAAATAGGGACAGATACTTCTGAAAAGGGAATATTTCTCAACTCTCAGGCTTTTGGAATATTAGATTCCTAAGTCACAAACTGAATTGTAAATACAGATGTACAAGTTTTGACTTGGTCACATCAGACCTATTGGTAGCATGGAAAGGAGAGGAGAGGAGAGGAGGTCTTGTGGTAGCAAGCATGACTTGCCCCCATAGCTAAGCAGGGTCTGTCCTACTTGCATATGAATGAGAGACTTGATGTGTGAGCACTGCAAGATATTCCCCTCAGGAGATGAAGCTGCTCTGGGAAGAGCAGAAGGTTTCAAGTTCCCTCCCTGGCTTCTCCAAGATAGGGCTGAGAGAGATTCCTGCCTGCAACCTTGGAGAAGCCACTGCCAGTCTGTGAAGACAATACTGAGCTAGATAGACCAATGGTCAGACTCAGTATATGGCAGTTTCCTATGTTCCTATGACCTGTCCCCATTATATCTTGCATGTGCTCACATGTGTGCCAAGGCTTAGCACACAACATAAAAAGGATATGGGTATGTCATCTAAATTAATCTTTACTTTGTGGCCCAGTATCTTCTTCCTGGTATCCCTAGATGCATTCATGAACAGCATCCAGCAAGGCACAGAAACCGCCTTTTGAGCTTGTATGTAATCCAGGAGGAACAGAAGCATAGCAGAGAATAATCTGAGACTTGCCCACTGATCAGGGCTTTTAAACAGCACTAATGCACACAAAGGCACTCAACATTGTTTCTATATTCATTCTGCATCAAAAAGGGCCAGTTTACTTAAAATCTAACACATTGGCCTAATGCAGGTTACAAGCCTACAAAATTTATTCTCCATAGCCAGTCTTTATCCTAATAGGCTAGTTCTCAGCAGCAGCCAAGACCATAACCCTGTGTCCAGACTGTATCACTAACACATCAGGCTGTAGATGCGGGATTCACATACTCCTCCATGCAAAAGAATGCCTTGCATATAGCAAAACAAGATGTAGTGGAGAATGTTCTAACCTAGCCTTCTCCTGAAAAGTTCATTTTCTATGAATAGGAATTGGGCGTGTAAAGGATTCTATTATGTTAGGCCTCCACCTGCAGTCTGAAGTAACACAGTCCAGGCACAGACTTACTATCTAATCTGCAAATCCATAGCTGTTTTTCAAGCAGCTATCACACTACTGTTTCACACACAAAGCAGGTTTAAACCAGCCTGTTTTGAGGCATGTGCAGTTTCCTTTTCACAACTTTCCTACATGGCACAGTTTATTGGGGTCTTCTAGGAAAACAGAATGCATACACTAGCATCTTGGGTTAGAAAGAAGCAGCACAGTCATTAGGCAGAATGTGCATAACTTAATTTGTAGTTTTGAATATCAACTTTTTCATTTTACACAACTGTAGCAAGCTAACTAGTTGTAAAGAAACCAACAAAACTTAAAGGATTTAAAAATAAGGGTTTTAATGCAGCTGACAAGAAAATAAAAGAAGCAATTTACTTAATGAGATACAATCCTTTATGTTGAAAATGAGTTACATACAACTAGAGTACAATTAAAAGATACCATACAGTCCAACACTTTCCCCTCAATTGTGTCAAATTAACAAGTCTTTACTGTCAAAGATACAGTATTTCTTATGGTGGAGAGAACTTTTGAAATCAAATACAGGCATCATGATATTTGTGGTTTTTATTTTGTGTGTTTAAAATGATAGGGCTAAGTTATACACTGCCAAAATTGTATATGGCAACCTCCCTATCTTTCATCCCAACCTCCTTTATTTCCAGTCTATTACTCCATCTTAGAATTTACTTTTACCATCATAGGATTTATTTTTTACACATCATAATACTTAAATAAGCATAAATAATATAGAATTATAAGGGTACTTCAAAAAAAAAAAAATCAATGTCCACCTAGAGTTGAAATCTTGGACATGCTGGAATCTGTCCCTTGCATTCCATAATGGACATCCAGAGTGAAGTCTTTCAACATATGTTACAGAAGACAAATCTCTTGTGTGGTATTATCAGATCAAAGTAATGGCTAGAATTCATAACAAAATCAAATTGGTGATCTCCAGCATTTATTAAAATCTTTTAAAGTCCATAAACAACATTACTGTAGAATTTATCGTATACAGCTAGCATACAACAGCATGTCCTCAGTCTAAATGAAATACAAAAGATCTTAACATTTCTCATACAAATAATTTCTTTAAATTTATTAATGTGACAATATATTTATTACATAAAATTTGCTACTGCAAAGTATTGTATGCTTGCCTTGTGCATACATAGATGGAGTGGACAGAGATGGCAGACAGACTCCTGATGATGTTGTGCAAAATTGCTTAACTTAAAAAGACACACAGAATGTTGTTTGATACATCCCATTTCAGGCTGTAAAATGTCTACAGAGGTTTTTCTTAAAGGAGTGTCAGAGATTAAAAAGGAAGCAATGCCAATGGTCTCATCTGCATCTGCATTCTACAGAACATCATAAACTAAAGAGCTATCTAGATCAGTTCTTAAAAAAACAAACACATCATCCTTGTATGCATGTAAATTGATCATAAAACATGAGCCTAGTTTATTTTGAATACACTGATTTGATAGGCCACTGAGATAAACCAGAAATTGGGTGTCCCAACGAAAAAGTTGTATGCTTAATTTTAAAAGCACAAGGTGGTGTGCCGAGCCACTGTTCGTTAACAAACACTGAAATAAGTGTGTGTAAAAGTGCTCAAAGCTAGCACATGGCAGCAATACCCTTTAAGTCAGTTGGTGAGATGCAAAACTTAAACAACCCAAACAATTATCTGTGTGACCTTACATTCTATTTTATTAAAAGAAAAGTATGTTAGAAATGAAGACACCACACCATGGATGGTGGCAGTTTTAAACTTTGTCTCTTTTCTATGTGAATGAAGTGCTGCTGATAGGAACCATGATTGGAGCAGCACTCCATCCCTGATTTACTAATATAGTATACCAGAATAAAAACTTGGCATTTACTTCTTTTATTCTTCACAGCTAACAGAAATACCAGGTATATGCATATCTAGCAATGCATCAATATTTTAACACTAAATTTTCAATTTGCTAAACCATTTATTCTCATAGCTAAAGAGATTTAAAAAAAGAAGAATGATGTTTTCCCCCTTTCAATAAAAAAGGGTTGAAATGTGAAATACTTCAGGAGCCCCAACATTGAAATTACTAAAAATCAGTCCCAGTTTCTGACAATACTGACCAAATCTTTTAAGTGTTTCAGGTTTTAAGGTGTTAAAAAAACCCCTATTTAAATAGCTACTCCTTGAAATGTTGGTAATTAAACTAAGTTAAATATGGTCCAAAGCCTAGGCTGGATAGAATTGTTCCTGTTTACTTAGACTGTGCTTCTTATGGCACAGTATGCTTATGGCATATTTATCTACTGCCTAGGGAAGGAAGGAGAAGTATGAGGCAGGGAGAAGAACTGCCAGTATGTAGAAAACCAAGGCACGGGGTCTAGCTACTGTACCCTACACAAGCTGTCCAATTTTGATACTAGCTAAGTTTGGTCAGTCTTCAGGAAGATGTGTTTAAGAGCATACACTCAAATGGCGATAAATACTACCTTCAAAAACGCTAATGATGTTGGCTAGACTTAGTCTGAGCTACAAAAAAACAAAAACAAAACAAAAACCTATGAACTGTAGCTTCAGACACAAGACAGACACAGAAGGATTGGCTGGCACAGACTAGAAGCAACACTTATCTTTCACTTCGGTCTAAGCCATACTAGCCAGAACATCTTCAGTTTCATTCACACAAATACATTATTCAAAATAAAATGAAGCGTTCTTGAGTGAAAGGCTACTTCTTTTTGAGAGGGGGAGGGGAAAGGAATAATACACAGAACACAAGAAGTAATGACAGAATCCAGAAGATAAGTAGGAAAAGTGGTCTATATTCTGTGTTATAGCACTAACCGTGCTTGCTTACTTGTGCCTAGTTATAAGGGTTGGTGCAAACTGCACACATGGAAGATGGCAATAAAGACCTCAGTCAGTTTTGTGGAATGAAGTAACTAGGTAATTGTTTTGACATATGATGGTCTCAGCTCCACCTCATGAGTTAACAGAGTGCAAAGATCCCAATATGAGCCCTGATGTCCACTTATCCTCCAGCAAGTACTAAAAATCAGCAAATTCTTTTGCACATTTCTCTGTTAGAGACACACGAATATCTTCTTCCTCATAGTCATCAAAGTTGCTTGTATCTCCAGGGCCTCTACACTTTGGTATGAATGGAGCTTCTACCTGTATGTGAAATACAAATACGGAAAGTTGTAGTTCTTCCATCTTAAAAAACCAACCAATCTGCAAAACACTAAACCCCCATCATTTTCATCTGATAAACCCATGCTCTAAATACAAGGGGGAAAGTCCTTATGGAAATGGATGAATTCAGGAGAGAGATGGTGTGAATTTCTCTTATGAAGTATCACAACCCATTTGTGAACAGAGAAACTTAATGGAACTGCAAAAGCACAGCAAAATTGTATAAAGCTTCATTGGTGAACAAAGCCTGAAACAGGTCTTATTCTACCCTTAGAAAGATGAAAAACTCCGATCTATGAAGAACTGGAGCCTGTAATTTTAGAAAGGCCAAATTTAAAAGCACATAGCCAGTACTATATAAAGAGAGCCTGACAAGTGTTGTCACATATACTGCTGGTCCAAGCCC
The DNA here is from genome assembly GCF_027244095.1 of Hemicordylus capensis. Taxonomy (NCBI): domain Eukaryota; kingdom Metazoa; phylum Chordata; class Lepidosauria; order Squamata; family Cordylidae; genus Hemicordylus; species Hemicordylus capensis. The sequence continues at coordinate 118,189,343 of NC_069660.1, read as the reverse complement.
TCCTGGAGGCTGGAAAAACCCATGGAGGTGGAGAAACCTAATTGGCTCTGATAAGTGGCTGGTTGTGGGGAGGGGAAAGAGATAAAAAGAAGCTAGGTATACTGCTCCCCACTCTGCTACACTCAAAGGTGCACCTAGGTAATTTTGGAGCCTGGACCTAAAGCCCTTTGGAGAGCCCCCCACTGCAAGTTGGGCATCATTTTTTAACATGTAGGTTCTTGGGGGCACAAGCCACACCATCCAGGGCCCCCAGGGGGTGTGAAGGCCCTGGACTTTGGCCCTGAAGTCCAGGGGTAAGAGCGCCTCCGGCTACACTAAACATATATTCCAACTGAGCTTGAAAGATATTTCAACTGAGCTTGTAAGCCATTTGCTATCATCATCTCAAAAACTTTTAAACTGCCCAAAGTATTAGAATAGTAAAGAATCAACACCCTTTCCCCCCAGTATTAAAAGAGGTATTATGAGCAGGGGGAGAAACAACTAAAGAACAAAAAACTCACTTCACAAAAGTTGTTATTAAATGGATATTTTAAAATGAGGATGTGAAGATTACCATTCTATATTGCACATTTGCTTAAGCAGTCTCTTCAAAATAAAAGAACACACCAAGGTTTTAATCGTAGCCTGTCTTTTGGTAATTAATACATTACTGTTATAACTACTACTGTACTGTCATGCTGCTTAACTAAACAAGCAGCTTCTTTTTATAAACTATTGTTAGGTTTGAGCTTTGACTTTTGAAAATGTTTGTGTGGGAGAACAGGCCTATGTGTCTCTAGAGTCTAAAACATAGGCAAAAAAGTTAAAAATAAGCCCATCAAATCACCATAAAAGATGATTAACATACAGAATATAAGTAATACAGGTCAAGTAATAGAATTTCAGAGATAAATGCTACAATAATTGTGGCTGAAATCCAGACTAATATTGTGCACGCTGAAAAACATGTTGTGCAGTGCAGCAGCAAATTTCACTGATATGATCAAATTGCAATGATAAATTTCTATTAGTTCTGCAGGCCACTGTGCCTCTTGAAAGTCCCACAACCCTCAGGGACATATTTTCAGGAACTAGAGAGGGCTGCATAAGGAAGAAGGTGATTAGCAAAAGCAATCCCTCCCCCATTGCATATACAAAACCTTTTTGGTGTGGAATAATAGATGGAAATAAATGTCTTAGTTAAAATTCTGGAATCAATTACAACAGGGAGAAAGCATAGGTTTCAAGAATTTTTGTTCTGATTCAACGCCCCAAAACACAGAACAAACTAGAGGTCCACTTATCATGCTTTTGTAAAAGTTGGAATAATTTAGAAGACTTGTCTAGACCCCAGGTCCCAATAAAGACAGGATGCGTAATTGGAGTAACTAGGGCTACCTGATTGATTATTAATATACATAAAACTTGCAACAAGGAATTTAACTAACCAGAGTGCAGGTACACCACAGATGTGGGTCAGCCTCATAAGGACGATTGCTGCCACACTAGGCAAAGGACCAGATGCCGATTCAGCCAGGCACCAAGTCCTGGCATTCTCTCACCATGGGCTTTTCCTTGCTGAGGGGAGGGAAGCCTAACCCACCCCAACCCCAGCCACAACAGTCTGAGCCAGTGAGCCAAACCACCCTCTGAGTAGGGGCCAATCCCAACCCAATGGCCCACAAAACCCTGAAGTGGGGATGTGCATGAACCTGTTTGGAGGCCCTTTTACGGGCCTCTGAACAGGTCCGAACACCTGGCAGTTCGAAGGTGGGGGGATAACTTTAAGGACAAAAGAGGATGCACTCCCCCATCCCATGTTTCCCCCACCGGTGGGCTCTGTAAAACTGGTCCACCGGGGTGACAGAATACCTCCCTGCCACCCCCTCCTCGGTCCGGAAGTAACCCACATGCGTGTGCATGTCATGCTCATGCACAGATATGTGGGGGTTACTTCCAGATGGGGAATGGACAGGCCTGCCGCTTATGCAGGCACATCCTCCCCATTTGGCCGGCCAGTGTCATGTGAAGGGGAGGCAAAATGGCAGCCTCCATGTCTGTCCATGGTGCTGGGCGCACAACCCCGGCCCCCACTCAACGCGGAACCCGGAAGTGGGGAATGGCATTTCCTTCTGTTGCTTTTCTTGTGCAAGGAAGAATACAAGACTGCCACATATTTGGAGCATTAGCTCCAAGCAGACAGTGTAGAGATTTTTAACTAGACTTTAATAGTTTTAACTTTTAATTTTAATTGCTGAAATGTTTTAATCTTTTATTGGCTGTTTTTATTGTTTTGTAAACCGCCGAGAGAATTTGCATTTTGGGCGGTATAGAAATTTAATTAATTAATTAAGTTAATTAATAAACAAACAAACAAACAACAAATAAATAAATAAATAGGCTGGATGAACTGTAATAGCAATTTGGGGCCAGGGGTAATGAAGAGGTAGTAATCATTTTGAAGGGGGAGAAAGGGGAGGAAAGTTCAGAAACTAGCATGTAGATCAAGGTTTCAAGGAAACATAGCCGATGTCCAAGAAGAATATTTTGTTACCTCACAATTCCAAGGCCAAAAGGCCTTTTAAAAAAGCCCTTCATATTCAGATTTTAAAATCACCAAATGTACTAAATGTAACTGAGAAAAATGTACCTTTCTCTGATAAATGGCAATCCAATCTGTAGTTGCAAACCATTTGTGATTTTTTATGTCATTGACACCATTCTTGAGATTTCCATATCGTTTGGTCAAGTCTACTTGGAGTAAGTTTCTTAGTAGATCCTTAAGGTCTGAACTGAAATGTGATGGGAACCGTACCTACAAAACATATCCAATGCATTTACTACCATGTTACATAATCTTTATTTCCTCTTTGAAAACAGAATTTATATTTTGGAAATAAATTGTAATAGAAGATCAGCAGGAGACAGAGTTTTCTACTTTCAGCAACTGCTACATGAGTACTACAATGTACTTCTAGTCTTTGTTGCATATAAGCCATTTTTTAATTTAATTTTTTTTTACTGAAATATAAAAACTGATATAATTGACTCAATTCTTTTCTTGTTCATACACAAAATGCAGGGTAAAAAAAGTTCCAGTGATTCATTTTTTACTTTTTTGCTAACTAACTTCTGGCATTGATCAATAGATTTTTGGCCAAGACAGTAAGGTTCAGTTGCAACCCTAAACCAGGATTTAGTGTAATGTGCACAAGCACATGTGATCCTTGTACACACTTTCCTTGTTTGTACAGGGGCAGAAATTTAAAGCTTCCACCTACTGTTTGGAACAGACTGCAGTTTCCCATTTCACCAAAATACAGACAACTGGTTTGTTCAAATTACAACTCGTTAACAAATCAGTATCAACTATTTAGTGACCAAATCAGATATATTACATCTGAATTGGACATAATGCTTGCTAGTGAATTAGTAATACTTTTCTCTGCTATAAATCCTGCCCATTTTCATTATTCTCAGCCAGTTTTAGGATATTCATAACTTCACATGTTCACAGGACAACCAGGGTGTGGAGGGTATTCTTTACTGTTATTAAAGATATAAAGCAAAGTATTTGTACATTAAACTTTGCATGTCCTCAGTATGTGAAAGATGCGAAGACAGACTGGTGACCATAAGGAACATTATGAAGGGCATGTTTCAGCTTCCTGTTCTCTACTTGGTAGCAAGACAATGCTAAGTTCAAGAAAGGAGACACTATTCCATTCTATTCCTGTACATAATTGCTAATATACCTCTAATTCTGCGGAATGCAAACACACACTCACTCACTCACACACACACAGAAGTATAATGCAGTTTAGACAGTTATTGACATATTGGCTATAAATGGGAAATAAATTTGATAAGATGGTATCTGAAAAAGCTTGTTTGTATAGAAATAAGAAAGATTTAATTCTATACCAATGTCATAAACTGCCTTCAGTCATTTGAATGGAACAAAAGTAACAATTGTGATATGCCAAAATGTCCACTGCCCATGACGACTGCAGACTTACTTTAAAGTGGGGTGGGTCGGAGAGAATATTCTTTTACTGGCTGACATTCAGAGCTGCATCCTCATGCAGAGAGGCTGCTCTTCACCCAGACAGTGTCATGGGGAGTGATTTTGCTGCTCTCCCTACCACAAGTGTTCAGCCTTCCAAAAATATATATATGTCCCTCAACCCTCAGGGGACATACTTTTTGGAAGGCAAACAGCACTTGCAGAGGCAGGGGACAGTAGTGAAAACCACTCTTCCTCCACTATGATCAGTTTTCCTCAGGCAAAAAGCTTCTCTTTGATGTGATGAACCTGTGATGAAAACATCTAAGTTGTTGGAGAGATAACAGCAGGCCTTGCTTACCTTTCCAGAAACAATTTTTTCATAAATCTGGATTGGCTGATCTGCAAAGAATGGAGGATATCCAGCTGCCATTTCATAAATTAATACTCCTAAGGCCCACCAGTCCACTGCTTTGTTGTAGCCCTTGTAAAAGGGAAGTACAATTGTTTATTTATTTAACATATTTTTATACCACCTCAAACACAAGTTCTCTGGGTGGTTTACAAAACAATAAAAACAACCAATAAAAAGATTGACACATTTCAACAATTAAAATTTAAAAAGTTAATACTATTAAAACACAATTAAAACAACATCTAATTAAAAGCCTGGGTGAACAAATCCGTCTTGACTGCCCTTTTAAAAGTTGTAAGAGATGGGGAGGCTCTTATTTCAGCAGAGCCTAAGTTAGAGGCTCTGCTAACTCCACCCTTCTTCACTATCTTGACTCGAGTGTTCAGAATCAAAACTTTATTTCCATGGGACTTTTATTTACCCAATGCAGTGCTTTATTTACATAACTGTTTTAGGTTAACTGGTTAAACTTAACATGGGGCCAGCCAAAGTTTTAATATATTTGCTATATTGTACTTGCCCTGATAGCCCTCAGCTTCTTCAGATACTCAACTCAAATATATAAGTATATGAATCTGCCTGATAGTCAGAACCTTGGTTTATTTATGTCAGTATTGTTGACTGTGGTTCCAGAAATTTAAATTCCATCTGAAGTAATTTGCAGGCACTAAGTCAATGTTTCACAGATGAAACTGAGGTTTTATCTTTAACAGATCAGTGCTGAATTGAGATACAATTTAAAGTGTCAGAACATTGGGGTGTGCACGGACCAATTTTTGCAGTTCAGTTTGAATATGGACTGAATTCAAATTGAACTGCCAGTCCACAAACCAGTTCTGACAAACCAACCATCCAGTCCATTCAATTGAACCAGTATGAGGGGCTATGCTTGTAAAGGGAATCTGGTGAGGTAAGTATTATTTTTAAAGGTGCCCCCTTTCCACCCGCCCCCCGCCCCCGAGCTACCCTTAGAAGCCTTTTAAAGGCAGAATTTCCCTTTGCTTGTAAAGGGGAATCCTCACCAGATTTCCCATTACAAGCATAGCTCCTCAGACCGCCGAAATGTATCAAACTGGTCCGCAATGGACTGGGCTTAGTCAGGTTCAATTGCGGGCTGAACTGCCTCTTCTGGAGGCTAGTCCAGTTCATAACTGAACCATTGAACTGGCCCAGTTCATTGTGGACCGGTTTGTGCACACCCCTATCAGAATGTACTGTCTTTGGATGATGCAACTATATCCTATTAATAAAACTGTGATAGCATATTTTGCTAAAAACCATCCAACTTTACCCTCCATGCACTGCTTTTAAATCAGGAACCCCTTCCTTTCATCTTCCTCCATGCTTATCTGAGCAATTTCCTAACCCCTTTTAGAGATGAACTCTGTGCAGCGCGTGTATTAGTTTTTGAAGCTTCCTTCTGGCCTCCATATAAACAAACACTTATTACTCTACTTAATAGCTATACCCACTACACACTATTGTTATCTATAGGTAAGTGTTAGAAATTAACACTATTGTTATCTAGAGAAAAATTTCTGAGATTTAAAGGTGATACAATCTAGGATATTTAGAAATATTTTGCTGCTTCTGTACATTGATTTGCAAAAAGCTGTTGTGACTGTTTCAACAAAAAAATAGTATCTGACAAATAATTATATAATCCTAACAGTGCTCCCTCTAACAGGGATTCCCAGATGTTGTTGACTACAACTCCCAGAACCCCCAGCTGCAATGGCTTTTGCTTGGGGATTCTGGGAGTTGTCATCAGCAACATCTGGGAATCCCTGTTAGAGGGAACACTGCATCCTAATTCCCATGGCATTTAACATGGAAGTTAAATCCCATTCGTTTCAGCTGAATTTGCTTCCACACATGCATTCTGTATTTAAGACTTTCACATTCCTTTCTTAATACTCTTTATTTAGCATAGTGAAACACACACACACACACACACACAAATATAAATAAAAAAAATTCTCTTAAACCTACCCATCGCTAATCCCATGCGTGGCAGCTCTCACAAGAGTTTGGAGAGCTGCCGAATATCGATGGGGACGGGCAGGGGAAAGAAAATAGTGGCCAGGCCGGCCGGGAAAGAAAGTGGTGGCCAGGCCAGCTGGCGGGGAGAAAAAGTGCCTCAGCTGGCTAGGGAGGAGAAGTAGAAGAAGCCAGGGCGGGAGGGGAGGACAAGTGGTGAATGGCCACTGAGGGAGAATGAACTGGGGTTGGGGGCGGAGAACGAATTTAAGATGGGAGGGGGTAGACAGGGAAAACTAGAGAGTTTGCACGCACCTGCTGGGCAAGCGGGCGGAGAACGGGCAAGCGGGTAGAGGGATGAGCAATGAGCAGGTGCGGGAGTAACGGGCGAGGGGCAACAGGCGCAGCTGCTGGGCGAGTGGGTGAGGGGGGCCAAACAGGCGAGCAGTTGGGGGAGACAAACAAGCACAGCTGCTGGGTGAGTGGAGTGTGTGTGAACAAAGTCTGATGTAAAGCCTACTGGGATATGTAGTCCGGTTGTGAATAACGGGCTCTGTAAAGCTTTGTGGGTTTTTGTTTTCCTGTGGGTTCCAAGGAGTTTGCTGATTGTGCAGCGGTGATTTTCAATCTCTTGCATGCTTCGTTATGCATGAGAGAGGCCTTCAGACAACTTCTGGGCTTCTATTTTGGGTCCTTCGTGCGCTGTGGGGGTGAGAGGTTCCGCAAGGGATTGTGCATTCAACTCTGCCTGCCAGCTGTTGGGGACAAGGGGAAGGGTCGTTGTGCAGGCCATTTGGCATAGTGGAGTGAGCAACACGCTCTCTGGTCACCCCAGCCATGTCCTACTGCAGGCAAGAAGGTGCTGGGCCCAGTGTGCGTAGAAGAGGAGTGGGGTGGCAACTGAAAAAGGAAGGCACAGAAGTGTCTAGTGCTTGGCTGAGAGTAGAGGGTGCTAAGGGAGGCCGGTCTGGAGACCAGAAAAAAAGGAAGAGTGAAGCTGGGAACCTCCAGAGTTGCATTGAGGAAAGTGGGCCAGGTCGGGGGGGGGGGAAGAGATGTCGTGGCATTGCCTTATGGGATGGAGGGGATATTTCTTCCTCCAAGGAGGAGCTCAGTGTGGTGTGATTTCTCATTTATTTGCACAACAACCCCGTGGGAGGTTGAGAGAGTCACTCTATGAGTGTCGTGGCTGAGGCTGGATTTGAACCTGGGACACACACACACACACACACACACACACACACACACACACACCGTGCATGTGGCTGCACTGGTAGGTTTAAGACTGCTTCTCTCCAGTTCTTAAATGTTGCCTTAGTCAAGAAAAATGAGCTTGCAGCCTGACCTTTAGCTTTATCTAAAAGATAGTGCGGACTTATACCTTGCTAAGAATTATTTCAGGTGCCAGATATTCTGGAGTCCCACATAACGTCCAGGTTCTGCCTTTTACTCTTTTTGCAAACCCAAAATCTGTGACCTAGAAGCAGAAAGAATGTCATCACATTATACAGCCTTTACTTTTTAAGTGCTTCCTGTCCCACCACTCCCAGCAATGACTTGAACATTATGAATAGATCTCAACGTTTTCAGCCACAAAAGCAGTCCACGTCTTATGCCCAACTCAAAACATTTTTCATTCCATTTTAGATATCTTTTCAGTCAAGAATGCAGTCATGACAGGTAATCTGCCTGATATTAGAAGCCATGGGGGAGATGGCAAAGAAGACCAAGCATAACATGCTAATGCTTGAAAATAAATGATGTTTGTAATAATTTTGTCCATTACCTGTAAGCCTTTCATTAGAATAAGCTGAAAATATAAACCAACTTTGATCGACTTTCAAAATCCTCTTTGGTTTATAGGTCACAACAGGTTAAGAATTAATTCTGCAACATCTATTTTTAACAATGCAAACATTTAAGCACCCCATGTTTCTAAGTGAAAAGAATGAAGCTTCATATGTAAATCCTTGTCTGTGTCATACCTGGATATATCCTTGTTGGTCAATTAAAAGATTTTCAGGTTTTAGATCTCTGTAGATGAGGTCTAGTGAATGGAGGTACTCAAACGTTAGCACTATCTGAGCTGCATAAAATCGTGCATGTGGTTCACTGCAATAAATGGAAATATTCGGCTCTTAAACAACAGTTTTCATCAACATAGAAATACAACAGGTATACTTACGGAAAGGCTTTGCCCCTGTGCCTCTGGGGAGGTGGAAACCACTGAACACGTACTCTTTTCTTGCCCATTTTATAAAGATACCCCGGCCACCCCAGATAAGTCTATACTAAGATGCTGCTCTTGGATGAAAAGCAAACCTTCACGTACAATGCTGCTAGGTTCTGCGCGGCAGCATGCAAAATCCATCAGACTCTGACTGCCAGCCCATAACCTGTGATTTTAACTACTGACCAGTTTACCTTATAGTACATCCTAACATGTCCTTTTAAGTACCTTTACGTTCTTAGATGCTTTTAACTCATAGATAGTTATATATACTTATATATTTACTGGTCATCCCATTACAGTTGTATTTCCCTATAGACCAATTTTTACACAGATTGCACTATACTGCTTATACTAGTTAGTTGTCTTATTAGTTTTATCAATTAGCTGTCTTCCCTTATTTTTTTAAGCTATCTTGCTTTTACCCTTTAGTATAAAAGCTTATTTTAAATATTTTCTACTTTTTAGGCATTTTTATATTCTTTGATAGTTATATGCCTTTATGAATCTGTGCTGTAGCAACTTTCAATATGACTCTATTATCTATTAGGTGTTATTACCTATGCTGGTCTTTGACCGTAATAAAGTTGATTGAATGATACTAAAGAATGAACTATGCCACAGCACCAAGATCTGTGAAGTTGTTCCAGAATGACTTCAAAAAAATTTGTTTTTTCACAAAAAGTTTGTAAGCTGAATCAAAGGATATTAATTCATCATCTATTCTCTATGTAAACCTCTCTGAGAAATTTTTCATTAAAAAGTGGTATACAAGTAGTAGTTGTATATCTGTAGCTATTGTTACATCATATGAAACTATTTTAAATTTATATACTGCTAAAAATACTGAAGGATAAACTGTTTTTCAAAGCCATTCACAAGCTTTTCAAATTTATATACTAAGTAAAGATCGCTTACCAAATACCTGCTAAACTTCTGAAGCTATCACTGCATCTCCACACTACCCCTCAAGATAATTTCAAAGTGGTGGCACAGATTTTATAAAGGTAATTGCTTTGTTCCATCTTACCTGAACCTTCCAATTCTTCTTAGATGCGAAAACATTTCACCCCCAGGAACATATTCCATAACCATGTATAAATTAGAATTGTCCTAAAGGAAAGTGAAGAATGTTCACTAGGATTAGGAATGCTTAAGAAAAATCAAAGTACTTCTGATGTATGGAAATTTAAAAAATCTCTGACATTCCTAATTACTCACATTCTTTAAGACATGACATGAGAAGTTAGCAGAATCAGACAGGAAACATTCATATCTGACCACTAATTAAAACAGAAATTCTGGAATTCTGTGAATTTCTGTTCTTCTCGAGGGCAGCAAGCTTGCAGATAGGCCCCTCTTTGGGAATTGGGAAGGCAGTCTCAGTCTTATATCCAAAAAAAGGAGAGTCTCTCTCCTCATTTCCTCAGATATGATAGCCAAAACATGAAATATCATGACACACAAAAACATAGCAATTTCACGAAAAGCAAACAGAAATGGAGATATAGAAAGCAAACTGCAATCCGCAACCGGAAGAGGTGATTGCAATAAGAAATTGCAACAAATAAATAAATGATTCCAAAGGAAGAAAAATGAGAAACAAATTCCTCTAAGAAGAGAAAGGGATACACACAGAAATGGACAGACAGATAATGGGCAAGCCTAACAGAGCAGATTGAGGGTGAGAGAAAACCTCATTCATTAAACTCTTCCCCTCTCAAAACTACCAATTAAACAGGAAGAGTAAATGCCAGAGGAAAAATCAGCAATATAGAAAGTAAGCCTAGTTGCCCTTCTTCCCTTGAGAGGAACAGAAAATTGCAAGTCAGTAAAAAATTCCCATTTCACCGCTAAGAACAAGAGAGCAGCTAGCTTGAAGATGTTGAAAAGCAGAATCCCAGGGTAGGAATCCTACTGCCAACAATCCCCATAAAGCCAGCTCCTTCCAGGGGTGCAGTATCCTTTGGAGAACACATCACCCAAAGCCTCCCTTAAAGAAAGCAAAAACATCTATTTAGCAGTGTCTGTGAGAAGCCACCCCCAGGAGTCTGATTATTTATAGCTGGAAGTGTAGGAAGAATGCCCATAGCAGAGTGAAATTTCTAATGAAGGCATTATCCTCAGAAGCTTGACCAGAAACTGCAGATGAGACCCAAGTTGGACAAGCTGCATTTTTAATGTCTCCCAACATAGGTCTTTGCAGGATCAATAGAGGTCAGGTGCTCCCCTACCCGAGAGGGGACAGAACTGACTCAAGGGTTCTATTCAAAATTCATGTTTGCCCAAGAGTTCATTCACATGCTTGAAATTCAAGATGGGAAGTGCCCTTCTGTTTTTACTTGCAACTGTGAAGTAGACGCAAAATACCCCATGACAGGTGAAACAGCGCAACCTCTAGCAATGTAGGAGGGCTCTGGCAATTCACTGATGCTTTGTAAGGCTGCTGGGGACTGGAGAATTGGACAAGATCACATTTCTAACATCACATTTACCAAGATAAAGGTGCCCTTGCAAATACTAGTACTAAATACTAATCATCTGGACCCATTTCAAACGGGCTTTTGGGTGGGCTATGGGGTTGAAATGGCCTTGGTCGGCCTGTTGAATGATCTCCATTTAGAAACTAATGGGGGAGTGTGACTCTATTGGTCAGTTTGGATCTCTCTGAGGCTTTCGATACCATCGGCCATGGTATCCTTCTGGGATGCCTGAAGGGGATGGGAGTGGGAGGCATGGCTTTGCAGTGGTTTTGCTCCTACTTCTTGGGTAGGTTCTGGATGGTGTCACTTGGAGATTGTTGCTCTTCAAAACAAGAGCTCCGTTGTGGTGTCCTGCAAGGCTACATACTGTCTCCAATGCTCTCTGCATCTACATGAAACCGCTGGGAGAGATCATCAGGGGATTTAGTGGAGGGCATTATCGGTATGCTGATGACACCCAAATGTATTTCTCCGTGTCAACTTCATCAGGAAATGGCCTAACTTCCCTAAATGCCTGCCTGGATGCAGTAATGGGCTGGATGAGAGAGAACCAACTGAGGCTGAATCCAAGCAAGACGGAGGTATTCATTGTGGGAGGTCGAGACTTAGGAAGTGGTTTAGATCTGCCTGTTCTAGATGGGGCTGCACTCCACTGGAAAGAGCAGGTAAGGAGTCTGGGAGTACTTCTGGACCCAAACCTCTTCCTGATTTCTCAGGTTGGGGCACTGACCAGGAGTGTCTTCTATCAGCTTTGGCTGATTCGCCAGCTACGTCCATTTCTGGAGATAAATGACCTTAAAACAGTGGTGCATATGCTGGTAACATCCAAACTTGACTTCTGCAATACGCTCTACATTGGGCTGCCTTTGTACGCAGTTCAGAAACTGCAGTTACTACTGGCCAGGTTGGTCTCCAGGGTTGCCTGAAGAGATCATATTACACCCATTTTAAAAGAATTTAACTGGCTGCCAATAAGTTTCCTGGTGAAATACAAAGTTCTGGTTATTAACTATAAAGCCCTACAAGGCTTGGGTCCAAGATACTTAAGAGAACACCTTCTTCCATCAATCCCACTGCCTGTTAAGATCATCTGGGGAGGCCCAGTTGCAGTTGCCACCGGCTTGATTGGTGGTGACTTGAAACTGGGCCTTTTCTAGAGTTGCCCCAGGACTCTGGAACGCGCTTCCTAATGAAATTAGGGTTTCATTTTCTCTTTTAGGAGGACCTAACAACATACCTGTTTAGTTAGGCTTTTAGTTTATAGTTTCATAGCTTTGGTTTTAGAGTTTTTATTGTATTTTAATTTGTTTTAATGGTTTTATATTGTGAACTGCCCAGGGACTTTTTCAACAAACAATGAAGCAAGCAAGCAAGCAGTGGAGGAGGCTTCAAAGCCATGGTTGAAGTGTCAATTCCTCTGCAGAGAGCAGCTTCAACTCTCTTGATTTGCCAGCAACTCAAGGGGGCCATTCATATGACCAACTAAGCAGGCATGGGGGAGGCTTCCCAAACATTGCCTCCCCCCCCCAGATTATTGTTAATTGCTCCTACACGATCAGCCAAGCTCCGTGCAGTGCAGATCAATCTGAGGCTGGAATTCGTCCCGGCCATCATGACACACACAATGCATTGGGGGACTCCCCAAGAGGGTGCCTCTGTGTGCGGCTGGGCTGCAAACAGCCCAGGTTTATGGAGTACTCACTCCCTAAACTTCAGCTAGCCAGGCTAGGTGGTGCTGGCCTGACTGGACTGGGCCTGATCCTGGTGATTCTCATGTGCAGCCTGAGTCAGGCTGGGCATCCCTAGCCTGAGTTAGGCTGTGCGTGAGAACAGTCTCATTAATTCTGAAGGGAAGAGGGTTTTAGATGTCAGGATAGCAACAGGGGCATCTGCAATGAAGGTGCAAAGATGTTGCATAAGGTCTTCTGGAAAGTGAACATTGCAGAAGCAGTGGTATGGAAGATAGAAAGCATTTATTCATTCTTTGCAAAGGCTCTTGACAAGGTTGGGAAAGGGCAGAGGGAGTTGAGGATTGAGCGGCAGGAAACAAGCTCCAGTTCAAATGGGTTCTGGTGTTTTTGTGACAGGAGTTCAAGGAGGATCTTCCCATGACTCAAATTGATCTTTCCAATGCTCGGAAAAGCAGTCCTGTCTAAAAGATTCCTTTCCCAGCCTCACCAATCTCAGAGTGGCACTAGTAGGGGCCTACCTGTTCATGATAAAAGCAAGAAGCCTGGAGGGAAATGAGGAGAGAGACTCCACCTCCAGGCACAAGCTTCATCAAGTACTTTCCAAAACCTGGAGGATGGGCATATCCAAAAGCTAGGTGCAAGCAAGGAAAGAACTGACCCAAGTGTATGCCATTGGGAACAATGTTTGAGACCAGTTTCTTTGAAGTAAGTTCAGGAAGTTGCTATAGAAGGAACCACCACTTTTGGCAACTCATTCCAGCACAAGGGGTGTGTATGTGCGTGTCCACAGAATTATGAGGGGAACTGAGATTTGCCTGCTTTGTGCTTCCCTAGGATCATTCCTTTAGCTCTCTTACAGCTTACACAGAGCTTCCTGTGTATCCTCTTTTGATCTACTGGAGGACAGTCAAGCATACAGCCAGAGCTTTGGCATTTGAGGCTTAAAGCAATTAGTCAATTTCTCCAGCCCCACCCTCTTTCCCTTGCCGGGCTGCCTCACCTTTTGGGCATGCTGTGGCTCGACATTGGAGGGTGGTGGCAGCAAAGACAGGGCTTCTTGAATGGAGCAGCAGCCTCTCTTCATTGTCCCGCTATGCTCATCAGCTTGATTGTGTTCTCTCCCCCACCCTCCACAGCACACTTCTCCCAAAATGGAGCAGACAAAGTGGACAAGTTTGCTGGAAGTGGAAAGAAAAAGGGCATATCTGATCAAGTTACTGTAGCTAGGACAGAAGCAGCAATGAAAGGAGTTATCCTTGTTGCCGCTTCTGTCCTAGCTCCAGCAACTTGATCACTCATGTACTCTCTCCCTGCACCCACTTCCACCACATTTTCTCCATTTGGGGAGCAGACAAGATGGAGAAGTAAGTTGGTGGAAGTGTGAGGGGGAGAGAATGTGATCAATCTGCTGAGTGCAGGAGGCAACTAAGAGAGGCCGCCATACGATTCAACAACTGCTGCCACTACTCTCCAATTTCAAGCGGTGGCAGGCATGGAAAGCAAGGTGGCCCAGTAAGGGAGAAGACGACAGCCCTGGCAGCAGGGGCGGAGCAAGTAGGCAACAGCAGAAAACCAAACAGAGAGAACATAAAGGAGCTGGGGGCAGCAGCAGGCAGGCTAGGGGACACCTACAGGAGGAGGGTAGGGGGTACCCACAATCGCCACTCCTGTGGGAAGGTGTCATCTAGGGCTGCCACCCCATTATGCCTTATGTGGGAGCCACCCCTGCATAGAACCTCTGGTTTCATCAACTAGGGTCTAAAATAATTTTTGCCTTGATTTGTCAAGTTTTGCTATGAAAAGGCAGGGCTCACTGGGACTAAAAGACAGAAAGTTACACTGGAATCATCAAGTAACATTACTTTCTATTCAATATTTACCTTAAAAGAATACTCCAGTCTCACAAGGAAAGGAAAGTTCACTGCTTGTAATATTCTCTTTTCATTCAAAGTGTGTTCTATTTGCTTTAGTTTAACCACCTGGGAACAAATATTTGAAAAATTTACATTCTTTGTCTAAAGAAAAAAATAATTGAAACGTCACATTGTTCGCTATGCAAAAAAGAGGAACAACAGAGCAAACATTCTAAAGGATGGTGGCAAGTTCCGCATATAGCTTTCAGTGTACCCACATTTATACAGCAGTGTGTGCTGTAGGACTAACTTTACTTTATTTACTTATAGCAATTTCTCCCACTGATTTTAGAAAATGGTTCATTAGCCTTTACACTTATTCCATCACTTGCCTGTCTGCTCTCAAACATTACAGATTGTTCTAACCAAGGTGGTTTGTGTGCCACACAGCTATTACAAGGTGGCCAGTTCATTTCATGCAAATGTTTTGATGTTAGAAAAACTCCTTTCAGAAATGCGAATGCTGCTGCCCGTCACCACAAGCTCTTGCTCCATTTGCAATATGGAGCTGCTTCAAGTCATCCAGCAAAAGTTAGCACATCTTTGACTACCAAGTAACTTTCAGAAACTGCCACATGGAGCAGTATATGTGTCTACATCACTTTTTCATGTACCTTAGGAGAGTACTTTCAAGTCAATTTTATAGTCCTCGCTTCCCCATCGTGTTTATCCTTATGCTGTGGCAAGAACTGTGGGAGAACACTGGAATCAAGTATTGCCAGATACTATTAATTTGGGCAAGACAACTTCAGTTTATTAGCTTAAACCCAACAGTCAACACAACTTGGAAAATGAGGTTTCAATTGCTGGTACAGAAATTAAGGACACTTAGTATGAAATAATTGTCACATTGTCATAGTAGTGCCTGTATTAGCAGCAGGATAATAGGAAGCAAACCCAGCTGAATTTTCCAAGTTAAGATTTTAAAACTTCCAAACAAATGCCAGAAGTTACTTGATATTTCCTTTTTAGTTGCCATGTTGTTGGTGCCTTTTGCATTTTCTGTTGCCAGCCCATCGGCCATATGAAATAATGATACTTTGTCAGTCATTGCTATAATTATCAGGAAGAACTGTTGCATGTGAACATTTCTATTGATAAATTATATTTGCCAGTGCACAAATTTTCCTTATGAGGTAGACAGCCCCCAAAATTTCCAAAAGCAGTCAGACCAGCAAAGCGAGTTGTATTTCCAGAATACCATATCTCATTACATTCTAAGGGACATTAAAGTGACATAATTTATTTAGATTATAAAATTATATTCATAACTTAAATTATAAAAAGTGGGCAGTGTTGGTGGAGGAAGCTCTGAACAGTAGGCCCATGCACTGACAGAAATGTTGGATTCCGAGCCAATGAGGGAACTGTTGGGAGGGAATGACATGCCTCCCCCGCAACAGTTTTGTTGGCTTTGTCAGGCCGAAACCCTGTCAGACGCTCGTTGCCTTTCTCCACCCTCTCCTCCTTACCTGGAATAAAGTAGATGCCAGGAGACAGGAGTCACACCATTCTCTTCACTCCTTATAGGGAGCACTCAACCAGCCAGCTTCCTGGCCTCTAATCTTGTGGCTTCTGTTTTTAATATAAACTTTCCCCTTCAAATTAGGTTTAGGCCTCCAAGACTTGTAGGGGACTGTGGATTTTTTTTAATTTTTATTTTTTAAACTACATGGCTGCATCCCTTTAAAAAAAGGCTATGAGTCCCAGAATCCCTCCCACATTTTGGGGAACCTACACCTAATGGCACAGTGGGGAAGTAACCTGCCAAGAGAGCAGGAGGCTGTTGGTTCGAATCCCCGCTAGTGTTTTCCCCAGACTATGGGAAACTCCTATATCGGGCAGCAGCGATATAGGAAGGTGCTGAAAGACATAATCTCATACCATGTGAGAGAAGGCAATGGTAAACCACTCCTGTATTCTACCAAGAAAACCATATGGCTCTGTGGTTTCCAGAAATTGAAACCGACCCAACAGCGCAACACCACCTAATTCAAAGCGGGGGGGGGGGGGGGGTCTTTTAAAAATAGAAGCTGCAAGGTGAGTGGCTACGAGGCTGCTTGGTTGAGTGCTCCCCATAGGGAGCAAAGAGGATGATATGAAGCCTGTCTCCTAATCCCTATGCAGTCCTGGGTAAGAAGTGGGGAGGAAGAGAGAGTGGGAGAAGGTGCAAGAAGGTGGATCAAGGGCAGGTCCTATCAGGCCCAAAAGGACTCTGAATTCTGAAGGAGTTCTGCACCAACAGGGAGCTCAGTTGGTGTTTTTGACTGTCAGGGCTCTCTGCTGTTGGTGTGGGCCTCTGTTCAATAATGCCTGACTGAGGGTGCAGTGGGCTGCCACAACAGAATGGAAAGCATACCTGTCAAGCTACCATGACTGGACAGCCCTACTAAAACACTAGTTTTAACACCTTTACTTACACATGGAGGCCAACTGAGCAGGAGGGGGCAGGGCAGCCTCTGCATGGGATGCTGAAGCGGGCAACAAGGCCCCGTAGAACATACTAGGAAGTGGTGAGAGGAGATCTGCTCTTGTGGTAGCAAGCATGACTTGTCCCCTTAGCTAAGCAGGGTCCTTCCTGGTTGCATATGAATGGGAGACTTGATGTGTGAGCACTGCATGATATTCCCCTCAGGGGATGAAGCTGCTCTGGGAAGAGCAGAAGGTTCCAAATTCCCTCCCTGGCTTCTCCAAGATAGGGCTGAGAGAGATTCCTGCCTGCAACCTTGGAGAAACCGCTGCCAGTCTGTGAAGACAATACTGAACTAGATAGACCAATGGTGTGATTCAGTATATGGCAGCTTCCTATGTTGGTGGTGGGTATGTTTGCCTCTATTTAAAGCTGTATTCTCCTGCCTTCACCCCCACCACAGCAGTGCTGTGTCTAGTGGCAGCAAGAGACCTGGTCTAGAAGTGGCAAGCATGAATTGACTCTCCTTTGCTAAGCAGGTCAACCCTGGTTTGAATCGGAGACTCTGTGTGAGCACTAAGATATCCCCCTTGGGGGATGCGGCCCCTCGGGAAGAGCACCTGCCTGCTTCCATGCAGAAGGTTCCAAATTCCCTCACTGGCATCTCCAAGATGGGGCTGAGAGATACTCTTGCCTGCAATCTTGGAGAAGCCGCTGCCAGTCTGTGTAGACAATACTGAGCTAGATGGATGAATCGTCTGATTCTGTATAAGGCAGCTTCTGATCGGCTTACTGTTTGCTACTGCCTTAGTGTGGATGGCACAGTAACCCATTGGAGAAAGCATACAATTGTTTAAGAAGGTGAGGTGCTGTGGTGGCCTTTAGATGTTCTCCCAGTTGTATAAACAGCTCCCATCCAGCTAGAGGAACATTTTGGTGTCTCATGCAGGCAGGATCTGATCATGTAGGTCTTTTCCAGCGAATGAGACCCTTTCCCAGTGTAGCATCTATTCCATAGTAAACACCCACACCACATGATTGGATCATTTTTTCCCTAAACCAGAAATATTTTCAATCATTGTGAATTTTCAAGTAATTTAGATAGTACTAATACAATAAGTCTTCCTAAATTACACCTAACTTGTGGAGTGCTAATTTGCCAACTTGTAGCTGCTAGACTATATTAAATACCAAACTAAATATACATTGAGTTCTTATCCAGTGCTGATCCTGATGTAAGTTAAGTGAAGAAATACAGAATGCTTGTGAAAGGAAAATAAGTGATTAACAGTGTCAAGAATGTGGAAATGGTTTGGCTACACAGAGAGTTAACCTTGTATCAACATATGGCTATTTTCCACACATAATTGTTTGTTTCTGTTAACAAAAATATGCTCCCTACTATTAACAAGCTAAAATCATTGATGTGCCTATTTTTTTTTTAAATATAAACGCGTAGTTCCATTCTAACATTTCACAGCAGGAAGAGTTAATTGAGAAGATTAAAAGAAAATGGTTTTTGCACAAGTATTACTGCTTCTAAGTAAGGACTGAGTTGTTTATAGTGGGTTTACAACTTTTTAAAGAAGAATATTGGTGGTACAAATTGTAGCACAGTCATGTGCTTATGAACAGGGCTGGCTCTAGGGGATCTGGCGCCCAGATGCAACACTCTGTTGAGCGCCCTTAGTTATCGTGAAGAATAAAAATTCAAAATACAATTAGTATGTATTCAAAATTTAATACACAAAGATTTTATGTAATTATGTACATAACATTGTATATAATATAATTATTATTATTATTATTATTATTTTATTATTTTGCATTTATATCCCGCTCTTCCTCCAAGGAGCCCAGAGTGGTATACTACATACTTAGGTTTCTCCTCACAACAACCCTGTGAAGTAGGTTAGGCTGAGAGAGAAGTGACTGGCCCAGAGTCACCCAGCAAGTCTCATGGCTGAATGGGGATTTGAACTCGGGTCTCCCCGGTCCTAGTGGGTTTCAGGCAGATTGGGTGGAAGATACTGTATGGGACAGAAGTCTTAGGAAGAAGGCTGAAGATGGAGTCAGAGCAGGCAAAGAGCTAAGGTGCCTGTTCCCTTTCAGGGAAGAGAGTCATTGCTGGCTAGATACTGATGACCTGGGGAATGGCTACCCATGAGCCATTTTGGAAGGGCGGTATATAAATCAAATAAATAAATAAATAAATAAATAGATAGATAGATAGATAGATAGACCAGATTGAGGACTGCAAGAATTCAAGCAAGCCATCAGGGAACAGCAGCCAAGCCTGTTTGAAAAATTCAAGGCTGAAGAATCCATCCCAGCTGTCAGAAGGCAGGCCTGGCTTAGAACCATCCAAGGCCTGTGGCATTTAAAGGGATAGCACACCTTTGTCATCAGCTTCTGTGATTGCCACTTGAAAGGACAATTAGGGGGAACTGATGGAAATGTCAGTTACAGATTCAAACTGATACAATAGGAGGAGAGCTGGTCTTGTGCTGGCAAGCAATACCCTGTTTCCCCGAAAGTAAGACCTAC
The DNA here is from genome assembly GCF_027244095.1 of Hemicordylus capensis. Lineage (NCBI taxonomy): Eukaryota > Metazoa > Chordata > Lepidosauria > Squamata > Cordylidae > Hemicordylus > Hemicordylus capensis. The sequence continues at coordinate 118,169,686 of NC_069660.1, read as the reverse complement.
CCTGAAAGTTAGACCTAGCAGTAATTTCTGATGTACCGCTAATTGCCCTAGTGCATTTTTGGGGGCTAAAATTAATATAAGACACTGTCTTATTTTCGGGGAAACACGGTACTTGTCCCCTTAGCTAAGTAAGCTCCGCCCTGGTTGCATATGAATGGGACACTTGATGTGTGAGCACTGGAAGAGATTCCCCTCAGGGGATTAAGCTGCTCTGGGAAAAGCAGGTGGTTTCAAGTTCCCTCCCTGGCTTCTCCAAAGATAGGGCTGAGAGAGATTCCTGCCTGCAACCTTGGAGAAGCTGCTGCCAGTCTGTGAAGACAATACTGAGCTAGATAGACCAATGGTCTGATTCAGTATATGGCAGCTTCCTATCTTCCTGTGTTCCTACACGCAAATAATGTGCCATGCACAGTGTGGCACACAAAAACATTATATCTCACCTCCAGCCCCTCACCTCTGGCTCTGACTTTACAAGAAGTAAGGTCTCCAGGATAGCTGAGAAGAGATAAGTATCTGCCTCTCAAGTTATATTATTTATGGCATATAGAAGAACAGGTTCATTTCTCATGGGATTATGAAATTGCATGGCTCCTCTGTCCCTTACAGATTATTATTACATTTATATCCTGCTCTTCCTCCAAGGAGCCCAGAGCGGTGTACTACATACTTGAGTTTCTCTTTCACAACAACCTTGTCAAGTAGGTTAGGCTGAGAGAGAAGTGACTGGCCCAGAGTCACCCAGCTAGTATCATGGCTGAATGGGGATTTGAACTCGGGTCTCCCTGGTCCTAATCCAGCACTCTAACCACTACACCCCTTTATACATATGCTACATGGAAGATGCTGAAAGGCATAATATCATACTGCACGGGAGATGGCAATGGTAAACCCCTCCTGTATTCTGCCTAAGACAACCACATGGCTCTGTCCTCTGTGGTCACCAGGAGTAGACACCAACTCAATAGCACACTTTACCTTTACATGTCCAGAACTGAATGAGGAGTGAGAGAGAGAGAGAGAGAGAGAGAGAGAGAGAGTGGGTGAGAGAGAGTGTGGGTGAGAGAGAGAGAGAGAGAGAGAGAGAGAGAGAGAGAGAGAGATCCGTATGAATATTCTTTAAACTAAGGTGTAACATATAAGTAAGGTATTCATTTCACAGCAATTCACTGGCCAGCATGAACAACCACCTTCACAAAACCCTTTTTCCTCTCCCCTCTATCTCATCATTGAAACTTACACAAGATCATACACAGGCTTTTTTCTTTGTGCCAATTAATCTCAGTTTTCTGCATCGTGATTAAGCAGGCAAGCAAAACACTCAAGTAGTCCTTGCTCCTTATTTTCACCCTTTAAAAAATAGTCCCTACCTATGCTTGTAAATTCTACTCAATTAACTCAAAATAATAATCATACTGAAAATTAAATTGAACATTGTACTGCATTAAGCAACTAAAACATACTGCATTTTTGCATTTTTGCCCTGGATTCTACAGGCACTGCATGTTTTGCATTTAATACTCTGCTATCCCCAGAATCACAGACACAGAGTGATTTCATGCCTGGTATCTTCCCATTTCACAAAAGTAAACATTCCCCATTATATGCACCCCTCCATTTTTGCTTACTGTTTTTTAAATAGGAATGATAAAGGATGCTTCCTCTTTGAAATGAGACTGTTCCTGTGGTCTTGCTCCCCATCATGTCTCCTTTCTCCTCACTCTGATCTGAAGAGCCTTCCTCACACATGAGGTGAGGAGTGACTATGTGCATGTACAGAGTGAGAGTCTAGAGCCCAGAGAGCAAACGAGGGAGAGCCTCTTTCTACATGGCTCTGGTCAAGTTTGTTTGAGAGTCCCTTTGCAAAACAAAGAGAGTCCCTTTGTTTTGACTTGATGACTCAGACTGAGCAGAACAAAGGGAAGCCGAGTCTACCCCCCACCTCTACTTAGTCTGTCTATCTTTGCAAACTGCAATCCACTTGTAGTATGCAGATTCCCTGAAAGAGACAGGCAGGCGCTGCAGGACACAAAGGAGAGGGTCGGAGCTCAGGCTGAGGGCAGGGCACAGCACACTGAGACTGTTGTTGCTTTTCAAGTTTCATCGACAGCAGTACCTTCCCAGCCCAGTAGGTGGTGCCCCGACGCAATGCGTCTGTTGCTTCCTAGGAAAAGCCGACCCTGCTTATGAAGCCCAAGTAACAGTGATATGAGCAGCTTAATGTGCCAAGATTTAGCAGGTAGTGTAGTAAGACTTCAAACACTAATACACTGTATTTCATATTCCATTTTTATCAGTATAAAATTTTTAGAGCACTTTGGACACCTAATTTGGAGTCTAAGGAATTCTGAACTTAGGCCATTATGTTATTTGCTAATAAAATTCAATATAAGTTATTAATTTTAGGAATTCAAAAAAACCAAAAGGATTTCAAAATGCAGGAAAAAACTGAATCATCTTCATTGGCTACCAATCATATACCACTACTGCAAACTTCAGGGAATCTTTTAAGTACAAAACAGTCTTTCCAAGCAGAGTTCTAATTAGATCATAATATTATTAGATGTATAGCTACGGATTAGAGCATTTACTTGTTGTCTTCATTCTAATCACCATAACCTACCTCACAATTTATTTCTTACCTCCTCCAGACTAGCAATATGCTATTTCCCATTTCAAGTGATTTCTGCTTCACAGGAGTTCCCTATAATGATCATTTTCTCAGTTATGCCAGTTATGTGGGTGAAGAAATATGCCCTATTTCTTCACAAGTGACTTGAGCCGCAGCAGAATAAGGCACTTAACCAATTCTCAGTGAACCACATAATTCGGTCAAGATAAATCTTGTCATGTGTTTCATCTATCTTTAAAACAACTGGTGTGCCACCCCTTACACAGAAGTGAAGTCGTTCTGTTTCCCCTCACCCCTAAAGATAAACAAGTGAAGAACAGCCCACTCAGCAAGTAAGGAAAAGATAACACAGGAGTTTCCCCCAGAACCCTAGCACAGTCAATCTTGCAGTGAACACTAACATTGGATTATTATTACAAAACTCTACCAACTTTTTGTTTATCCAGTATCTTCATGGCATAATACTGTTCTGTAGATTTGTGTTTCACCAACATGACTCTGCCAAATGATCCAGTTCCAAGGGTTTTTAGCCTCTCGAAGTCCTCTAAACCAGCAGTATTCTATATAGGTGCAAGTCAGACAAAAACGTTTGAAGTATAACATATGAATATTTTACAAAACTTCAATCAAATATACATAGTAGCAGCCACAGTGAATATGTTTCTTTATTAAGAAGGGAGACAAGACTATTTCAAATGTGAACTGAGAGTAGAAAGAACAATTGCTTAGATGTTTTGTATGCAAAATATATTTGTTAAACACTATATGTACTAGAAAAAGAATAACTATGAGGAAAGACCATTACCTGAGGAGGGCTTTCCCATTTTCTTAAAAAATCTTCTTTGGCTTTGGCTAGGAACTCTTTCACTGAAAGCACAAATGAAAACACAATAATTGTTGCGTACAATTAACTACAGTAATAGAGATATCTGAAATTATTGTCAAACTGTCTGAAATTATCATAAAGTGCTCTTCAAACTCACATACTAAATAAGTAGTATTTCTACAGTAGCTCTAGGAGCTCTCTGAAGCTTATCAATGACAATATATTTCAGCACATTTTCGTTAAACTATTTAAATCTAACAGGCCACACCACTGTACACACAAGCAGGCTTTAAGGTGATGCTGATTTCTCTTAGATGGACTGGAGGCAGATTTAAAACATTTCCCATTGGTATTTGGAGAGCAAACAACTCTTCTCGATTTAGTGCATCACTTTCACTTAAAGGCTGTTTGTAAGCTGAGAGAAATCAAGTGCACAGCATTATTGCAAGCAAAGGCGAAATGTAGTTTTACAAAGTTGCACATTAGAGATGCCCACAGTCAGAGACTACCCGGAAGACCTAATTTTGCATTTGTAGTTATATTCTTCTGCATTGCTATGTAAAATGTGCACTAAGATACATAATTTGCGACACTTTGTTTTCTAACTTTTGAAGATTGTTGCTAGCCAATCCAGAAATCTGCAATGTATGTATTTTTAAGTGAGGGATAATTATTTCTGGTCAGAATAAGATCAGGTTGTTTACCTGAAATGGGTGTTCTTCAAGTGGTAATTTGTGCAGCCATACCTACAAGATATGCACTGAAAAGTCAACCTTCTACAGCTGAATATCAACATTTTTTAAAGCTGAGAAAGTCAGATGTGAAGCAGAAGGGCCTATTGACAGAATTGCTGCAAGGTGCTGACTGGTTATCAGATGTGGAAGCAGACCAAGGTCAAAGTGCTCATCTTTGTGCTTCATCATCTGTTTCTTAGGTACCAATCCAGAGGATTCTAAAAAGGTCTGGACTGGGATTGCAGTTGTTGGGGGTGCAGACAGGGAGAAGGCTGGGACATCAGTCAAAGAAGGGACCTGAGTCCATTCTGACATCAGAGCTGCTATGAGAAGATTCTAGGTGTCCCGAGTCAGTTCATAGGTGGAAACCATGAAAGGCTATTGGGATGCTCCTTACTTCAACTTACCCAGGTTGGACACTGTGACTGTTGTTTGACTTGGGGGTACAAGGCTGGTGGAAATAAAGCTGAACAACTGTCTAATCAGGAATTTTAGAGTCTGGGCCAAGAAACCAGAATCCTGAAGTACTTTCTCCAGCAAGGTAGTACAGATCTTGGGAGATAAATTGACCGCACAGGTGTTGCACCCCGCCACCTATTAAGATCAGGGGAGGTCAAGTTACAGTTGCCAGCAGCTTGCTTGTTGGCAACCCAAAACCAGGCCCTCTCTAGACTTTGGAACACACTCCCAAATGAAATCAGAATCTCTCCATCTTTAGCTGTTTTTAACGACTTTTGAAAATATACTTGCTTTATCAGACTTTTTGTTTATGATGTTTTAAAAGTATTATTTATGGTAATTTTAATCAGTTTATATGTTTTTAAGTTTTGTTTGATTGGATTGTAAGCCGCCCTGAGATTTTATATAGGGTGGTATATAAATGCAACAGACAAATATAATAAAATAATTTTGTTTTCAGTAGTCTCCCATCAAGTTGGATCTGCATGCTTAACAAATGACAATCTCTTCTTAACACTAGACTTACATATAATCTCAAAATGGCTCTCGATTTCTGGCTTATATTTGGGTTTTTCTCATTTATTCTTTTCTATTATTGCACAGTTTTTGCACATGTGCTGTTTTTGTTGAAAATAATAAAAAATTGGTTTTTGGAGCACTGCTATCCTGCAGCGCAGCCCCATCAGCAGGGCCTGCACCCATGTGGACAGGGTTCTAGCCACCTGTGTTGCCTTGTGCAGTATGTCAGCCAGGAAATATAGGGTGCAGGCTCAGCCCAAACCTTCCTTGGCCACAGAGAACGAGTTGTGCAGTTTTGTGGATCCTAGCCTATGCAGGATCCACAGATCAGTGAAACAAAACACAAAACTTTTCTTCATGTTCTACCCTCTGAGAATTTCACTTAAAAAATAAAGTTATATATATTAAAAAGTGAATCAAAGTTAAATATTAAGTATTAGTGGTCTAAATCATTCCAAGCATTGTAAACACTCACCACACTTTAATAGCTGTTATATACCGATACACAGTTAGCTTAAAATTTATCTGAAGAAAATATATGAGTGTGTGTTTTAACACTGGGGTAATTACAGAACCTACTGTATTTACCTGAATAGAGGACAACTCAGATTTTAAGACGACACCTCCAATTTCTAACATCAAAGAACATGGTGGCGAGGTGGGGGAGAACTAGTCTTGGATTCAGATAAGTATGGTAGATACTATCTTGCATAGTTATATTTCCATACAATAAATATAACATTTAATTAAATTTATGATTTTAAGAAAACTGTCTGGAAACTCTGAATAATGTAACAACTCTTATTTCAGCTAGAGCATGGAGGAGAGTGTGCTCAGTTTTCAATGCATCTGCACTAGATACCAATTTGTTTCCAGGCTAACTTCAAGGCAGTAGTTCTTATGTTTGCATCCTGCACCCTTTAGTAAATGCCTACTTCTAAACGTTCCTCCCCATTGGGGGGCAACTGGGTAGTTCTTGCTCTGCTTTCCCACCTTTACAGTGGATATGCTTCAGAGGAAACAAAGCAGGCTTTTCACTGTGGAGGTTCCTCACACTATAGAATATTCTCTCTTGATAGTTATGACCACTGATTGATGATTTTCACTGCCAGATGAAAACTTGTGTTTCAGAAGACACTTGTGGAAGTTGATTATTGTTGTCTTATGCATAGCTTCCTGGAAATAAATCTAATTGATCACAATGGAGCTTGCTTCTGAGTAGCATGCATAGGATTGTGCTCTATGCCTTTTAGGCTTGCTTTTGCCACTATTGAGTCATGTCATGTTATTTATTGTATGGTTTACAGGTTTTAACTGTATTTAAAAATGTTTTAATTTTCTTGAGTGGAATGGAGACACAAAATCCTTATGTAAGAGTGATTGTGAAGAAGTCTCATATTCTTTTAACAATGACTTAATTGGTATCTGCACTATTTCAGATTACCATTTGTTTTACTGAAAACAAATCAAAGTACAGTCAGTTATTTTAATAGTTGGTAATAATTACTAGTTATTCAGAATGCACCAACTCCTCCCTTTTGAAGCTATAAAAAACGTTGTGTTAAGTCCAAGAAGACCATCTAGATGTGAAGAAAATCTCACCTCTGGACTTCTATCCCAAGTGCACATTTTAGGCATGCTTTAGCTTTGTAATTGTACTCCCTCCCCGCAACTGTCTATCATTTTATAGTATAGTCAATGACTTTGGGCATACCAAAAGAATGAGCATACCAAAGGTTTCTAAAGTTTTCACCAAGGATTTGCAGGAACATTCACGCACACAGATGTGATGAAGAGAAGAAAGAGAGAGAAAAAGGTTTTACACATTTTCCATGATAAATACACAGAAGTTAAGTTCATCCTACTCCAGTCCTTTTCCCACCCCTCTCTCCCTAGAGAACAGGAACCAGAATTCACTAGCCCTCCCACCTGTTGCCAGAATGGCTCAGGCTACATCACAAAATCCTCCTGTAAAAAGCAACCAAGTCAGGACAAAACACAAGAACTTTCACAAACCGATAAGAATTGTAGAATACTGTATACTGAAAAGCGTTACAGAAGGTATCATAAAGAGGAGTATAGAAAATTTAAAGTAGTCGATGTAAAATCATACCAATGCAAACATATTATGGATAAGATCTCAGACGAAACCAGGAGTGTCATATATGTAAAGGTTCTGCTGATAGACTAGACCAGGGTTTCTTAACCTTGGGCCCCCAGATGTTGTTGGACTACAACTCCCATCAACCTCAGCACAAAGGCCATGTCTGGGGATGATGGGAGTTGTAGTCCAACATAATCTGGGGGCCCAAGGTTAAAAAACCCTGGACTAGACTTACCACTGCTCCTTTAAAATGTGTATCTGTATGCTGAATGAAAACATGGGCTACAATTCAACAAGACTGTGAGAGAGAGAGTGTTGGGAGAATTGCATGTTCAATCCCAAATTTGACATTTCCACAGCACCTACTCACACTGGACAAACCATATTTTGAACTTAAGAGTGGCTTGCCTATTCAGCCATATTGGTGGCCAAGACAAACCACAATAACTTCTGGTTATGTGTGCATGTGGGACAACTCCATGCTTAAAGCTTTGCTGTATAGTACAGTGGTCTTAGAACTTTTCTACAACCCATCAAGTGTATGTAGGCTACTGCAGAAATGGATTGAATCTTGAGCAGAAAATTTGCTTTTTTTAAAAACAAAGTATGATATTGAAAGTATTAAAAGCAACTGCTTCAGATTTAGCTAGCTAGCTCGCACATTGCAATAGTCAAAGTAGCACTTCCCAAATGGATACTGTTTTTTTAATTTTGTTTTGTGTGTGTATGTGTGTGCATAAAATTGGAGACATACCAATCTTCAGAGCATTCAACTCAAATTTAGATATAAAACCTCACTAGGGAGGCAAAACATTATGCAAATAAAATCACTGTGGGACAGGAGAGAAAACTTAATCTGCTTTATCATACACTATTTTGTAAAGACAGAAGAAAAATGCAATGAAATTTTGAACATCTTTGCTTTGCATAAATTTCCATTGTTCTTTATAAGCCACATACTTCCCTCAATTTTAGAAATCTGGGATGTAAAAACTAATTTTTTTAAAAAAAAAGCCAAGAAAGTCTCTGATTATTCTATAGTAATGACTTGTAGATACCCAGCATGATTTACTGTACAAGTTTTAACACTTGCGTGTTGTAGTTGAAGATTACACAAAAATATTAAGAGTAGGTTGTAGCAAATACAAATAGCGCAAGCAGACAGGCAGATGTCAGTACACAACATTAAGAATAGAAATGTGTACATAGGACACATTTATACATTTCTTACATATATATGTAAGAAATACATTATACATTATGCATTTATACATTTATGTATAGATACTGGGTGAATCCAAACCATTGGGCAGAGATCTGTCATCGAGAAAAGCTCCTCCTCTGAATGAAATGCTCATTCAAGTGGCCCTTCCATGAGCAGAATGGATCCTTGTGGAGTGCAATTCTCCTTCCAAAAGCAGGAGATTCCAATGCTGTGCCAAAAGTTTGGAAGTGATGTAGGAAAACCAGGTTTTGGCTGGTCCTGATCTGGGCATGTTGAGTTCAGTAAACCCTGAGGAAACTGCGCTGTTAGCAATTGCACTATCGTGCCTTCCTGTTGTTCTCAATTCATGTTGCAGTTAGTTGAGAACACTGTCTCTCTCTAGTTCAGTGGTTCTCAACGTGTGGGTCCCCAGATGTTCTTGGACTTCAACTCCCATAATCCCCAGCCCCATTGGCCTTTGGTTGGGAATTATGGGAGTTGAAGTCCAAGAACATCTGGGGACCCACACATTGAGAACCACTGCTCTAGTTGTTATTGATGCTCAACACTGATTGGACTAACTACCTCACCAGATGATACTGCCTCTTAGGACATTATTGGTACTATATAATCTGTTGTAAACCTTTCGTTGTGTGTCTCCATTTTTTTAATGAGCTCCTGACCAGTGTTCCTTCTAACAGGAATTGCCAGATGTTGTTGACTACAACTCCCAGAATCCCCAAGCAAAAGCCACTGAAGCTGGGGGTTCTGGGAGTTGTAGTCAACAGCATCTGGGAATCCCTGTTAGAGGGAACACTGCTTCCAACTTGTCATTAAACCAACAAAACTACTTTTTGACTTTCAGCAACTGGTGAATAGCCTCCAATAATTCCAAACCTAGTGAGAAGTATTTTCTCACATCAGATGCCATCCAGTATCTTGCTCCCATAAGAATTTTTAAAGAAGCCTAAAAAATAAGTAACAAATACTGAAATGTGAAACTCTAATGTGCATTTAGTTCATATACAGAAGCTATAACATACAACAGGGCTTGATAAATCTCAGGCAACAGGGAACCATGGCATCTAGACTAGGACATTCAGAGGTCGAGTTATTAAATAAGATCTTTGTCTCAGGCAGTCCTGTTTCTGTTCTAAGCATAAAACTTGTAAAGGGGATAAAGAAAACAGGTTACTCACCTGTAACTTTGGTTCTTCTAGTTGTCATCTGTACTTTTACACTAATGGGCTATGTGCCTGCACAGAGACTTCGTCAGAATCTAACAAGCTCAATTCTCTTGCTTTGGGCGGGAACCCTGCCCCCAGCTGCTATATGCGGCTGCGCCACTCCTCATCCCCTCAGTCAGAGTCCAGCTTCAGTGAACTCCACGGGGAGGACGGGAGGGCGTGTAAAATTACAGATGACCACGAGAAGAACCAAAGTTACAGGTGCATAACCTGTTGTTCTTTGACGTGGTCTCTGTCTTTTACACTAATGGGCACATAACAAGCTAGCACCCAAGGAGAAGGGAAGACAGGAACAATAGGTAATCTGCCAGAACAATTTCATTTCACAACAAGTACATCAACCAAAAATGGATTGCAAGATACTCCTGCCAAATACAGCATCATTCCGTGCCTTGGCATCAATTGCATAATGATGGACGGATAAATGAATAGGGCAAAGCCCAGGGGCAAAGCCCTATGCCTGACATAGCATCCAACAGGACCACACGACCAAATGCCACAGAGGCCACCACAGACCTAACAGAGTGTGCCTTAACCATTGCAGGCAACTGTTTATGAGCCAATTGATCAAAGCTCAATTGTGGAAACCATCCACCTGGACATAGACTGGCCCGACACTTGGAAACCTTTACGTGGCTCATTGTACAGAACAAACAAGGCAGGAGATTTCCTCCATTCAGCAGACTTCTGAACGTAGAAGGATAATGTCCTTCGAACATTCAAACGATGTAACCTTCTCTCCGCATCTGATGACGGATTTGGAAAAAACATGGGCAAAGTGAGTGGGGACGAACGGTGAAACAGACACCACTTTGGGCAGGAACTGGACATCTGTCCTGAGTATGACTTTGTCCTTATGGAACTGAAGGTACTGTTGGTTAACCCTCAGGACTCTTAACCCACTTACCCTCCTTGCGGAGGTAATGGCCACTAAAAAGGCAACCTTCCAGGTCAGGAGATGGGAATCAATTGAAGCCAAAGGCTCAAATGGTGGTCGCAGCAGATCAGCCAATACCACCAACAGGTCCCAGGCTGATGACTTGACAGGATCGTCTGGGAACATATGTGTTAAACCTTTTAGAAAACTTTTCACCACTGGGTCTTTAAACCATGAGGCCTGGTTGGTGGGGGAATGCACCACAATGGCAGCCAAATACACCTTAAGGGATGAAAGCTTTAAACCAGACTCCTTAAGGGACAACAGATAATTACATATATCTTGTACAGATGGGTTACACGCATGAAACCCATGCAGGGAAGTGAATAAACAGTAACGAGTCCACTTGTGAGCATATGACTTCCGTGTGGACTGCTTCCTGGCAGCAACCAAAACTTCATTAAGTCTCAATGGGAAGTCGGCAGGACCTTCCATGCTGGCAGGTGGAGGGACTGAACATCTGGGTGGAGCACCCATCCCTTCTCCTGTGACAGCAGGTCCGGTAGGACAGACAGGCGTTTCCAATCCACTGCCATTCTGCTTAGAATGACCACTGTCATTCTGCTTAGAGTGTCCGTTTGGACATACAGGGAACCTTGTATGTGAATTGCTTGAGGCGACACCGCGTCTAAAAACCACCTCTGAATGATGTGCATTCGAAGATGCGCTTGAGGCAGCACATATGTAGTAGCCACCATATGACCCAACAGGCGCTGCACTGAGTGCATAGTCTGCGGGCCTCCAGCGAAGAAAGTGGCCACCAGCTTCCGGAGAGTATCTATGCGACCTATTGAAAGAAAGACCTTTTCCAAAGTCGTATCAAATATCAGCCCAATGAACTGAATCCGTCAAGTCGGTTCCAGCTGAGATTTTTTCAAATTTATTTGGAAACCCAGAGCCTGCAGAATATCCACTATGATCTTGAGGGCATCCAGGACTGCACACCTGGTGCTCGCCACAATGAGCCAATCATCTAAATACAGTAGAACCTGCAACCCTTGCTCCTGCAGAAAAACCACCACTGAGGTCAGGCATTTTGTAAAAACCCTTGGTGCTGTCGTGAGGTCGAACGGCAAGGCCTTGAATTGATAAGAGATCCCCCCCATCTGAAACCGCAGGAAGCAACGATGCTGAGGGCATATTAAGATGTGGTAATATGCATCTTCTAAGTCCAGGAAAACCACCCTCATGTTCTTTTCCAGGATGGTCAGTACCGACAGCATTCAGAACCTTTTGTAGACCAAATGTTTGTTCAGGGCCCTCAGGTCCAGTATGGGGCGCTGCTGATAAGGACCCACTGGTCTGCAGACATTTTGTCTCAGCTCACCAGGGGGGCCAGGCGAGTCCTGAAGCACTCCGAGTCGTTGCTTCTTTTGGAAGGTATTCAGGCACTGTTTTTGAAAAGCCAGCTTACCAGGCTGGATGCCCGACTTGTATCTTTACTGGGATTTGTTGCCACAAAAGGACCGTTCCGAAGGTGACTGTTGCTGGGAAGGGGCCTTCAGCAGTTGATAAGGCAACCACTTGGCAGTTTTCTGCGGTTTGGTAGCCAATGAAGCATATGACATGGACCGTGCTGTGCTCCTTAATTTCTGAACTTTCTGGAGCATGTCATCAGTCTGATCAGAAAAAAGGTTAGAGCCCTCAGAAGGCAGGTCCTAGACCCTACCACAGGCCACATAGTTCAGTCCAGATGAGTGCAGCCAAGTGTGTCGCCTGAGCACCACAGATGTGGCCATCACCTTAGCTGCACAGTCCACTGAATGGTGAGCCAAATAAAGTTCCTGCTTCGCCACCTCAACAACCTCGCAAAAAATGCTTTTGCCAGATCCCTCTTGTCCTGTGGAAAGGACCCACCCGCTCCCACAAAAAGTTGTTATATCGGGCATTACAAGCCTGATAATCGGCCATCCTCAAGTGGAGGGCTGAGATGGAATAAAGCCTTCTCTCATAGGAGTCCAATTTTCTGCCCTCTTTGTCACTCAGTGCCAACTGGCTGTGACCCCTGGTAATTTGCAAGGACGCCTCCACAACAATCGAATTCAGGGTGGGATGATTTTTCAAAAAGGTAGTATCATCCTGCAATTGCACCCTGTAGAAATTCTCTAAATGTTTGTTAGGCTGAGAAAGCATCACTGGTTCTTCCAGTGACTCTGCATGACCAGCAATAACGCTGGGTTCAGGGGCAAAGCAGCCAGTACTTTGGACTCCAAATCAATAACGCTGAAGGTCTAGTTCTCCCTTTAGCTGGGTACCAAGGCTCACTCCCAAGGCTGAAGCCATTTGGTCATGTAAGCAGAGTACAGCTTGAAGTCCTCTGACAGAGAGACAGGCTTCGAGTCCAACTGTACGTTGAGCAGGGACAAGGCCAAGGAAACAACTTCAGAGTCTTGGGAGCTAGCACTGTTCTCTTACTCAGGCTCCGGGGGAGCCAAAGGAACTTGTGCCATGGGTGGCGAACCCGAAGGGGAGCCTGGTTTGCTATCCAGATTGTCCTGTACCGAAGTGGAAAGTCCTGCTGGCAGTACTTGGATAGGCATGGTAGTCTGTTTTATCACTGGGACCGAAAGGGACGGTTCATGATGCTCATTTTGATCCCTCAGGAAGTGTTGTGGTGAGTGGGAATGCAGCCTCCCTTTCGAGTGCGAGGGGGGTTCACGCCAACCCCTCATTGTTACGAGCTTCCCATATGTGGGACCATACAAGTAACGGGACCCATAGTGGGGCCGAACATAGTCCAAATAGTCAGACCAATAGTCCACCTGGTATCGATTGGACGACCCAGAGTCCCGGAGTCAAGCACCAGAAGAAGGCTCAACTTCACTCAAGGAGCGATATTCCGCTGCCTGGTATCAATCCGAATATGATTGATCGTGACGGCCCCAGGACCGATCCCATCTGTAAGTCGAGCAGCGTTCTTCCGACTCCTAAGGGGCACCACAGTCCCTCAAGAGGATACGCTCCTGTTGCTTTCAAGGGGCGACTGATGCCTAGGCAGCCACAACGCATCTTCTGCAGCCTTGGTGGGGGAATAGGCCTCCTCTTCCGATTAAGCATACCCCAGTTCATCTGTCACCACCAAAAGTTCTCTATTCGATCTAGCTTGATCATGGGCCAAGTCCAATGACTCCGCAACCACAGGCAGGCTAGGTTGTGCCAACACAGACAACTTCTGTATGGGATGATCCGAGGCCACTTTAGTCTTCTTGGCTACAGGAGCCTCCGATGCAGGAACTTCCTCTGTCTTCTTCCTCTTGGGTATAGGAGGGAGGTGTCAACCCACTGGCAAATCACGATGTAACTTCAGCTTCTTCTTTATCTTAGGTACCAAAATTACAGGAATAGAGGATGATTTCGGTATCACGGTAGCCAAACGCTGCGGAGGGTCTTCTGAGCACACCGGCTCACTCGATGTCATCAAAGGGACAACCTTAGGGGGTGTTGATACTGGTATCGAGCTCAGGTTCTCAGGCTCTACAGGGCAGACACACAATGCTCCGATGTCACCAATGAAGCCATTTTCATGGATCGCTTCAACGATAAGGCTTCCGACCAACAGAGAGCCAGGTCTCACAGGCTGTGCGCAGGTGAGAAGCCTTATTTTTGCGAGCCTGCTTCGTGAACTTCTGATAGTGAAGACAGGTCTCGACAATGTGGGATTCCCCCAAAGACAAGACACTTGGTATGAGTATTGGGGGAAGGGATCTTTGATCCACACTGAACACTTTTTTTGAAGTTAGTCGTGCCCGGCATAAACACTGAAGGCCGACCACCACGCTCCGTCCCAGCCAGGATCGGAGCTCCGGAAAAAAAGGAAAGTCTTTATAAACCAAAACACCAAGAAAAAACCGCTACTACATGAAGAAATAAAGAAAGAAAACTAAGATGCAGGGAGAACAAACAAGGGGATAGATAGATCCTACTTGTCAAGCTACAGACACAATGTTCACTGAAGCATGGATGAAGAAAGACTGAGGGGATGAGGGGTGGCACAGCCACGTATAGCTGCTGCGGGCAGGGTTCCCATCCAAAGCAGGAGAATTGAACTTCTTAGATTCCGACATGGTCTCTGTACAGGGCATAGCCCATTAGTGTAAAACACAGAGACCACGTTGAAGCAGCTCATTTACTTTCTCCCTCCACAATGTCTATCAGTATGTCCAGTAATTTTGTTAAGTGTCCATCCTAAGTTTTTGGGCTGGCCCCTAGATCCAAAGAAAAATCTGTCATGCTCTAACTCACATTCAAAAATTTTTGTAAAGATGCTTGATCTGTCCTTACAAAATTATATGTTAAATCATCTCTCATCTTCATGTTTTTTGAACAGTATGGTGAATCTAGCCCGGCTCAGATGAATGAATAATTTAATTACAGCAGCAAAAATTAACAACAGCTAAAAAGCGGAAATCCGAGTTAAACTAATAATACTAACTGGAAGTTGAAGACTGAGAATATTAAATAAGATGACATTGCCTAACATCTGATTTATTTCAATGGGACTACTTTGAGTCATTTTCATCAGTATGTGAGCTGCTATAGACACCTTTTAGTTATTCTAAAAGTTCTGAAACTATATGGGAACCAATTTGTTAATTCTTGGAATTTTAAATATAAATAGACTGTAGCTAATTTTAAACTGCTGGTAATTTAATTTGTGGTTTTGGTTTTTTATGTGAATTTTATTTTGGATAGAACACAAGATTGTACACATACCCATAATCCCATAAAGCAGGGATGTCAAACTGTGGCCCTTCTGCAGATGTTGGCCTACAACTCCCATCACCCCTGGCTATTGGCCATGGTGGCTGGGGATTATGGGAGTTGTAGTCCAAAAACAGGTGGAGGGCCACAGTTTGACATCCCTGCCATAAAGGCTAAAATCCATGAGGAAGACACACACCCTTATTTGCACAAGCCTGAGTTAAGAGCTATGAATTACTCAGCTCTTCCTCCTTTTGGCTCCCATGTGTACACATTCAGAGTTCTATGCAGATTGTCCTTGAGAATAATATCAGTATGCAAGCACTGCTAAAAACAAAACCTCATCTGCACAGAACCCATGGTGAAAAAATATTAATCCAAAACTGATTTGAGTCTAAATAAATCTCAATCTGTTCTGAAAAATGCCACTGTCTATTTGTTATTTAGAACAGAGTTTATTAAAGTACAGTCTTTTTTCTGCAATCTGTTACAAAAGCTATGAAATATCATGAAATCTAAGCATCCTGACACAAAGCAAGATATTGTGTGAAATCTAAGGTTTCTAGAAGATATGCTCACTGGTTGCAAAAGAGATGTTTGCTAACATTTCTGCTTCTGTCTCTTTCTCCTCTACCCTCAAAAATCCCCAAGAGTTCACTCATATACTTTTGGCCCCACTCCCCAACCACCTGGACCACCAACCACTAGAAGTGAGAAAACCTGTACAGGCAATAAAATCTACACAAATGCAGCTGGCTTTCTTTACATGTTTTCAGGTATCTGTTTTGCCAACTTCCCATTCTTCTGGTTTAGGGTACAATTTAGTACTGAACTGGAAGTATGGGAACTGCTACCTGGATACATCATCAGGAAGGAACACATTTCTTCATCTCTTACTATCTGCAACTTCTTTTGCATGCATCCATATACGCACATCCATATCTTCACATTGTGGGAAGATAACTGTGAGTTAGTCCCCATCCACAAGCTTCTCTTGTAATTTGGCACTACTGTACTAAAACTTCAAGGGACATGAATACATATTCTAGTCACAAAGGAACTCATTCTTGGGGAATGAGCATCACCACATATCTGAGAGACATTTGTGTGTCTGAGAACACACTAAACATGCATGCATCCATCCAGTTGTGACCCCAGGTGCATGGCTTGGCACAAAAACCCCTTAACTACTGCAGAAAAAGGCATCACTTGTGAAGTGTCCTAATTTAGAGCAAACAGCACAAGCTACAAAATACAAACAAAAACTCCTTAGAGAGAAGCTGACAGTTTGTAAGCTTGGACAACCAATTCAATGTTTGACAGGAGATAGACTGTTGCAGGAGAAAAAAGCCAAATAAGTGATTTGATTAAGTAGGCAAATATCTTCTTAGCAAAAAGTAGAATCTAAATCAGAAGCATGCATGGCTTAATATATTACATCTAAAGGTTATCAACAGTTACAAACTTCCATGAGAAACAGTAATCATCCATCAGTTTTTTACAATCCTCCCACATGATTTTGAAGAAAAGCAAGCTTGTATCACAAATATTCTATTTCTTTTTCTTCCAAAGCAAGGGTTTCCACAGAAACCATGTAAGAAAAAGGAATAATAATCAGGAAGCCACTGAATTGCAACTGGGCACAAAACAGATAGCAATCCTACCTTAAGAGAGGTCATTTTTGAATAGGGGAGAACACTCTGCCTAGTTGGTTTTATTTACACACAAACAATACAGTAATCAAAGTTTTATTATAGGTGTGGCAGATCTATGTTTCCATGACACTTCTTGATCTTGTTATTTGCTTGCTTCTAACTAGGGCTGTCTGTTTTTTTGCAGAAAACATTTATTTAATGGCAATCTCTGCCCTTAGTCCCCCCACCACACACAGCTATTTCATAGCTAAAATCTAGTCAATAAGTCTCATGAGAGCCATGAATATTAAGTACACACACAGGTTCAAAGCTAGTCACACAGGCAACAGGTTTACAGGTCAGATTATTTAAACACAGAGTTCAGTTCATGAAAGCATTCTACAACATGAAAACTGAAGTGCTCATGAGAGTCATTTTAGCCAAAAGGTTTTCTTCTGAAAACACAGGCTACAGGTATGTACAAACTTTACTACCATGGAAATAAATGTGAGTCAGACCCAAGACAGGAGGAGAGGGGGAAGAAGAGGATAATGTGCCATTTTCCAGGCTAAAGCCCAGCTGACATGTTTTTCAGTGTCTGTATCTCAAGAATGTGAAAGCCATTCAAAAGTGTAAGTTATAAGCCTGACAATAGTTTGCATATATTCTGGAAAGGTTGCTAATGTTGAATGTTTCTATG
Organism: Hemicordylus capensis; assembly: GCF_027244095.1. NCBI lineage: Eukaryota > Metazoa > Chordata > Lepidosauria > Squamata > Cordylidae > Hemicordylus > Hemicordylus capensis. The sequence continues at coordinate 118,151,992 of NC_069660.1, read as the reverse complement.
TACATTCTTTTCTATCAACAAAGTTCTGGAGTAGGTGAACTCGTCTCTCCCCCCGCCCCTCAACGCCCATTGTTATGTCTAAAACTACCCTTATAATTTTTTTTTATCTTGCAATGGCAACTTGCAGTTCCTCATTGGCAACTGTGACTGGCAGGGCCAGGAGTGCTTCTGAGTCAGCTGCTTAAACAATTCTCTCCCCACTCCATCACTATCGGGGTGTGCTGTAGAATGCATAGGGGCTTATCATTACACAGCTTGATTCCATAACATAGGAACAAAAGGAAACAAAAAGGGGACAGGAAACTGGTCCTTGTGTTTAGCAGCTGCACACAAGGGCAAACTATGGCTGGTGACTGGATCTGTCAGGGTTTGAGTCAAAGACATAGCAGCTGCACAAGGTGGGGAAAGCGCAGCAGAGGGTAGGGAACCATGTCCTCATGATCAGAATTACATGCAACACATACATGCTGTGGGGGTTCTAGTGCCGACTAGCAATACTATAGTACAAACATCTGCAAAGTTTAATCTATGGTAGGTAAAGGTAAAGTGTTCCAGCAAGTCAATTTCGACTCCTGTGGGTTTTTTTTGGTAGAATACAGGAGAGATTTACCATGGCCTCCTCCTGTGCAGTGTGAGATGATGCCATTCAGCATCGTCCTATATTGGTGCTGCCCAATATAGTATCAGTGGGGATTTGAACTGGCAACCTTCTGCTTGTCAGTGTTTGAATCATGTAAGCAGCTCTTCTTGAAATGCAACACCTACTCATATTACAAACTGTTACAACTTCAATAACTTTACGGGGAAACTGTATTAGGTAGCACTCTATAAGGACTGCATGGGATGACACTTTGCATGCCAATCAAAGTAGTGACCCTGGGACAGAAGCAAAGATAAACCAACATTGTTAACTCCTGAAGAAATACATAAATCTGAATTCAGCCTCTAACAGAAACTAACTTTCCACTGCTACCAGAGAAATCATCATCTAAAGTGCGCGTTTCTTACATCACAGATTAACACCCACCCACACTTTGCAGTTATGGCTGTCTGAGTTCCAGATGACTGAAAAGCAAAATGTGTGCTTCTATCTATCTATTTGATTTATATACTGCCCTTCCAAAATGGCTCAGGGCGGTTTACAAGTTAAAACTTCTTCTGCTTCTAAAAATATTAATGTTGGTGGATAAGTTCAGAAATCTCAAATGCTTGCTTATTACTGTTTCAATTGTACTTGTTTGGAAATGTTGCCTACTATAATTAGAAGTTAGACTAGAAGGTTTATCATTTTCATTCTCACAGTGGAGGGTTATTACCACTACCATACTTTTATGGGCTAGATCAGCTTTCCTTTTTCAAAACAGAATTATTATTTTTTTAATAGGAGTTGGGAACATGGGTTTTTTGACACGCTCTCAGACTGCTAAAGTAAAATCCCGAAAAAAAAGGAAAAAGCACTATGACATTTTCCTGCTCACCATTTATCACCATAAAGCAGCATCTCTTCAGTCTTTAAGACCATCAGTTACTTCAAAGTTCAACCACTTGTTTTGAAGATCTCAAATTAATGAGCCCGTAGTCTTTCAGAAAAGGTTGTAAACTCCGAAATTAAGACACTTTTGGTTTGCATTTTTTCAGTTCTTCAGGAGAATTTGAATGATTTTATTCACTTCAGTTCTAAAATCAATTCACTCCTGTGGCCAGCTTTAGTTTCAGTTTTGATTTTTTTTGTCTGAACAATTACTTATTGATGATATTGGCATCTAGAAGATCTTTCAAGAGGAAAAATAAAATACAACATACATGGAAAGCTAGTAGTAAAGGCATATGTGTACCTTTTTGAGGAATTTCTTTTACTTATATTAAATATTTGAATATGTTCACATTACTGAAGTACCTGAGTTACATATACAAGGTATGTGTATTACACACACACACACACACACACACACACACACACGCGCGCTCGCACCTTCCTGACTACCAGCTTATCCAAGTCTAATGAATGGATCTAAGTACATATGTATGCTATCAGTCATGTTCCAACAATAGTAGAAAAGTGTACATACACTCACAAGTTAACCCCAAATCTTTCACTCTGACCTCCGAAGTAAGTTCGCCCTCATCTGTTCTGCTAAAGTCCCTTCTTTTCTGCAGGGTGATATACCATAAGTACAGATGGAAGCAAAAGGAGTTATACTCCAAAGGAATGTGCTCATAATTCCTTCCTTGTCTGCCAGACATACAAAGATTGGGTGAAGTAGAGCAATGAATGACAATCACATGCAGAATATATAATCTGCTCACCTTCCCCCCGCCCCTGAAACCATGGCACTGGTACATAGATCTGGGCATGTGTACCCACTGAGAAAATGGTTTGTGTAGTCAGTTGATCAGGTGGGGTGTGATTCAGAATAAGCCTTCTCTAAAGATGACTGGCTCTTGGCTAGATCACCTGATACACTTACCTGAAGACACTGTGAGGAAATGTGCAAACCCATCCTGTTTTCAGTGTCCCAGATGTCCACGTATTGGAGCAACATTTCAACAGGATTTATTCGTGTAAAACCCAATATGCATAGATCTAAACTGTGCAGTCACTTCTAGGTTTTGTATGGGATATCAATCATGCAGTTCAAACCAACCTGTGTTCGATTTTATGTGTGTATATGGCATTCAGGCATTACACCTATTTATGCCTATGCACAGATGTCTGGAGTGGAAGCATGCTGTAATTCCCACACAATGGGAAACATATCATATCTTAAAGCCGAATGCAGCAACTATTCATTAGGGGTTGCACTTATTTACACAAACCAGCAGAGATCACCCCATGAGCAGTTCCAGATGCAGAATTCAGTTTTTAAAATGTACGTACATACATACTGAGACCGACCCTAGGATTCAGTACAGGGATAGTCATATGGGAGCCTGCTTTTGCATTATTGATTGTTTTCCCTCAAATAATTATATTCTGCTACAAAGCAACATAATATATTTGTGACTGAATAAGCACCAGATTCCTTAATCTAATATTAGTAAAAAAAGAGGTGTAGGTGAAAAAATACCAAGGGAAGATATAATATTAGTATATACTCCTAGTGGGCCAATTTTCCACAATCTGTGTTGGCAGATCCATATACAGCAGGTACCATGACTAAGTTACACAGTTGTCCAAATCAGGTTGGTTTTTTGAACATATACTGCTTACCCCAAAACTCAAGTCACATCTCATGTTTGTTAGACCATTATAAAACAGGAACTTCAGCAAGGCAATTTATTTCAGCAAACATTTCTTTATTTCTTTGCCCTGTTAACTTGGCAAAGAGGCACCTTTTAATGTGGTGATTCTCTTTATTTAGCAGGGGGAGAGTAACTGGCCCTATCCACCCCCAGCACAGTACCTCCAGTGACTGTTGCTGGTGTCTATCTTATGTTTCTTTTTCGATTGTGAGCCCTTTGGGGACAGGGATCCATCTTATTTATTTATTACTTTGTGTAAACTGCCCTGAGTCATTTTTGGAAGGGCAGTATAGAAATCGAATTATTAACAACAACATAATATTAATTCAATCCTGCAAATAAAATGCCTTTTGATTCTGTCTTCTGTACACACCTTGCCTAGCTATTCATAGCCATTTGAATTAAGAGTTTAGAAGCTGTGTTGCTCTTTAAATTGTAAATTAAGACTGCTGAAGTACCTTTAATTTATATAACATTGCTATAGCAAAAATATTTTTTTACATTTAAAAAGCATGACGCTTTTTTTTATTCAACTCTTCTCCGAAACAAAATTAAGCACATTCTTTCCTATTGGCAGAGAATCTATTACATGAATTATCTCAAAAATCAAGTTTATTTTGCAAAAGAGAGAACAAAAATCAGTTTAACAAGCTCATAACAATATCTGTCACATTACCTCACCAGATTATCTTAAGTTTTACATGTGAGTGCATTAATTGAAGTGTGTGTGCGCGAGACCAGGCTCACAAAAATAAGCAGCTGGCTTTCTCCATAAACCCTCAATATGACTATTTTCTACAGAAAATAGTCACACACAAATTATGACACAAATATCTGATCCAACACTACTTGTAGAAAATCACATAAGTGATTTATTAAAGAAGCTAAGGGAAAATGTATTTCCACATGTTTTACTTAAAATTATTTAACTGTATTTATGTGTTGCAAAACAGGTAACATGCTAAAAAAGCTATATTATAAAACTGAAATTTTATTTAATACTGCCATGATGGGCAACACAGTACTTTACAGAATATTAAATAATTTGGTACTGAATTATTTAAAAAGCAACTCCATAGCAACTATGTTACAAATGGAGGGCTCATGAGAGATTTATGGTAGCACAGGAGACAGTTTTGTACATTTCCTTTTATAAAGGCAGACAAATGCATGGTTCAAACAAAAAGACAACATGAAACAATGGGAATGACTTACCATTCATGCTGAAAGGCTAGTTTTTGGAAACATATTGCTAGTAATATTGGTCCAAGAAATGAGTTGTTTAATCTCTAGAGTAGAAGCATTGGTTCTATAAAACACAGCTACTAGAACCGGAAGACAAACCAGTCCATGGAGCTTGAATTCATTCAGGCAGGCTGAGATGGAAAAACTATCCAATAAAAATACCAGCAGTGAATAGCAGATCAATATTCAAACAGTGATGCTCATTAACCACTTGTTTTTGAGCAAGCATTACCTATATACATCTACAGCAACCAAAATGGCAGAGAGAGAGAGAGAAAGAATATGCTAGGATGTTTTAAGATGTTCTCAATTATATCAAGCATGGCTTGTTTCCATAGCAACCTTAGAGAAGAATTATCCATCTACTTGTACCCAACCAGTAGTTTTTCCTAAAGCTTTAAAATCAACCATAGGAAAGGCAGCATACCTCTATACATTTTAGAATCCTATGGTTTAGTCTTTCTTTCTGAACACACAGCTTGCAATTTTATTGTGGAAGCTATAGAATAGCCATTAAATGCTCAGAAAGCACTCTTAAAACCACAACTCACCCCCCTTATAATTTATTACTGTGCTATAAACAAACCGATTCAGCCAACCTCTCATTTGTATACAGGCGGACCGCATTGTATGCAGATAACGCCTATTTGAAGATGTATACCCCTGCACGCACAGGGGCGATGCTGCCATCCCGAGGCAGTTGGAAATCAGGGATCCCCTCTCCCACCGATCCCCGCACTAGGAAATCGGCATACAACAGCACACCTGGCCGACTCAGTGAATTTTGAATAGTTTAAAGGGTCTGTGCCGCAGCATGGTGTCCAGGCAAATGATTTGTGTGGGGGTGTTATTGGCAGCGTTTCAAAGGCAGCCCCCCAGAAGAGATTCCCAAGCAGCCAAGTTCTTTTCACAGAAAAGTTGGGGAAGGGAGGCACAGCCCCTTTCCATGTTGGGTGTTCATGCCCCCACAGGCTTGCTCATGATCAAGGCCAGTCACCAGCATCAGTCTTGGCTCAACTGAGAACCTTTTTCAAGGATACGGCTACTTGATCCAGCACTCAATGGCAAGGCATGAGAGTGAAGGGCCACAGGGACACCCCCAGGGAACTCATGAGAAGGACCACCAGAGGGGAAGGGAAAGAAGTGCTACAACAAATCTGAAATGATGCCAGATGGCAGGACACCCCCTTCTCCCACTAACACCTCCCTCACACGAGTGCCAGGCCATGGGTGCTCTAAACACAGCAAGAATGTTTTCTGGATGGCATTAGTGGTAAGTGGTACTCCAGAGACCACTTTCCTTGACTTGGGAATTGTAGGCAAGCTGCTGATAAACCATGCTCCCTGCCAACTCCAGTCGACTCCTCCAGTCGACCCAGCTGCCCTGGTCAGGGTAGCAGAGCAAAGTTCCCTCTCCTGAGACTCCCCGTGCCTGCTTATCTGCCCATGGCGCACAGATGGAGCGGACCTGGGTTTTTTTAAGTTTGTGTGAATGCAAATGTGTGGTCCTGTTGGCGCACTCCATAGCTGTGCGCACAGCCAGGCTATGGCACATGGGGTGTGAGGATGTTCTCTGGGGTGCATGCAAGGTTTCAGTGGGATGGGGGGGGGAGATAGTGGAGATTATTTTCTATTTTTTAAAACAAAGTTGGGGGCTCCATGATAAGAGAGCCCCCTTGGGTTCATTGGTAGTTAAGTGGTCGGCTCAACTTGTGAGCTTGTAGTTTGCAGGTGGGTATCACCCATGACGGGCATAGCAAATGCCGTCTTATACCCAGTAGACTGGCCCTATCAAGAGAGTGTGAGTCCACTGGGCAGCAAGCTGCTTGCGGTGGGTTTGTGATGGGTCTAGCCAGACTGCTCTGCTGGCATCTACCCTCTTGACATCTTCCCTGGTCGTGGTGGGACAGATCCCCCAGCATCCTTTGTCCTCCCCCACAACTACATATCTCATTCTAGTGAATGTGGGTGTCCCCCTCGCACATTAAAAGTGGGATTCCATCCCCTCTGAACCCCAGGAGTTTGAGTTAGCTTGGTGCTTTCAGTGTGGGTGTCTACTTTGCGGGGGTGGTGCTATGGCTAGCAGAAGCAACACTAGCACTGCAGGGCATTTAAAGGGCTTGAAAAGGCCTTTCCCTGCCAAGGGCGGGCAGAATGCACCAAAAATGCACGATCGGTCTCAGCACAGCCCCTGGAGATCGTGGCCAATCATGGCCAAGCCGCTGATGAGGTGACACTTTGCCCATAGTCTGGCAGCAGTCCTGGCTGGGAGGCCAAGAAGCAGGGAGGGGCTCCTTCTCCTGGAACTGGAGTTTTGCTGGCTGTGGTTTTTTGAACATCTGCGGCATGAATTGGAGTTAACAACTGTAACCCCAGCCATGATTAACTACAGTTACCCTATACGTCTGAACCTAGATATTATGTGGTATCATTCTGAGGGGGGCTTCCAGCAAAAAACATGGCGGTTGAATGAAGCAGTCACCAGGAAGAGATCTAGTGCCTCCGGTCTTGTAACTGCTGCTCCTGCAAAGTCACAGTGTAAACTAGTGTGCAGGGGGAGGGCACACTGCTGCACACATTTTTTAAGAGAGAGGAAAGGGAATGCCTGTTGCCACCACTAATCAACGTGAAACTTCAAGAACTCTGCATGTCCACCACCTAAAAATGTCAGAAAACTCCATTTTCGACATTTCAGAAGGGGATTCTTTTGGAGCAACACGTCATGACAGAGGATCAGTTTGAACCTTTTAAAGCAGTAGTCTAAACTGCATAATTATTGGCCATTTTGGATATTCTGCCTCCCGTGTGATTATACAGTCATGCACTCTCACTTCTCTAAACATGATGAGATGCCAGTAGGATAGTTTGTTTGACTCAGACCACAGTGTCATTCCAAGCAGAACTGCAGGGGTGGGGAAGAGCACTAGCTTGAGAAATTGATGACTCTCTGCCCCTCCATCCCAAAACTATAGCTGTTCTACATTTTCTCTACATGAGAATCTGGTGGAGAAATAAAATGGCTTTTCAGATCAGTGGTAATATGAACAGTGCTCCAGTGGTCAGCATTTAAGTGCCCTATCTGTGGACCTCACCTCAATAACCCCTGCAACTCCCCAGCAGCCCTGGATACTGGGGAAATCCAGGAAAGGGGCTATTTCCCCAATTGTTATAGCCTCAGATATGAGGGCAAGTGGGGGCCTAAATCAACCTTGCCTTCTTCCTGACTTCCTAACTCAGAGGAGAGGAAAGAAACAGCCTCCGCATCAGCTGCTTCTCTCCAGCTTATGAGGTTAGCATGACAAGCTATGCATGCATTTAGCAGTTCTCCCAGTTCTTGTGAGATTTCAAGATCTTGCTGGGAGCTGCATAGGGTTCCACTGCCCTCCTCATTTTTCTTGGGATTACCCATGGAAGGACATCATGATATAACCTAGTTCCCAGGGCATTCTGTGGGGGGGGGGGAACTGGTTGAATTAAAAAAACCACACATTTTATATCCCGCTCTTCCTCCAAGGAGCCCAGAGCGGTGTACTACATACGTAGGTTTCTCCTCACAACAACCCTGTGAAGTAGGTTAGGCTGAGAGAGAAGTGACTGGCCCAGAGTCACCCAGCTAGTTTTATGGCTGAATGGGGATTTGAACCCGGGTCTCCCCAGTCCTAGTCCAGCACTCTAGCCACTACACCACGCTGGCTCCATCAAATGATTCACTACCATCAAATGATTCACTACCAGTGTTGCTGCTGCCACTGCCAGCAAGGCAATGGCATAAAATGCTCAGTGGCAGAGCATTTGCTTTGCAGGCAGAAGGTCCCAGATTCAATTCCTGCCATCCCCAGGTACAGCTGGGAAAGACTCCTGCCTGAAACCTTGGAGCGTCGCTGCCAGAGTAGAAAGGAAGAAGGGAGGGACAGCACAACAATAATTTATTGTTGAACAAGTCCCAACACATTTTGAGGTAGAAACCTTTTCCTCAAGGGCATATAAAATACAAGCATACAGGTATTAAAATATCAGGATATACATAGTCAGAAAAACCATGTTAAAAACAGACAATGCAAAGCCCAAGGGTGTAGCTATAGTTGAGTGGATGGGTTGAAAACATCTAGGACCCACAGCTCCACCCCTCCCTATTTACTTCATTATCTCCTTCAATCCGAGGGGCTGCCAGGGAAAGTGGCAAACATGGGCCCCCTCTCCCCTAGCTACACCCCTGGCAGAACCACATTAAGAACTGACAAAAAAACCCAATAGGACTAAACCAGCAGGACATAAGAAAACTAATATAGGAGGTCCTCAGTATCTGTGGATTTGTGTATCATGGTTGCTTCCAAGAGACCAGGGGATTTGAATTCAGCACCCCTACCCTAAATAGATTGTGATTTGACAAGCAATTTGACATATATTTAGTTTTTAAAAGACCACCCACTATATTAAATTTTTAAAAAACGTTTTTCAAGTACCTAGCCAAGTGGTTCAGCTGAAGTGTTTTTTTGGGCGGGGGGTGGGGGGACACTTAAATGTGTTACTGAAAACACATTCAAAGCTTTATGTAGAAATAAAGTTTTGTTATTCAAATCAATTAAAATATATATGCACTTGCTAGTGATAATCACCTGAAAAAGCATTACATTGCAACTTTGAAATTTCCAAGGTTGCCTAACATTGTATTGGCATCCATGCATTGTGGAAAATTTTCCTCACCCTCATACATACCATAAAGCCTCTCACCATCCTAACTGCCTGAGAACAGGCCTTGCTTATATCAGTACTAGTCAGAACAGAATGTCATTTTGAGTGGCTTCTCTTAACAAAAATGACTCAAATTTATCCGAAGAGTTGCCTGATATTGGCACCCCATTTTTGCTGAGCACTTTTGCTGGAGAAAATGAGGGAAGTTTTGAATGCACTCTAACTGCAATGTAATGTTTTCATAATATTCCAAAGTTTAAATTAAGCATAATATATCAAGTGTGAAGAGCTTACTTCTCTGAAAATGGAAAACATAAATAAAAATCCTTTCCATCATGTCAGCATCAGAAAGCCATCCGAAACACCAGATGTATGCTCTTAAACCAAAAACCATAGTCACAGATCACCTTAAGACCTAAAAAACCCCTTCACGGCATGTGTTCAATGCACTGAGAAACAACGAATTGAGACAATATTTCCCAAGAGTTAAGTGATAGAACGCTCTCAAAGTAAAATGTAGTGTGAGGAAGTCAGCTTAGGGCAAAAAGAAAATAGATTCCCAGTCCCTCTACTCGTATATCTAAACCACACGAAACTAACCCACAGAGATGCTGCTTCCTCTTTAATACTTTAGCTCCAGCACAAGATGTGTTGTAGAGAGTGTATGTCAAAAACAGGTCTTTGTAATATACTTTAAAAAAATTATGCCAGCTTAAAATCAAAATTAATTCCCTTTCTAAAAATGTTATGGTACCAGGATTTTATATGAGATTTGCTGGGTTTGGTATCAAACACCTAAGAGAATTTTAACACTTTAAAACTATTTTAAGTTAGATTGACAAGCTGCAATACTTATCAAACTCCAATAATCCGGGCACTGTTAAGTAAAGTTCTAAGAACATTAACAACAGGCTGAAATCCTGAGCACACTTTCTAAGAAGCAAAACAGAGATCTGATGCAGTTTAAAGGATATTTTATTGCATATTCTTGTATGTATATTAGAGCTCTTCCTCATTAAGTGTTATCCTCAATTGGAAAGCATGTGTGCGCGCACATGCACACGCAGATCAAAAAATCTTTAAGTAACAAATTCATTTATGCACCAAAAAGCAGGGAAATTAAGGTGGCTATCTTAACTTCTATACCATGTAAACAGTAAATATGGCCTACAGTCTTCACATAGCAAGCTGTTTGTTTACAACATGGCCTTTTTGAACCCTACTTTTCTTTGGTCTTTCAGTTCCAGTTCTCGTTCTCTGCAAGTTGGGTCAATAATGATTCTCAGGACACGATGGGAAGAGGGACCACTTAAATGCACATTGACCCCCTACTTTCACTATATGCTTTCATTTGTGTTAGAGAGAATGACACATGTACGTAGGGGCAGCCAGGTTGATGGAGACAATGAAAGCATCAGCAAAGACAGACTGGCACTGGGGCAAGCGTCTCTCATGAGCCCAAACTCGCATAGTAAGAGAAAGGAGGAGGTGGGTATGTTCTCAGAACAGAGTTTCAATTCATATTACACGTCTTTGCAACTGTCTGGCTTAGTTTTACAACCGAGTTTTAGTTAAAGATGTACTGCATTTCACTCTGCCGCTTAAGAGACGTGAGAGCTTGAGCAGTAGCAGCAGTAGCAATGGATGGAGTGGATTGGAACAGTGGTGTCAGCAGCATCAGGTGGGCATGGGCCAAGCACACCCCAAGAAGCAGAGGGTGTTGCTCTTTCCGGCAGTTCCCTCTTCCCTGACGACAGCCATGATCCTCTCCAGAAACTGCCTTGCAACACCATCCTATGCATGCTTACTCAGAAATGGGATACCCAGTAAGGTTTACTCTCAAGTAAACATGCCTAGGATTGCAGCTGAAAGCAACAACAATTGAGGAAAGGAGAGGAGAGGACTTGGCATTCGCCTGGGGGGACTGGGCAGGGACATGGCCTATTTTCTGGCCAATATTGTTGGCTAAAATTGTGAGTGAGGAAAGATCCACAAGGAAGAAAGATCCCCAAGCCACTGCTAATTGCTTTTATTAATTAATTTTAATGTAATAATGTGCTAAATATTGACCTCGGCCCCCATGCATCAAGCCATAGTTGGTTCCAGCTCACTGGGGCATTTGAATTCTTCACCCCTGGAATAAGGGATCTAAAATATAAAGTTGTTTATACTATTAAACACTGCTATTGCATTGACTCTAGCTTCAGGGGCATCTCCAACCTGCACAGGAATTGGACTGGAGCTGAAAGACCAAAGGAAAGTAGGGGTGTATGAAGGCCAAGTTGTAAGCAATCACAATATTTATTTATTTATTTATTTATTTATTTATTTATTTATTTTTACATTTCTATACCGCCTTTCATTAAAAGAAAACCCCAAGGCGGTTTACAAAAATTAAAACATACAATAAAAGCAATAAAAACATCAAGCAATAAAAACATCAAGCTAAAAACATATAAAACAAGCATAAAAACAAGACAACAGATAACAGATAAAAACACAGAGAAGCCGCAGTAAAAACGATTATGCAAAAGCCTGGGTAAAAAGCCGAGTCTTTAAAAGCTTTCTGAAAGCCGTGATAGAGTCTGAGGAACGAATGGCCACTGAGAGAGCATTCCAGAGAAGGCCCTGTCCCGAGTGCACGAAAGCCGGGCCTCCCTCATTGTCGGCACCCGGAGCAGGGCCCCCTCAGATGTCCTTGTCAAGCGGGCAGCAACCCTTGGGAGCAGGCGGTCCCTCAAATACCCTGGGCCCAAACCGTTAAGGGCTTTAAAGGTCAAAACCTGCACCTTGAATTGGACCTGGAAACGAACCGGCAGCCAGTGCAGCTCTTTCAAAATGGGGGTGATATGTTCCCAACAGGCAGCTCTGGATAACACCCTCGCTGCCGTGTTTTGCACTAGCTGCAGTTTCCGGATACTCTTCAAGGGCAGCCCCACGTAGAGCGTGTTACAGTAATCCAGCTGCAATGTGACTAAGGCGTGGGTAACCGTGGCCAGATCTGCCTTCTCGAGAAATATGCACGAAATATGCACGACTCTAATATATTTACTGCTTACATGGTGTAGAAGTTAAGTCTGTCTACTTACTTTACAAATTTTCATGCTTTTTGTTATGTGAGTGAATTTGTAATCACCTTAAAGGTTTTTGTTTTTTTTAAATCCTAGAATCTTTTTCTCTCTTATAATAATCACCTGTGCTTAAGATACTGATAGTACTTAACACATGATTGTCTCCGTTAACACTTAAAAGTCTGCAACATAGGCCATTTTATTATTACCTCCATATTATTTCTGCTTTATCATAGTTTACCAAGGAATTGGTAAACTGTACCAATTGTACAGTAGTAACTGTACTGTAGTAGATATACAACACACCACTCTGGTTTAGCTTCTGGTGGGGTGGTGGTGAAGGGAGAACAACAGGCAAAATGGCTTACAACAGCCTTGTAATTAGTCCAGTGCACACACTTGCAAAACTTCTTAAATCTACTGCTGGGGGATTATCTTTGTTACTGAGTAAGGTCTCTCTCTCTTTTTGGCTGCACCTCTGCAGGAACAGCTGTTTTAGCAGTATTTGAAGCACTGAAAACTTTCTCTATCACCATCTTCCCCCCTCCTCTAGCATGTGCCAAGATCATGAATCTATGATACAATGAAAGGATATTCAAGCATATTTTAGAACAAAAAAGGTGACTGGCAGGAACCCGCCACTGGGAATGCTATCAAAACTTCAAATGTTGCTCAAGTTGCAATGCCCACAGAGGTGCAGCACAAACAAGCTCCAGTGTCACTTGCGCTGGCAAATTCCAGGTCACTAGCGGCAACCAGGTGAGTGCTTAAGGACAAGACTGGTGTTTCTTTTAATCCTGGAAAGTAGCTCACTGTTACAACAGACTGCAAAGCAAGTGAACATGGCGGAAGATATCACCAGAGAGGGAGCAAATCACTGGAGGAAATGAGATAAGGCAGAAGCTAGAAACAGAATGAAGGCATGGCAGCTCTCCCCCTTTTACACAGCCATGCACACAATATGTGAAGATGCCCTGGCATATGTCACAGCATACAAGCTCATGACAGAACAGCACACCATACATAAATGTGCACCACAGAACACCACATGCAGACATGCACTGCAGCATAGTACAATACATGACACACAAGAACATACTATATGCAAGGTTCTGCAAGACATCAAAGGCACATGCAAATGGTTTGCGGCATTCCGCAATACACCCTTCAGCATGTCAGATATAAATGTGCAGCAGCAGTACACCACACAAATATGGAAACATGCCACAAAATACATGCCACACATACACACCACTGCAGGCATTTTAAAAGCACAAATAGTATATCACAAATATATGTGCAGGCACACACAAACACTCACACTACTACATAGCACATGTAAACATACACAAGTATAATAGCTCCACTTTCCCGCCTATAAATGCAGACTGCTGCAGTCTCTTCATTCAAGCAGAAGCAAGTATTACCAGGCACTGATAATACTGGTAATACTTCAGTCTGCCAGGCACAAGTTGGAATATTTTGCGCTTAAAGGGGTGATATAAAATGGGGAATTTTGATTTCTCGTATTTTAGGAATACTCAATAGATTTTCACCAAACTAGAACATCCTTGTGATACAGTATTCCCCAAATACAAGACAACTCTGAATTTAAGATGAGCCCCTTAAAGATCCTAAATACAAGTTATGGTTATACTTGCCCAAAAGGAGAAGGATTCAATTTAAGACGACCCCACTGATTTCTAACAGCAAAGAACTGGGGGTGGGGTGGGGTGGGGTGGGGAACTAGTCTTGGATTCAGGTAAATACAGCAGGCTTGATATTTTGACACAATCTAAACTGCCCAAATAACAGATTTAAGATATGTTTCAGGAGTGTGGGGAAAGGTTGCAAGCGGCATGAATTGTTTACTGGTGCAAAGCAAATTTTGACTGCTGTACCTCCGCCATTCTTCATCAGCATTTTCTAAAATTTGGTCAAGTTATACCTCTCACGAGATAGACTCTCCATGCTAAGTTGCCTACGAACAAAATATGCTGTCTTAATTGTATTATGACAGTGACAGAATGCTGGAAAATCCACTCTACTTTTAGCTATACAGCGAAAACCCTCTGACCTATAACTATGTTCCTGTATGCCTGCTTAATATACACATGGAGTGTCAGGGCTATGAAATAAAAGTAGTGCAGTTTATGACCACTCTTATGTAAAGCTTAAAAGTATGAGAAGTACAGTGACAATTCAAAGAAGCAATAAATGGCTTACACATCTGCCAGCTGATAACACTTTGCGCATCTGATTATGTGGGCTTTAAGTCATGAAAGCTTATGCTACAAGAAATTTGTCACATCTTTTAGGTACTGTGGGACTCTTGTTTTTGCTGTATCAGACTAACATGGCAATATCTCTGGAAGTTGTTTCTAGGAACCAATTCCCATGGAATTCAGTAGGGCAGTTTCAAGTTATAATGTATAAGGTTGGGTTGATGAACTATTTTCAGTTATAAACAACCCACCTAGAGGTGGCTTCATTGATAGTATCTATATCCAGTATGGCCTTTAACACAATTATTTCAGATCTGCAGTTCGTTTGCTTATGTGTAAACAGTCAAACTCTTGAATTATAGTTTAAGAATGCACTTAATGAATTATTAAATGATTCAGAAATTGATCTGAATATTGTTTTGATTCTGGGAAGGAATTGCGACGTTCTGGAAGAATTATAGGTTCTATTTAATTGGCCTAGACACCCATTTGTGGAGCTCTGTGCTCAATCAGTTCCAGACTACACGGTTTCAACCTTGGCAGCTCCTTATTTAGGTAGCTCCTAGTCGAACTATCATAATAATGAGCCTCCAGAGTTTGTCTGGAATTCCATAGATGCAGAGCAAGAGATGTGGTAATGATCTAGCTTTCTGGTACGTAGCCTATAGAAGTGGATGAAGCAACTCTTTTGTTCACAACTATTTGTACTTAAATAGTTGTGAGCAAGAGTTGATTCATCCACTTCTAAAGGTCACATACACATCAAGATATGAGTAATTATACTACTGGCCTGTTTTGGGAAAATATTGTTAACATGTCTTTGAAGATAAGCACATTTTACTGTGACTAGAATAAATTTTATCTACATTACTATTTTCAGCTGATAAAAGCGTCCAGGGACTGTGCATCTTCCATTTACATTTCATGTAGAACTGACAAATCACTGATTCATAATCATTATAAAAATGTGTAATAATTATACAATTATTGCACGTAGCAATACTAAATACACTTTAAAGAACAAACATGGTCACTATGCTTATCATCAGGTATTTCCTTCTCACACAAGTCAGGCAAGTAAGCATGCTTTAGAAGATATGATTTGTGCATAAACTGGATAAATTCAGAGGATGTCAAGAATTCTATTTTAAAATATATGCTTAAAAGCTACTATTCTGATAGCTTTCATAATACCTGAAAAGTCTGAGTTGAAGTTGGTGGCAAAAAACCTTCCTTTTCTTTCCCATTCCAGTCCTGCATGTTTGCATCCATACTATGAACTGGCAACTAGGACTGGGGAGACCTGAGCTCAAATCCCCATTCAGCCATGAAACTAGCTGGGTGACTCTGGGCCAGTCACTTCTCTCTCAGCCTAACTTACTTCACAGGGTTGTTGTGAAAGAGAAACTCAAGTATGTAGTACACTGCTCTGGGCTCCTTGGAGGAAGAGTGGGATATAAATGTAGTAGTAGTAGTAGTAGTAGTAATAATAATAATACACTAAGAACAAATGCAATAAGAGCAAAAGTCAAAAAATCAACAACAAATAGCAAGTGCCGCCTTTGTAAAGAAGCAGATGAAACAGTGGACCACCTAATCAGCTGTTGTAAAAAGATTGCACAGACTGACTACAAACAAAGGCATGACAAGGTAGCAGGGATGATACACTGGAACATCTGCAAAAAATACAAGCTACCTGTAGCCAAAGATTGGTGGGACCATAAAACTGAAAAAGTTGAAGAAAATGAAGATGTAAAAATATTATGGGACTTTCAACTACAAACAGACAAACATCTGCCACACAATACACCAGATATAACTGTAGTTGAGAAGAATGAAAAACAAGTCAAAATAATCGACATAGCAATACCAGGGGATAGCAGAATAGAAGAAAAAGAAATAGAAAAAATCACCAAATACAAAGATCTACAAATTGAAATTGAAAGGCTGTGGCAGAAAAAGACGAAAATAATCCCAGTGGTCATTGGAGCCCGGGGTGCAGTTCCAAAAGACCTTGAAGAGCACCTCAACACCATAGGGGCCACAGAAATCACCATCAGCCAATTACAAAAAGCAGCTTTACTGGGAACAGCCTATATTCTGCGACGATATCTATAATAGCAACAACATTGACAATAAAATTCTGGTATCCCAGGTCCTTGGGAAGGACTCGATGTCTGGATAAAACAAACCAGTCAATAACACCTGTCTGACTGTGTAAATAAATAAATAAATAAATAAATAAATAATACATACATTCCTCCAAGGTTTTCAGCAGCAAAAACAGGATTGTAAATGAAGTACTGTACTAAACACTAGTGAAATAAATGAGATATGAGCAACTTAAGTCCTATTAATTTCAATGGTACTTGCGCATAAGTAACTTTGTCTGGATCCTGTCCAGAGCAGAAATGTCAATCCAAACCCCTCCTTAGGATTGACCGGTGTGAATTTTAATGCAATTTTGGGAAAAATTGTACATGCTCAAAAGTTGTTTTAATGTAATTTTAACTTACAATTTAAAAAAAGAATGTGGCTTTTGGGTGTGATAATTTTAGTGAGTATTTGAGAATGTATTTAGTGAGATTTTGAATGTATTAGAAGTCTACACTGCCTAGCTTCAAGAGCAATGTACCACACATTATTTAAATTAAAACATACAAAATCAATTGGTTTGTTGCTTGGGTAAAAGGCCAAGCTGGTCAAAACAAGGCTAATCTTGGAGCATAAGAATGAAATCACCAGCTTCTGGCTTGTTTTGAATGGGGGAAAAGGAAGTGCTCATGCAAGAGGCCTAGACGGTCTTCTCAGGGCAGAAGAGAAAAGATCTGAGTGGTTACTAACATGGATTGGAAACACCTAGGATGGAGAAATCAAATTGGAAAGCTGCTTAGCAGGCCCTTTTGTTAAACAAAAACTAGGACCCTGGTGGCGCAGTGGTAAAACTGCCGCCCTGTAACCAGGAGGTTACAAGTTCGATCCTGACCAGGGGCTCAAGGTTGACTCAGCCTTCCATCCTTCCGAGGTCGGTAAAATGAGTACCCAGAATGTTGGGGGCAATATGCTAAATCATTGTAAAACCGCTTAGAGAGCTCCGGCTATAGAGCGGTATATAAATGTAAGTGCTATTGCTATTGCTAAGTGCTATTGCTAGGACCAACAAAACCAGAATCACAGCAAAATAAGCAGCTACAAGTTAAAGCAGAGAACAGCACACACACACAAAAAGGAACCGGTGTCCTGACACCAAACCATAAGCTCAGAAAAAGGGGTGGTCTTCACCACCTTCTGGTAGACAGAAGTGGAGGGGAACAGAGACACCTTACAGGGAATGATGTTCCACCACCTGGGTGCAGCTACATAAAAGACTCCGCTGCAAGTCAGGAGAATTGAGAAGAGTTTCTTCAAGTTATCTCGGCAAGTGGGCAGATTCATACAAAGGATGGCAGTCCTTCGGTACCTCGGATCCAAGCGGTTTAAGGTTGCAAAGGTCAAAACCAGCAATTTGAACTAGGCCTGGAAGCAATGGGAATCCGTGCAGCTCAAACAATCCGAGCAATCTTCTCTACAAACCAATAAATGCTCCCGATTGCAGCTTGGCAGCAGAATTCTGCACCAGGGGTGGTTTCCATATATTTTTCAAGGCAAGTTCCACATAGAGCACAACACAGTAATCGATTTGGGATGTAACCAAGCCATCCATGCCTGAAGTCAGATCTCCTGCAATTGGGCACCAGCCAAAGCCAAGTGAAGGCACATCTAGCCAGTCACCACCTGAAATATCTGGACCAAGCACTGCTCCTGAAGTACACCTTGACTGTGAACCTGATCCTTCTGATGGAGTGCTACCCTACCCATAACAGGTCAAATAACCCAATTGTAGTGATAGTCAGGCTTGAGGGAGGCCTCAGTT
The DNA here is from genome assembly GCF_027244095.1 of Hemicordylus capensis. Taxonomy (NCBI): domain Eukaryota; kingdom Metazoa; phylum Chordata; class Lepidosauria; order Squamata; family Cordylidae; genus Hemicordylus; species Hemicordylus capensis. The sequence goes on along the minus strand of NC_069660.1, from coordinate 118,133,603 downwards.
AGAGTAACTGCTTGGAGGGTGGGCATCTCCTAATAAGAGATAAAGTCTGGGAGAATCAAATCCCTATGGCCCACTCCAGAGTGAGGGGCAGGGCTTACTGGACAAAAGCCCATAGAGAAATAGGGGAGGGGTATGTTAGAATTCAGTTCTTCCCCAGAGGCCTCTGAAGCAGGTCTGATCAGCAACTACTGTAGCACAAAGGGAGACTAACATCCTTGGGCTGGGAATCAACTGGGAGCTCCTTACCTTGAAGTAAGTAGGAAGGATAAGGACCAGTTTAGCTAGACACATCAGGGAATTTATTTTTGTTTAAGTGCTTGGATCTGACTGCATGGTTTTTGTAGTCCCCGGGGAAGGGTTTTACTTGAATGAAAGCAGCAATTGTTGATACCTCTACAGTTTTCCTGATCATCCAGTTATTAATAAACCCTTGTCATTCTTACAGTGTCACTCCTTATTGGGTTCTGCCCTAGTCACATACTTTTGGAGGCCTAAAACTGCTCAAGTCTTTCTTGTAGGAAAGGGTTTTCCACTTTACTCTCCCAGAATATTCCCTTGAAAGGATGAATCTGCTCATGTAAAAGAATTGGATGGTGGCAGCCTACCTGGGACTCCTCACAGTTAGAGGAGGGATTTTATATTCCCCCCACCCACTTTTGACCAACACAGATTAGCTTTTACTAACCAGTAACATCTGTCTTGTTTAGTTTAAGTCTCAATTTTATTAGCTCATACTGAGACCAGATTTCCACTACCTCCTGGGGATTAGCTGGGGGTGGGGTAAGAGAATTGCATGTCATCTACAATCCCAAACTCTTGATGAACTCTCAGCAGTTTCATGTAGATGTTAATAGTATAGGGGAGAGAACAGAACCCATGGGACTCCAGAGACCAGTGGTCAAGAGATGACACCGTAGTCCCTTGTAAAGGTAAAGGTAAAGTGTGCCGTCAAGTTGATTCCTGGAGCCCACAGAGCCCTGTGGTTTTCTTTGGTAGAAAACAGGAGTGGTTTACCATTGCCATCTCCCGCGCAGGGTGAGATGATGCCTTTCAGCATTTTCCTATATCACTGCTGCCCGATATAGTACCAGCAGGGATTGGAACCAGCAACCTTTCGCTTGTTAGTCAAGCATTTCCCCGCTGCACCACTTAAGTCCCTTGTACTCTTCTGAAATTTATCTCCCAGGACAAATCATGTAATAATGTAAATCAGATTTTTTTTTAAACTCCTTAAAAAGAGAACATGGGTGAAAGATATCATCTTGAATATTAATCGTTACTTCTCATTATATTCTATGAACATGTTAAGTGCAGTATATGGGGATGAGAGATAACAGACCTGAACAGGTGGTGTATGTGCAGCGTGTGTGTGTGTATACACACACACACACACACACACACACCCTTGCTGCCACTCCCAATCCAGAAGTGCAATGAGGGATGGAATAGACCAGATTGAGGAGGAATTATAAATTATTATAAGTGTAAGGGATGTGGTGCGGGGAGAGGGGGTGGGATAGAAAGTGAAAACAAAACCAACAAAATTGAACAAAAAAAAAACATTCATGGAGTCCTGAAGAAACGTTTTTGGAGTTATCCTCCATTGTAGAAGGGAAACACCTGTCATGGGCTGTAAAAGAGATCCCATTTGGCAACATTTTAATGAATTTTTTATGCAGGTAAGACAGGCATGTGTGCAAAATGCAAACAGTGCAACAAAGAAAAGTAAGGCCCAGTTGCCCAAATGAAATAGCATTATGTCTACCTACCTTCTAAAAATGAAACCCACATCTATCTCTGAATATGTATTAAAGTTATATTAGACTAGACAACAAGAATGTACTTTTACTAGAAAATGATGGTTTTCCTGACCAGTGATTTAAATAATTAGAGTCTTTCTGTGAAGCAATTTAAATCAATTTGATTGAAGTCAAATCAACCCTGCCCAAAATCCACTGCCAACAGCCACAGTGCCTGTGCTGCAGTAACAGTATTGGCACAAGTTGTTCTCTGACACACAATTATGACTCCTTATGTTACTTCCTAGCATTGCAACAGCTGCTACAGCAGCACTCTTACTTAGCAAGCACAGCCATAAGCAGCTCAACTAGAGCAACTTCAGCCACATTTTGACCTAGTATAGGGCTGCTCCACTTCAGCCCTCCTGAAAATGTTGGCCTACAACTCCCATAATCCCTGGCTATTGGCCACTGTGGCTGGGGATTATGGGAGGTGTAGTCTAAAAACAGCTGGGGGGCCAAAGTTGAGCAGGCCTGACCTAGCACAACAGCCACCTCTACCCCCCAAGAATTAACCAGAAGTGAAACCTGTCGTGACTGACAGGCTGGTGAACTCCAGGGCTCAGCCAATCAGCATACCAGGTGGGTGGAACCTAGAGAGCTGTTGCCAGGATGAAGAGAGGTCTTCGTTAGAGAGAAGGACATGTGGCCATGGAGTTTGGCTGCAGGAGAATGACTACAGATCCTTGAAAGACAGGAGGGCAGGAAACTTGAACTCTCAACCAGGGCTCTGGGAAGATTAATTAAGGGGAATGTTTATTTAATCAGACTTTGCATTAGAAGTTATATTTCTTTGGGGTGTGTGTGTTTTGCATATTCCTGATACTGTTTTATTAGAGTTTACCTGCAACGTAAGTGAAATAGGAAACACTAGTCTACACCCAGCCTACCTAGGGAATTGCAAACGACTCTATAAACATTTAAACATGCTTAAGACAACCTATTTTTGTAATCTACTGAGTATTCTTAACTGTATCTAAGAAAGTTAGAAAGCCTTAGACAGAAGCAGTCTGCAGTAAATGAACAAAACTTTTTAAAAAGTCTTTTCTTTTTGCAAGCCTCTCCAAGTTGGCTTTTGACTCAGGAAAAGGGGGCCAGGCAGAGGGGGGAGTTTTCTGATGCAAGCACGTCCTCAGCTGTTCAGCAGCTATCAGTTTTCTCATGACATGTGGGCTTGCACGTGGAAGGTTTTTTGTACTTATCCAATAGCAAAAATAAAGAGAGTTTCCCCTGGGAGTCCACCCCATGCCCAGGGAGGTTCAAGCTCTGTCGATAAGAGGGGTGGTGGTGGCAGCCTTCTGAACCTATCGATAATATAGAATATTTTTAAGAGAAGCCTAGCCAGGCAGCTCAAGCAGGGAAGATTTAGCATTTCTTTCCCTCATGTGAGCTTGCTCTGAGACAAAGGCTTTAATCTGCTACACCTTGCAATGCAGATTGCAGCGCAGTTCAGAGTAGTGAGTGAAACACTAGTTAGTCTCAAGCAATGTTCCCTCTAACAGGGATTCCCAGATACTGTTGGCTACAATTCCCAGCATTCCCAGCTGCAAACAGCCTTTGCTTGGAGATTATGGGAACTGTAGCCAACAACATCATCTTGGAATCTATGTTAGAGGAAACATTGGTCTCAAGGCCAGACATGGAGCTCATCACAGCAATGAACAAGAAATACCACACACACCACCACGGTCCATTTCTCACTACAACACTATTCTCACAAATAAAAACCAAACCACAACTCAAGGAAAGCAGGCACTCCAGTTCTGGCTCTGTCAATCTAAGATCCAGCAATCTGAGATCCAGATCATTATAGCAGCAATAGCATAGTATATCATACTCAGTGCTGAGAAAAGAAAACCACAAAGTCAAATCCACCTTCCTCCTCTCCTGATGTATCTTTTTCAAAAGAGGAATAAGGGCTCTCTCTGCCTTCCAGTCCTTTTGAATACATTTTGAATTTGAAAGTCCCTCCTTTTGTGTTCTCCATCTCTCTCCCCAGCCAATGTGGGCATAGTTGCCCATTACACCAATTGATTTGTATGATGATGATGATGATGATGAAGAAAAATTTTATACCAGTTTATAACAATTTTAACACAAGCCAAATTTTATAACAAGCCAATCAAAAAGCAAGGAGATTGCAAGCCAGTGCCAGAAAACCATCAGCAAGGTGAAGACAGGAGGCCAAAACGGCTCTCGAAATGTCAAAATGTTTCAATAGCAATGGGGTTGTTTTGTTCTGAGCTTGAAACAGATCCTCTTTAAAGGGTGTTCTGTTTCAAGCTTGAAATGGCCCATTTCGAGTCGAAACATTCTGCACATTCTTAATAATATAACCCTACCCCCAAAATGCCTACCCCTTTGAGGGGCATTAGTGTTTGTAAAGGAGAGCTTGGAAGAAGGATGAAAAATATAAAATATGTTTTTCATTGAGGCATGCCTATAGCCTGCCCCAAATTCTATGTGAAATCACATAACACAACATAGCAAATACATGAAAATAAGTGTACAGAACTATAGTAATTCATAAACTCCAGCTAGGTAATCATGTTGTCATGTTAATGCATATAGTTAATCCTCAAATGCTTGGCCAAGTTAGCCCACTGGTACTTGAGATTAATTGTGAGCAATCAACTGTCAAGAGGCTGGGGCCTAAAACAAAAAGGTATCACAACTTAAGCCTGTCTAAAAGCTACCGTTTCTGACCTGGTAGCCCTGCATCCAAACCAAAGTATTTAGGCCTTGGCCATGATTATCCAGCAATGAAGGAAAGGGATTTTATGCAGGAAAATGTTAACAATATGTCTTAGGACTGAATTTCTGGACCTAACAAAGATGTACTTAGATGGAGGAAAACAAATAGGAAGGCACTTCATTAATGGCTCGTTAAAGTGCCCAGTGCAGTCATCTTTTCTGCACAAAAGCTTTCTGTCCTCAATGGGGGTGGGGCAATATAAAAGTACAGTACAGCAGGGCAACAATCTTGCCAGTACTGTCTAGTGTAGTGTTGAAAGGCTGTTTCTCCAGACCACATCCAACTATTCTGGATTAAACGTAACATGTCTTTGATCTTTTGTAAAGTTGCTTTCAACAAAACATTAGAAGTAGTAGTATTAAAATTAAGGGATTATCAAAGCAGAGGATGGCACTTTCTTTTAAAGAATGACTTCTTGTTGAGCTTTACTTTGAGTTTATTAAAAAATGTTTTAAGTAAACTAAATCCGGATAGACTAGTGTCATTAATGCACTAAAGAGTGATCTGTAAGATCAAATCCAAAACCTTTTCCTTGCTGTCTCCATTCTTTATTTCTTTGGTTTCATACATGTTCTGTAGGTTTTTCCCTTTGGTTTGTAAATATGGTTGTAATGTAAAAAATAACATTCAGCAGTTATAAAATAGCTAAACATGCCAAGAGACTGCACAGTAGAAAAAATAGCTGCATTTACAGCCAGCAGTTGGATATATATGCACTGCTTTGGTCAAAGTACAAGTGGAAGCAGAAGACAACACAGTTCTCCCAGGGAAAACATTTTAGAAGAGTGAGTGTGTTAAGATGAGATCAACATGGTATCATTCTATCTTTTTGCCTAGAAAGAGCTATTACTTTTCATGTCCAAAGACATCTATATAGAGTCTTGATTCAGACACCCTAGAAGGAGCTCTGTTTGTGTATGGTGCTCTCTCATTCCCTTCTCCTTCCTAGAAGCATCCAGAGTTCTGTGTGATAGTCAGCAGACTCAGGATATTGTAGGACAGGGCACAGGGACTGCAGTGAAAAGGGGGAATCTGAGTGTTTTGTGTGAGCAAGAGCGTCTTTCCATTTGCGCTGGGGTATATATGGAGAAAGTCTAATAACCAGCAAAATACATTCAGGACACTTAGTGATTTCTATTAGCTGGAAATGTGTACAAGTGCCAGATAGTTACAGCTTTTGAACTAATTCATTTGGCTAACTGCTTTGCTAGATATTAGTTATTTTGCAGAAAAGTACACATTGTACTAACTGAAAACCTTACCTGTTTTGCAATTTGTTTACAAAAATACCATGAGAACAATATACATTTTAAAAACATATCTGCATAGGAATATGGTTTAGCAAAATCATATAAGCATAGTAATTTATAGTCAGATTCAAGAACTGACTGGTTAATGCATTGATCAATTAAGGCACTCAGCTCCAATTACAAGCATCATATAATAAAGATTAGAAAAGTGTAATTTCTAGTAACGGCTTTTAGACCAAAGCACATTCACTCATCTCTGGTTTTAGTTCAAGAATGAAACTCATGCAAGTTGGTTCATAACCAACACTCATTTTTTAAAGTGAAATTATCTAAATATGAACATTTTTATAGGTTAATGTAAAGTTATATAGCATATCACTGCCCTTTAAACAAGAGCAAATACTTTAAACAGCAGGCTGAACAGTCTTGCATTCCAGGGGTAAACCTGCCATACATATTATCTGCTGTAACTGACTTTGCCAGGGAAGTTAGTGCCCTCTTGAGTGCATTAGCTTTGGCTGTGCACTTCAAAGCTTGAATGCTATCAATTCATCATCAATAAATATACGCCTAGGAAATAAAAGTGTGTAATCAGCACATGTTATGATGTTTGGAACCTATGACTACCTATGAAGTCAGATGTTCCAAGCATAACATATGCTGGGCACACATTTGACAGTATTTAGTTAAAGGCATATGGTATCATAGCTAGTGTTGGACTTGGACATGGGAAACCTGGGTTCAAAACAGTGTTTTGCTACTGAGCTCACCGGAGAGCCATAGGCAAATCACTCTCCTTCAGTTTAACCTACATCAAGGGATTATAGAAGCTAACACACCTTCTTTTAGGAAAGAAAAAGTATGAATATGACAAAACCAGCATCATCATTAGATATACATGTAGCAGTAATGCCACTTGTTCAGAAAACGTTAGTGCTGTTTAACTATATTTATGAGATAGTAGCAATCCCATAAATACCAAAGTATAAATTGAGATTAAAAAAACAAAGTCATATATAGTTAGCAACTAGTGCAGATCTTTTAGTATTTCTTCTGTTGCATGATGTACAGCCTGATATGAGCAAGGCACTTCATATATTGGTGTGTTAGCCCTCACCCCCCGCCCCACCACTTCCTACACTCACAGCACTAGTCTGGAATGCATGCAACAGGGTCTGCATGTCAAAGTCCTTTCCTCTGCATTAATAATCCTTGCTGAAGTTGATGTCTTACATCACATGCTTCCCACGTGTTAAGTGTAAAGACAATCAAGTATTTTAAGCCAGAATTATTGCTTTTAAAAAGTCAACATTAGATAATGGAAAAACAGGCATTTGAAGTAGACAGAAAAGTGTGCAAGATGGACTAAAAAAGCTAAATCAGCAAAATATACTCTGTGACCTGCCAGCAAGTGCTGTACAACACAGAGTTGCAGACCTCAATCCACCTGCTAATCATTAAATTCAGCAATCTAGCTGTCAACATTTGGTATATTTAGGATGAAAATGTTCTACAGTTTGCCATTACAAACCAAACAAACCCCACACACTTACTTGATCTGTCCCACAGTGTAGCAAGTTCAGAGACGTGAGGAGACTCATTTTCCAGAGTCACTTTCAGTTCATTTGAAGAACCCTTGGAGTGCCTGTGAAAAAGTCTGTTGGCAAACCCTTCCAGTCTCTGCAAAGCACTAGTAGTCCCTGTACTCTGGCTGCTAGATAACTCTCTTGCAGCTGCCATTTATATGCATTTAAGGTATATGTTAAAAGAAACAGTTCTAAACTTATGAATTTAGCACACACGGCAGGACTATGCATGTGTCAGACTTCCTGTATGCAGCATGTTAAAACCACAACTGCTGTTCTGCTTCCTGTTAATATAAAACCAAACTTCAAGGAGCTATTCTAAGCAAAAGCCTCCTGGTATCAGCTCAGGGTGGTGACTAGGACAAAACACACACACACACCACACAAAACCTTTCCTTTCCTTCCCAAACAAAGTAAATAGTGAAGAGAACAAGCATGAACTTGTTAAATACAGAAGGGGTAATTAGGAGCCAGCACATGGGCACATGCGCGCGCATGAGAGAGAGAGTTTGTGTGCACATGTGTGTACACACACAGTTTATTAGCTATTAATAATAAATCCTATAGCTAATCCCCCTACTGTGAATTAAAAGCAACCAGAAAAGGTTTTTAAAATAATGTAACGTTATGAAAACTTTAAGACACAAATGTTTATATACTGTGTCAATCTGTCAAGTTCCCTATAACATACAAGTTATGTCCATTTGTTTAAAAAGCATTTACTTGTTACTTGTTACACACACAGTATACACAAAGTCAAAAACCAACAACCTTTGACAAGTATTAATTTTGCACGCACGTTGGGGGAAAACACGTCTATACAGATATGAACTCATTATTTTGCTAACATGAAGTGGCCCTTAGATAGGATAGATCTCCTTGGGGAAGGCTGATTTAAGGTCATTCATGTGACTATTCTTTCCATTAGGAACAACTTTTTAAAGCAGCCTTGAAAGAAATACAAACATGGAACTTCACCTTGGAGATATATTTGCTATATACAGTATGTGATAAACCTTTTTTAAAAAAAATAGCTTTGCTGAGCATCAGGAGAAGAAAAAAAGTATTGAGTTATTCCATAAGACTATTTCTACATGGCTTCTACTGAAAAAAGTCACCTCACAGTGACATTTAAAGTCATAAATGAAACCTGTGAGGAGAAAAACTAGGAAAGAAAAATAGAGATGGAAATAAATAGTTAAAATGTTTGATAATCCCTCGTAATGTGAGATCTAGCCCACAAAAGCTAAGGCTATCATACAATGTTCATACAGAGTTGCTCTTATTCAGTTCTCAATCTTGCCAGGTTCTGGTTTTGAGTGTTTCCCTTGATGGGGGTATGCTCCCCTTGAATGAGCAGGCTCACAATTTGGGGGTCATCCTGGACTCATGTCTCCTGCTGGAACAGCAGATGGAAGCCGTGGCCAGGGGAGCCTTTGCCCAGCTTCGTCTGGTGCGCCAACTGTGGCCTTACCTCGACTGGCAGGCTCTGGCAACTGTAACTCATGCTCTTGTTACCTCTTGGTTGGACTACTGCAATGCGCTCTACCTGGGGGTTGCTTTTGAAGATGACTCAGAACCTCCAGCAGGCTGAAAATGCCGTGGCCCAGCTGCTTATGAGCAGCAGAAAATATGATCATGTTTCACCTTTGCTGAGGTCACTGCATTGGCTGCCAGTTCGCTTCCAGGTCCAATTCAAGGTGCTGGTTATCACCTATAAAACCCTTCAGCGTTTGGCACCTGTGTACCTTCAGGACCGCCTCCCCTGTCCAACTTCAACCCACCCTGTGAGGTCATCTCAGGTGGACTTTCTCAGAGTTCTGGGTCCAGGGGAGGTATGTAGGGCCCACGCTCATGCGAGGGCCTTCTCTGTTGTAGCCTACTCCTTATGGAACACTCTACTTCCTGAGATTCCTAATGCCCCCTCCCTTCTGTCCTTTAAGAAGCTCCTGAAAAGCTACAGTATCTATTTTGCCGGGCTTTTAGTTTTTAACGTGTGTTTGTGTAGGGGGGGTTCTTTTTCTTTTTCCTCCCCCTTCTCCTCTTGTCTTCATTGCCGCTTTAATTTATGTAAACTGCCTCAAGTCTAAGGAAGTCAGGTGGTCAATATATTTGCTAAATAAATTAAGTAAATAAATGTTAAAAACTAAGATGTGGCAACACACCAAGATGGTAGCAGGCTAATGCACCTGCCCGACAGTTTTAACACATGCTTCAGGTGCAATCCATATTCCAATGAAGTTAACTCATAACTCATTACCCCTGCTAACTGGGCAAAGAGGCACCTTTTACCATGGTGATTCTCTTTATTTAGCAGGGGGAGAGTAACTGGCCCTATCCACCCGCAGCACAGTACTTCCAGTGACTGTTGCTGTTGTGTGTCTTATGTTTCTTTTTAGAATGTGAGCCCTTTGGGGACAGGGATCCATCTTATTTGTTATTTCTCTTTGTAAACCACCCTGAGCCATTTTTGGAAGGGCAGTATAGAAGTCGAATTATTATTATTATTATTATTATTACATAGATGTTAACGGTTGTGAACTGCAGTCCTAGACATTTTTATTAAAAATGTCTTCATGAAGGCAGAATATGCCTTTGAAATAAGTAGAAAAGGCAGGTGATATTCCTATGCATATCCCCTTGAGCATGCTAATTCAATCCCGTCTTTGCAATATTTAACATACATCTAGAGAAAAACAATGGATCATGAAATACAAGTAACAGAAAACCCCAGAAAACTGTTACTTCTTGTCATGCAGAGCCTCTAAAACAACTCACTAGGATTTATGCTAGTGGATTCAGAAAAAGCATGGTCATGCTTCATGTTATCTATGGGAGTAAGGAAAATGAAAGCGTGAAGAGCAAAACAATACTGTTTCAAGGCAGGCTGTCACTTGCCCAAGTTCCTCCGTTATTTTTGTCCACTGCCTATCTGGCACACAAATACCAGAACAAATGGGAGGAGTGTGTAATTTGGCAAACGAACAGGAAAAGCTACCACAACTCACAAAAATGTTACTGCTATTATATTAGTTTGTAATCCTCTTAATTATATTAAAAAAAACCCATACCTGAAGAACAGGGGATCTATCACAGATTTCTAAAACCTGTACAACAGTATTAAACACCCTGTACAATATTGCCTTAGGCATGAGTACACAGCCTATCACTGTGTTTTATTGCTACAAGACTATTTTCAAGTTTGTCTCAGAAAATGGTGGCATAAATAAAACATGAGAACAACATGAAATCTGTTAGAGCTTCTGTTATGCTGGAGTAGTATTTAGCTTATCTGTTGGTAACTGGATGAGGGTGTTATAAAGATGATATTAATGCCAATTCTTTCAGAATTTTAAAGAAAGTTGTAGAACACAGGAATTTGAATTTAAAAAGATGTTAAAGAATATAATGATGACCTTATAACCTGCATAGGTTTATAGGAAAGGAAAGGCACATGTAGTGTTAAACTTTTTTTAAAGCCACAGACCCAGTTCAGACAGGATTGCAAATAGGCTCTGTGCCTTAGTGCTCCCTCCTGTGTAATCTGGCTGAATTCCAAGCTGCTTAGTTTATTCAAACCAGAGCACATATAAATAGATAATTTTAAAATATGTAAGTTTCAGCTATAGCAAGTTTTTCTTTTTAAAATAAAGCAGATTTAAAATGAAATCTGAATGTAGTGCAAAGATATAAGCTCTTAAAACTGAACTTATTTCCCTAGAACTTATGAAAAGCTGTTTTTCTTTGTAAAAAACTGACTGTGGGGAAAATCATCTTTATCAGTCATTATACAGCATCATAGATCATATATTATGGCTTTATACTGGGAGGTCAGGCAAGGACTGACAATAAGTTAGCACAGATGTCATTTACTGATCTGAAATGCAAGTCATCCACTTTTCATTACGGTACTGTTATAACTATACTACTTAATTACTACTACTATTTATATACCACTTTTCAACAAGATTCCAAAGCGGTTTACATAGAAAAATAAAGAATAAATAAGATGGTGTCGTGTCCCCAAAGGGCTCACAATCCAAACCATAAATATAAAGGTAAACACCAACAACAGCCACTGGGGGATGCTGTGCTGGGGTTGATTAGGGCCAGTTGCTCTCCCCCTGCTAAATATAAGAGAATCACCACCTTGAAAGGTGCCTCTTTGCTCAGTCTACTGATTTAAGTCATTTGGGACAGGAGAGTAAATCCTTCTCTTGGGGAACTTATGTTTTATTTCCTCTTGCAAGTTCAACTGACCTTGAAAGATGATAGTGTCTGGTCAACACTCTGAGGCACTGCATAGTTCTGTACTCCTGGGTTTGGGCAGATAAAACCAGCTTCTCCCAGAATGTCAGATCTAGTGTTTCGAATGAGTAAATCATCTGACAGAATCATCTTGCAAAAGCAGGGGCTTTAGTCACTAGAACCAAGACAAAAGGATCACAACAGGCCACACCGACAATATACCAGCTTCATTCAGCCTGGCATCAGTGAATAAACCATCAACAGTACGTATCTGGTCTTTTCTTGCTTCTTGTGGTCCGATAAAACCCAACAAAAGGCGAGTTGGAACTTGGTCCCAGGTGGAGAGAGCAAGAAGATGTAGAGGTGGAATGCATTACACTGAACAGTCTGCTGGACCTCATGCGCCTGCCAGTGAAGATACTGAGGTCATGGGTTACATGGCAAGCAGGAATGGCAGAAGACGATTCAAACCACCATAATTACACCATCACTGGCCAGTGCAGACATCATATGTGAACACGTAGGGACAGCATGTAATCAGATGCACAGTAGATTAATCCTTTGTGCTTGTGGTCACATTATTCTCAGGGAAACCAATCAAGAGACTGAATGTGCATGCATGTAATGGAATGAGAACCATCCTATGGAAATGTGAATGTGGAAGACAGGAACAGGGCTGCAGCTCAGTGGTAGAGCACAACATGTAGAAAGTTTTAGGCCTGGTTATCTCTAAGTAGGGCTAGTGGAAAAGTTGATTGACTGTTAAATTTATACCCTGCCTTTCATTAAGAAAATCCCAAGGCGGCGCACAATAAAATTTTAAAACAAGATTATAAAAAAGACACATTAAAATATTGTGCTAAAAATATAAAAACAAATCTGAACCACTGGGGAACAGTGAACATAGAGCGATCCAATTCAACTTATATGCACATGGAGTATGCCAGGAAAGCCTGACGTTGGACTTCAGAAGAGGAAACTTCTCAAAAATGAGGGGACTGGTAAAAAGGAAGCTGAAAAGGAAAAAATCAGGAGAGTCAAATCACTCCAGAAAGCATGGAACTTACTTAAAGTCACAATAATAGAAGCTCTGTTGGAATGTATACCAAAGAGAAGGAAAGGTATCACCAAGTACAGGAAGATGCCAGCATGGCTAACAAGTCGAGTTAGGGGAACTATGAAAGGGAAGAACACTTCCTTCAGAAGAACGGAAGTCCTGCCCAAATGAAGAGAACAAAAAGGAACATAAATGGTGGCAAAAGAAATGCAAGGAGACAATAAGGGATGCAAAAAGAGTTTGAGGAGCATATAGCTAGAAGTGTCAAGGGGAACAACAAAAGCTTCTTTAAATATAACAGAATTAGAAAACCTGCCAGGGAGGCAGTTGGACCCTTAGATGATGAAGGCATGAAAGGGATTATTAAGGAGGATGAGGAGATTGCAGAGAAATTGAATGAGTTCTTTGCATCTGTCTTCACAGTGGAGAATACTTACAGTATACCCTCTCCAGAACTGAGCTTCTCAGGTGCAGAGGCTGAAGAACTGGGCCAATTTGAGGTGATGAGCAAAGATGTTCTAAACTGTCTTGGAAAACTAAAAGTGAACAAATCACCAGGGCCAGATGCAATCCACCCAGGAATTCTGAAAGCGCCAAATATGAAATTTCTGGTTTCCTAGCAAAAATATGTAACTTGTACCTACAATCAGGCTCTGTACCAGGGAACTGGAAAGTAGCTAACGTAACAATGACTTGCAAGAAGGGATCCAAGGGGGATCCAGGAAATTACAGGCCTGTTAGCTTAACTTCTGTGCTTGGCAAATTGATGGAAAGCATACTTAAGGGCAAAATGGTTAAACATATAGAAGAACGGGCCATGCTGAAAGAGAACCAGCATGGCTTCTGCAAGGGCAAGTCTTGCATCATTAACCATTTGGAGTTCTTTGAGAGTGTCAACAGGCATGTGGACAAAGATGATCCGGTTGACATAGTATACTTAGAATTCCACAAAAGCTTTTGACTAAGTTCCCCACCAAAGGCTCTTGAGTGAACTTAGCAGTCATGGGTACAGGGACATGTTCATATGTGGATTGGTAACTGGTTGAAGGACAGGAAACAGAAGGTGGAATAAATGACAGTTTTCACAATGGAGGAAAGAAGGAGTGGGATCCCCCAAGGATCTGTACTGGGACTAGTGCTCTTCAACTTGTTCATAAATTATCTATAAATTGGAGTAAGAAGCAAAGTGGCAAAATTTGCAGATGACACTAAACTATTCGGAGTAGTGAAATCCACAACAGATTGTAAGGAGCTCCAAGAAGATCTCTCCAAAATGGTGGAGTGGGCCACAAAATGGCAAATGCAGTTCAATGTAACCAAGTGTAAAGCAATACATATAGTAGTAAAACAAAACAAAAACCCCTAACCCAACTTCACATATACACTGATTGGATCTGAGCTGCCAGTGACTGACTAGGCGAGAGATCTTGGGGTTGTGGTGGACAGCTCATTGAAAGTGATGACTCCATGCATGGCAGCTGTGAAAAAAGCCAATTTCCTGACCTTCAGTTTCATGGGATGACCCCTGGTTATAATGTTGTGAGGGAGGGAGAAAAATTTCTCCCTGTCTACTGTCTCTACCCATGCATAATTTTTTACATCCCTCTCATATCTCCCTGTAGTTGCTGCTTTTCCAAACTAAAGAGCCCCAGATGCTGTAGCCTTGCCTCATAAGGAAGCTGCTTCAGGCCCACGATCATCTTGGTTGTCCTCTTCTGCACCTTTCCAGTTTTGCAATGTGCTCAAGATATGGTGACCAGAACTGAACGTAGTACTCCAAATGTGGCTGCACTATGGATTTATATAATGGCATTATAACACTAGCATTTTTATTTTCAATCACCTTCCTAATGATCACTAGCATAGAATTTAGGATGGACAAAAGGCAGTACTTCACACAGAGCATATTCATTCAATCAATTTCTATACTGCCCTTCCAAAAAAGGCTCAGGGAGGTGTACACAGAGAAATAACAAATAAATAAGATGGATAAAGTGGATCCCTGTCAACAAAGGGCTCACAATCAAATTAGCTTATGGAATCTAATTAGCTTATGGAATTCTCTGCCACAGGATGTGTTGATGGCCACTAGCTTGGATGGCTTCAAAAGGGGCTTAGACAAAGTCATGGAGAACAGGTCTATCAATGGCTACTAGTCTGATGGCTATAGACCACCTCCAGCCTTATAGGCAAGATCCCTCTAAATACCACTTGTAGGGGAGCAATGGCAGGAGAGGGGGCAAGCCCTCTTCCCCTGCCTGTGGGCTTCTCGGAGGCATTTGGTGGGCCACTGTGTGAAATAGGATGCTAGACTAGATAGGCCTTGAGCCTAATTCAGCCGGGCTGTTCTTATAGAGCAGGCCTGCTCAACTTGGGCCCCCCAGCTGTTTTTGGATTAGAACTCCCAGAATCCCCAGCCACAGTGACAAATAGCCAGAGATGACGGGAGTTGTAAGCCAACATCTGCAGGAGGGCCAAAGTTGAGCAGCCCTGTTACAGAGCCACAAAATGGCTTTTTTCAGCAAAATGGTTCCACCTAGGAACCACAGATAGGCGAATTTCAAGTGTCTTTAGATCCACAGATAATGAAGATGGGTGCACAGTAGGCATATACATGAACTGGTTCGGTGGTATGGTAGGTTTACCTTTATGGAGCAGGGGAGGGTGCCCTTACCCCCGCCCCCATATTTCCCCCATCAGTGCTGCCACCAAAACCGCTGGCGTGGGGCTGCTGCATATCTCCTTGCAGCCCTAGTCGACATAAAACCGCAAGTGCCCAAAACATGTGTGCGCACTGGGCATTCTGGTTTTATGGACTCCCCCAACTCAGTCACCCCCACCGAACTGTCCAACCAAGGGACAAGATTATGATTTGACTTCTCAAAAACAGGAACAATTATAGGTGGTTTGTAGGAACTACCACCTTAACTGGTGCAGCAGGGAAATGCTTGACTAATAAGCAGAAGGTTGCTGGTTCAAATCCCCACTGGTATGTCTCCCAGACTATGGGAAACACCTATATCAGGCAGCAGCGATATAGGAAGATGCTGAAAGGCATCATCTCATACTGCATGCGAAGAGGCAATGGTAACCCCCTCCTGTATTCTACCAGAAGAAAACCACAGGGCTGTGTGTGTGCAAGGAGTCAAAATCCACTTGATGAACTGCTTACACACAGTTCTCTGTTCAGACGATGGGAAACTGTGGTTAGCTCACCAAGCAGCTTGGAATTCATGTGAACATACTGCTTGTTCACAATCTAAATAAACCATGTTTTGTTGGATCATATAATGTGGGTCAGAGCGAGTAGAAGTATATACACTAGAAAAAGATGGTTTTCTGTGTGCAGCCACAGGCATACATGCCAGTTTTTATTCACTCCCCTCAAAGTAATTTCTAGCAAAAAATATAGACTAAGGTCTAGTTCATGCATTATAATCTTATAAAGTAAAAGTAATCAAAGGTCAGGAAATGCATGCAAGTTTTTGAAGAAGGAAGAAGAGATTACAACATAGAAGAGAAGTGTCTTACTGGTCTTCCAGTGTAAAATAAACTCTTCTTGGTAAAGAACATATCTTGTAGTTTTGCCATTTTATGACCTTGGAAAAGGATACTTTAATTGTAAATGCTCTTTTTAAAATTCTACAATTTAACATGTTCAACTTCCACATGCAATTAATTGATGTGTTAATTTGTAGTCTGATGAGCAAACTTTACTATGACATGGATCCAGAGTACTACACAACCAGCCCCTAACAGGTTTTGGTCTCTTCTCAAGCGTTCACCCACTCTAATGGCACCATAAATTGCTTTTGAAACAGAGGACTTCCAAAGACTGTTTGTGACATGACTTAGGATCTCTCATATTCAAAGAAGGGGGAATAAAGCCTTAAGCACATCCAAGCATGTGGACTTGCCTAAGTAGCTTTTTGTATCCCAACCTAAGAAATTAAGAACACAACTGTTGGTGCTCACGAATTTAAAAATCAG
The DNA here is from genome assembly GCF_027244095.1 of Hemicordylus capensis. Classification (NCBI taxonomy): domain Eukaryota; kingdom Metazoa; phylum Chordata; class Lepidosauria; order Squamata; family Cordylidae; genus Hemicordylus; species Hemicordylus capensis. Next base: position 118,116,918 of record NC_069660.1, on the reverse strand, counting down.
AACAGAGCCAACAGATACACTATATCTTGCTAAACAAGCTTTTAAAACCCATTTAGAAAGTCTCTCGTTAGCAGGAAAGCAATGTAAAGGCAAGGCAGCAGCATTTCTATAAATAGCAATGCCAAGAGGAAGTTGTTGCTATGGCAATGCTGGCCACATTTCTATTTTAATTCAGAAGATACCTACTGGCATCTGCTGTCCAAAACCCAAACTGCAGCCATTACTGAAGCAAGATTACCCAGTAAATCAATTAATGCTACATTAGCAATAATGCTGTCCCAATACAATGGGCTAAGTACTTGGTATTTTCAGGTTGACAGCAGTGGGTACAAAATACATTATAATGTAATGAATAATTTAAGAGCCTCAACCAAGATAGTCAATTTGTATAGAACAGGGCCAGTAGAACCATAAGTTGTCAGATTCACCATGCAACTGATTGCCAGGACATTTAAGCAGTTTCAGCAAGACTTTTAGCAAGTGCAGCATTGATAGAAACAGCTGTACCTGCAATAACAATAGCTTCAAACAACTGTTAAAAGTCACAGTAGTGGAAACAGTGTTAAACTGAACTCTCATTACACAGTTAAACAGCTCTTATGTGCCTCCAAATTTAAGATAACCCTGTGTGTTAAAGCTTCTGATATCATCAAAGTGACATACTAAACATTTCAAAGCAAAACAACACCCGTTTTGAGCCTGTCACATAGACATCTCGGAGAACATTCAGCACTCAAACTCTGCAAGCACCTAATCATCAAATCATCCCAGAACATGTTCAAGAGCAACCTGCAAGCCAGCCAAGTTGTTCTGAGGTTTCACAATTTATCTGCAACTGGAAAACCGATTACAAGCCAGCCATTCCTGAAAGATAACCTTCTAACATGCAAGTCAAGGTCATCATCACTGACAAGAAGTGAGCAGCAATTTCATGGTATTTTCAGTCTCCTTAGTAAATAACATACATACATTTTTTTATGTTGGCAAAAAAATGTGCATGCTGATTGTTCCAATTACTTTGGTGGTGTCTCTTTGTCCCGATTTTGTTCACTTCAACAGGACTACACCCTGTTTGGTTTTGGTTTTCTAGCTGTACCTTAATCATGATTAACACTAGCTAAAGCTTGTCCTGAACAGAAGATAAGTAAGCAGATTCAAATCCTGGTTTGAGATCTCAGTTCAGTTCATTATGATCTTTGACCAAATCCAGATCAAATAAGTCTACCCTGGGGGTAGATATCAATATAAACACATACATGCATATAAAAAATCAGTTACATAGAATATTGAGATTAAAAAATAGGATAAAACAAGATTAAAAAGAAAAAGGGTGGACAATTAAAATTGACCATTTCTGACATACTATGAGCAAATTTTAATCGCAGCATTTGGTTACTGAGTGTGAGACATAAGTGTGTTTATCAGAAATAAATAAGCCGTGACCTCCTACTTCGAGGGAGAAAAATAAGTTTATATAAAATTCATCGGAATTGTCAGGGGGGTATTGTATGTATGTATGACATTTATATCCCTCTTTTCCTCCAAGGAGCCTAGAGCGGTGTACTACATATTTGAGTTTCTCCTCACAACAACCCTGTGAAGTAGGTTAGGCTGAGAGAGAAGTGACTGGCCCAGAGTCACCCAGCTAGTATCATGGCTGAATGGGGATTTGAACTCGGGTCTGCCCGGTCCTAGTCCAGCACTCTAACCACTATACCACGTTGGCTCTAAGAATGAGAGGAACAATCTATTTGTAACGCAGCTTGTGACAGAAAAAACAATACAGAAGCACATGACCAATTGTCTCAATATTCCCACTTCCACAAGGACACAGTCTCTCCAAATTAGGAACTTTCTATACTTACCCTCTAGTACTGCAGAGGGCAGCACTTGGTTTAGTGTAAACTCTGGTTAGCATTATTAACGTGTAACACTAGTGTATGCATATCTTGAACCGTGGTTAAGGATAGCAGGAGAAGGGTGGAGGAATTCATATAAGTGCGATGATTTGGGGGAAATAATGCATAATCCTGCAGTTCAATCTGACTGGTCTCATGATAAGTATTACATCTGCACTGGCCTTTTGTGGAACTCTACAGGGTTCCACAATTCCTCTCCAAACTGTAGTTCTTGGCTGATGATGTACTGAGGGCCTGGACAAAATCAAATGCACAAACACTATCCAGCTAAGTATCTTGGCCACATCACTAGCTATCTCATAAGTTGGTAATGTTTAGGTCTACAATCTTTAAATCATTACAATTAAATAAAGCTTTTGTCATAAGTTAAATTTCACTACCTAGTGCTGACACTATTCTCTCAGAGAAAGAGGGAGTGTCCATGCAAGTGTGGTGGCCATGGAGGCAGTAAGAGAGTGAGTAAGCGTGTAGTACAGGGGGAGGGGGAGAGAGAGAGAAGCTTAGAGGCGGCAGGAGGGGGGCAGGAGAGGCAAGCCAGGGCCCGCCACTGGGGTCTATGTCGGCTGTCATTGTTTGGACCACACAATGAAGATTGTTATTATTATTATTGTTATTGTTGTTATTATTATTAATTCAATTTCTATACCGCTCTTCCAAAAATGGCTCAGGGCGGTTTACAAAGAGAAATAACAAACGAATAAGACGGCTCCCTGTCCCCAAAGGGCTCACATTCTAACAAGGTAGAATTAAACAGGTGGAGGTATTCGTTTAGGTGGCCTGGTCCCAAACAGCCTAAGGCTTTAAAACTAGCAACTTTAGTTGAGCCCAGACACAAATTGGAAGCTGGTGCAGTGGAGTCAATTGCTCCACTAACCTAGCACCAGTTAACAACTGCATTGCAGCATTTGGGATAAGCTTTGAAGGGCAGCCATATGTAAAGAGCATATCCAGTCTCAAAGCAATTCAGGCACATGTCACTGTGGTCTGATTTACTTTCTTCAGGAATGGACACAGCTGATGCACCAGCGAAAGCTGGGTAAAGGCACAAAAGCATAGTAGGCTGAAGACATCATTTTTTAATATGCTTAAGAAAACCTGACATATTAGTTACATAAACTTTGGGGAAAGTGCGTGTCACATTGTGGTTTGAGGATTCAACTAGACTTAATGCATCAGTATTCTTGCATTATCAATATTTTAAGAGGTTTCATTTTTATATTTCAGATGTTCATATTCTATATACTCAAATTATAACACAAATACAAACACAGCATTCAGTTATCCCTCAAGCTGTATAGAGAGAAGGAACACAGCTGGGTGAGAGACATAAGAGAACTCTCTTATTTAACCAGTACATATTTCAAGAAAGTTAGAAGCTGAGCTGTAGTAAGGTATCCTGAGAACCCTTAAAACCCACAAAAGTGAAGCATAAATGTTCTAACCGACATCCAAGGTAATCGTTTCAGAACATTATCTGAATTTAACTTTGATGCCATGCTAAATCTAAAGGCACAACACCAACTTTTCAGATAGAAAACCAACGCTTTGTAGTTTTGCCTTTAACTACTTTCCTTTATTTTCGACTTCAAAAAGTTCTTTTTCCTATGACTGTGTGACAACTACAACTGGAAAACATATTGGGTCATAAATGTGGGGCACCAATTCAGGTCATAGACCTTACTTACAGTACCATGAATTCCTCTTACAGAAAGCAGCCAGATACCCCATTCTGAGCAGCTAAATATAGGAATGACAACATGGAGATAATCTACTCTTAATATATTAAATTTGTCTGCATAATTAGAGATTAAAAGAGTGCACTGGTATGTTCAGAACTTTGTACAAGCTTTGAGCAATATAAATCTTAAAGAAACTGGGTATTGTACATATACATTGTACCAATTTGTAAGAGTTGAAGCATTTATCCAGCTGGTTTGTAAACCACCAGTCTTATTTCAGTGCCTTCAAACAAGTTTCTCTCTCTAGTAATCAAAATGGTATCTGTAATGACAAATTGCAGAAAAATGTCCTTGAGTATGTATGTATCTATCTATCTATGAAGGGTTCAGTATTTGGCTTGCCAAAAATAAGAAGATTTGGCTAACTGGTCAAATATTTTTAAAATATTTTATTAGAATAAAATATTTTTTATTTCCCCCGTTCTCCATAATTTAATTTTACAACAGCAATATCTCATGTGTTTAACTTCAACCACCATCTACAGTTTTAGTAAAAACTACTGGTTTTCTAAACCCAAGTCCAGTCCTGTAGCAGATTATATAGCCTTTGTCTCAGAGCAAGCTGACGTGAGGGAAAGAAATGCTGAATCATCCCTGCTGAGCTTTCTGGCTAGCTTCTCCCAAAACTATTCTGTAATTATCGGTAGGTTCAAAAGGCTGCCACCAAGCACCCTAACACTTTCAGAGAACCGGACCAGTGGATTGGGTGCTTTAATCTAAGGTCCCTCTGTCGCTAGGTATTAGGCAAATCCAATAAAACCTTCAATGTGTAAGCTTACATGGGATGAGAAAACCGATAGATGCTGAATGTCTGAGGATGTAATCCCTCTTTGCCCCTGCCACCCGAGTTAAAAATCAACTTGGAGAGGCTTGTAAAACAGACTTTTAAAAATGCCAATGTTATTTAATTACTACAAACTGCTTCCATCTGAGGCTTTCTAACTTTCTTAGAGACAGTAAGAATACTTAGTAGATTACAGAAATAGGTTGTCTTGGGCATGTTTAAAAGTTTATGGAGACTTTTGCAACACCCTAGGCATACGGGGCATCAGCTAGTGTTTCTTAGTTTAGTTACATTACAGCTAAACAATAATAGAATAGTATCAGGGATATACGAGGCGCACACAAAAGCAACAGAAATTCTAATGCAAAGTCTAACTAAACAAACTTTCCCCTAGACTAAACTTCCCAAAGCCAAAACCCAGGCTTCCTTTTTCCTTGAACTCACCAAACTCCGGTTGAGAATCAAGCCCCTGCAGTTCTATCTTCCAAGAGCTGCAGTCATCCTCTTGCAGCCATCCTCCATGGCTACATGTCCCCCTCTCTTCTAACAAAGACCTCCCCTTCTTGTTCCCAGAATTTATTTTATTCATTTATTTATTGTTAAATTTATATACCGCCTTTCATTCAAACAATCCCAAGGCAGTTTACAGCAAAATTTAAAAACAAGATTGTAAAAAAGACACAATTAAAATATTAAGCTAAAAATATAAAACAAATCTGATTAAATATTTAAAACAAAATCATAAAAGCAATACAGAGTACAGAGAGCAGCAGCAGAAACAATCTAATAAAATCCTGGGCAAAAAGCCAAGATTTTACACTCTTTCTAAAAGCTGTGATGGAGACCGAGGAGTGAATAGCCACCAGGAGAGCATTCCAGAGTCTGGGGGCAGCAACAGAGAAGGCCCTGTCCCGCGTGCATGACAACCGAGACTCCCTCATTGTTGGCACCCAGAGCAGAGCCCCCTCAGATGACCTCATCAAGTGGGCAGCAACATTTGGGAGCAGGCGGTCCCTCAGGTATCCCAGGCCCAAATGGTTAAGTGCTTTAAAGGTCAAAACCAGCACCTTGAATTGGACCTGGAAACAGACTGGTAGCCAGTGCAGTTCTTTCAGGATGGGTGTGATGTGCTCCCACTGGGCAGCTCCAGATAAAACCCTAGCTGCCACATTTTGCATTAGCTGCAGTTTCCGGATATTCTTCAAGCGCAGCCTCACGTAGAGCACGTTACAGGAATCCAGCCATGACGTGACTAAGGCATGGGTAACTGTGGCCAGATCTGCCTTCTCGAGAAAGGGATGCAGCTGGCACATTAGCCGAAGCCGTGCAAAGGCACCCTTGGCCACCACCTCCACCTGAGCTTCCAAAAGCAGAGTTGGGTCCAGTAATACCCCCAAGCTGTGTACTTGCTCTTTCAAGGGGAGTGCAACCCCATCCAGAACCGGTAAAATCTCATCCCGATTGGCTCTCCTACTGACCAACATTACCTCCATCTTGTCCGGATTCAGTTTCAGTTTATTAGCCCACATCCAACCCATCACGGCCTCCAGCCCCCGATTCAGGACATCCACTGCCTCCCTAGTGTCAGGTGAAAAGGAGAGATAGAGCTGTCATCTGCATATTGCTGACAACTCAGTCCAAGTCCCCAGACGACCTTTCTCAGCAGTTTCATGTTAAACAGCATGGGGGACAAGACCGAACCCTGCGGGACCCCACAGGCCAATGGCCACGGAGCTGAGCAGTAGTCCCGCAGCACCACCTTCTGGACCCTCCCCCCAAGAAGGGACCAGAACCACTGCAACGCAGTACTTCCGATTCCCATAGTCAAGAGGTGGCCCCAGCACAGTACCTCTAGTGACTATTGCTGGTGTCTATCTTATGTTTCTTTTATATTGTGAGCCCTTTGGGGACAGGGAGCCATCCATCTTTGTCTCCGTCTCTATCTGTCTGATCTCATGTCTCAATATACTTCTGTTTCTCTAGTTCTTCTACCTCAATACCTCTGTCTTTTCTCCCTTGTGGCAGTTGGCAGCAGAAGTCACCAGCGCATTCCAGGAATTTGGAGGCAAAGGACAGAAGGAAACTGGGAAACAGTTGGAGACAGGAAGGATCAAGGTGTTTTTTGTGTTTTTTAAATTGAGAATAGGGGAGATAGTGGCATGTTTGAATGCTGCAGGGAAGAAGCCAGAGGGAAGGCAGGTTGATGATGTGGTGGAAAGGAGGAAAATGACAGGGGGAATGGCAACGACAAGTTGGAAAAGGTTAGGATTAATGTGGAGGGATTTGATGAGAATACCAAGGTAATGAACTTGTCAGGCAAAACAGGAAGAAAGAGGAAAGGATTGTGGGTAGGGATAGAAGAAGCATGAATAGAATATATGGTTTCTATGTTGGTGTTGAAGGAAACGATAAAGTATTTGAAAGAGAGGAGGAAAAGGTATCATATTTTGAAAAGAGGCACTAAGGATTTCTAGAACTGCTGTGGGTTAGAGAGATGTAGTATTGTTTAGCCAGACAGATGGAAGGTGAGGATGAATATTCATCTGCATAAGAGCATAAATCAAATGGAATAAGTGAGCTAGGATTGAGGAAGAAAGCTGCATGTAAGTCATCAAGAGAGATGCAAACTAGGGGTGTGCAGAACTGGTTCGAACTGAGTCAAGCTTGATTTGAACCAGCCTGGTTTGAGCTTGAACAGGACCAGTCCCCCCCAAAAGGCGGCCGGTCCGAGTTTTAACTGAACCGGGCCCATTTGGATTGAACCTGTTTGGCCCAGTCCAAAGGGCTATGTTTGTAGAGGGGAATCTGGTAAGGTTTCCCTTTATAAGCAAAAGAGATTCCTACCTCTAAAGGGGTTCAAAGGGCAGATGGGGGAAGGCATGGGGGCACTTTACTGGCAGCAAGGTGGCAGCAGCCCCACCAGTGCTCCCCCTTCCAAGCAGCGTGTTCTGGGTCCTGTGCATGTGCAGAGGTCATGAAAATAGCCTCAGTGAATTCATGGAGGCCAGAACTGGGCCTCTGCTGGCCCATGCTGCTGGGGGGTGAGAGCGGGTGTGGGGGCCCGGGGGGGGGGGAGAGCGGGGCCCGGGGGGGGAGAGCGGGGCCCGGGGGGGGAGAGCGGGGCCCGGGGGGGGAGAGCAGGGCCCGGGGGGGCCATTGTCACCCCATCACTGGTAATGTGCCCTCTCGCCCGATTCCCCACCTGCCATTTGAACACCTTTAGAGATAGGAATCCCCTTTGCTTGTATCAAAGCAAATCACCACCAGATTCCCCTTTATAAGCAGAGCCCCTTGGACTGGGCTGAAACTGTTAGACCCAGTTTGAGAACATGAACTGAACCGCCGGCCAGTTCTCACGAACCGGTTTGCAGACTGGTAGTTTGGTTCAAATTCAAACCGAACTGCTGAGAATGGCGGCGTGCACAACCCTAATGCAAACACATTGAGCCTTGGGGACAATGACAATTTTAAGGTGGAAACAACAGAGGTGGCAGAAATGAGAAAGATTCAGAGAAAGCCACTGCATCAATTTCACTGCAGATCACAGAAGAAGCAGGATGTGGGGAATGGGGGAACAGATTGTGCGCAATGCTGAAGAAGGTGAGATGATCAGACAGAGAATTCCATAGCAGAGGGTTCAAAACACCAAACAGTTCTTGGTGAAGACAAATTACCCTTGAAGGCTGTGTTACCAGACTCCCTCACTATGCCATTTTGGGAGCTGCAATGCACTCCTCAAACAAGGAAATGCCCCTCTGATTGCAACTGAGCATATACAGAGAGATTGGGGGCAGACCAAATCAGAGGAATAAGAGAGACAAAAGCAAAGGAATGCCAGCTCTCTTCCTCCCTTAGGAGTATACAGTACACTGATGAGAAATCCCAAGGTTAAGTTGAATTTCTCTCCTCTTTCTCCCCGCTGTTAGCAAGATTGGCGAGTAATGCTCAAAAGCATGATGTGCCCCTCTTCCTATTTCTACGCAGGTTGCTGTCTTCAGTGTTCTTTTGTGCAACATTTATTTATGGAGCACACAGGAGATATACCAAGAAACTAATCAATATTCATGCCTTAATTTGGAGCAAGCATTCCCAAACACTTTAAGCTTCCTAAGGATCTGTCTCCTCCACCAAAACTCTTCAATCATGCCTCAGGTATGTGTTTGCCTATAAAGCCCTCCCCAAATAAGACATCAATATCTCTCATACCCCACTTACACTCCAGAAACCCATGTTGCACAAGTTGTGCTCCAGCTAAATCTGGTAGATATATGAACAAGCTGTTCTAGTATGAACTAACTTGCCTACTTTCCTTTCACTATCCCTACAACTGGACTAAATTTGGTTCAGATTGGTTAGATGAACCACAAGTGAGCTCACACATCTCAAACGTTTACATGTCTGCCATCTTGAATTGGGGTGGACGACATCATCACAGACTATGCCATTGAGGTGTCCTTACAACTGTACCCAATTTGGTTCATACTGGTCCAGGTGGTGCAAAGTTGATAGGGGGCAGGGGGGACACACAAACAGACACACAGAATATCAGGTGATCTCATAAAACTTCTGGAAAGAAGGCTAAAAAGAGCTTTACTTTCTCTTTCAACCTCAAACCTCTGTCCCCCTTCCCAATGCTATGACATGGTGAATGTGCTTTAGGATCTATCTAAGCCATCTCCATAGAGTCTGCCAAACCCCATTATGGGAAGATCATCATAAGCAAGTTCACTAGGCACTAATCTCTTGCTTAACCACACTCTTAACTTTCTGTACCTCTATTACCCCTCAATAAAGCAACTCCTTTGTTTTCAAGGCATGCACCTACTCTCTTTTGTGCTTTCCAATACATCCACAATGCAACCAGCTTTCCCAAGTATTCAAAGTTAACATAGGTTTTTGCTGGTCTGCACCCATTTGAAGCTAATCCCCACCCCCACTTTAAACCAAGCATGATCATGAAGTGTGGTTACCACTATACCCTCTAACAGGGATTCCCAGATGTTGTTCACTACAACTCCCAGCATCCCCAACTGCAATGGCCTTTGGCTGGGGATTATGAGAGTTGTAGACAACATCTGGGAATTCGTGTTAGAGGGAACACCGGTGGTTACTACCACACTTCCACTCAGACACATTAACAGCTGCATCTTGCACATACATAATGACTGCTATAGAGTATATTAGCTGGGACTGCACAACTCACAACAGCTGAGCTCCACACAACTAGATTATCTCCTCTTCCCTATATCATAATACAAGATTTACTTTTCCACATATGTGGCAAATTAACAAGACAGAGAGATGCCCTCATAAGGCTGCTCCAATACCACAGATTTCTCCTCTTACAAAGTTCACCAAAGCTCAGTCAGGCTGTGTATCTTCCAGAAGGCACTGCACTGGCATTAACATTGCTGTTAATCCTTTAGAGCAGATTAATGAATCTGTCCAGTTTGAGGATATTCTCATGTCTTTGCTATTCTGTTAAAATAATTTTTTCAATGCCTTCATAAACAAACCTATTCTGTGTTTTAAACAATATACTCCTAAATCTAACTTGTCAATTTTAAGCAGTAATTTCCAACTGACATGTTATAATGTAGCCTGAAATGTATGATCACCTAATTCTTTTCAGAAACACAGGGTGCATCCATACAAATATGAATGTGGGTTTTCTGGACATTTTTGAATTGAAATAGTTTCCAGAAAGAGTTCCATGCAAATTTCCCCCTCATTTGCATAAAATTTACATTAGCTTTTCTTTTTAAAAAAAACTATACAAATTTCCTTAATGTCTTATATAGATTGTGATCGGATTGTTATTTAACCTATTTATATGTTAACACACAACTCATATCAATTTCCCCTCAAAAGTTTTTCAAGTGGCAATTTCAGAAATTGAAACATTTCAATTGAAAAGTATGGTAGAAGTTTAAAAAAAAATCACCCCACATCTCTGGACAGGCATATTAGCAAGACGCCGCCATTGCAGAAGCCCTTTCATTGCATTTTATTCAGACAAACTCCTCGCAGATTAATCTGTTCAAAACCATTGTCTCTGTTGACTGGTTGGCTTCCTGCAACATCATGAATCCATTTCCCCTTTCCTCTGGAATAGTTTTTCCACTTTTAAAAACTGAGTGTATAATGAAATAAGGCAAGGAATTTTATTCAGTTAAATACATACTATGCCAAGGCAGACAGCTTGCCTAAACGTGGGTGGGGAAAGAAGAGACAAATCAATCAAATATGTATTCAGTTTGTTGATTAGCATATCTATCACTGGCATTCCAATCAGAAAGCAGGAAGAAACTATAGACTCATTCTGCTAGAGAAATATGAACTGCAACTCTTGTTTTCTTCCACATTTATATATACCCACACATCTGGGGTTCAAGTACACATGCATTATCCTGTTTCCTCCTAGAGGTCAACAGATTTATGAATGCCCATTTGGTAAGCTCAACATTGGACATGTTACAGCAGGCATGCAAACCCAGAGTAATCTTAAGATTTAAAATAACCAAATACTGAGCAAAATGCCTGCTCGAAGTCCACAATTTAAGTTACATTCTGCCTGCCTCTAAAGAACTCTAAACAGTGTACATAAAATTCCTGGCAGTCTTCCATGAAAGTTTCAGCCAGGTCCAAACCTGCTTTGCTTCAGTGTTTAAACTGTATCAGGTGCCTTCAGGCCATTCTCTGAACCCAGCTTCCTAAAGCTACCTTGGTTCTATACAAACCTTAAGAAGAGAAAAATAATTCACTTTGCCTGGAACACAAACTCTGGCAAAAGAAATGCAAGGCAACAATAAGGGAGGCGAAAAGAGAGTTTGAGGAAAATTTAGCTAGGAGCATCAAGGGGAATAACAAAAACTTCTCTAAATACATCAGAAGCAGGAACCCTGCCAGGGAGGCAGTTGGACCATTAGACAATGAGGGAGTGAAAGGGATTATTAAGGAGGATATAGAGGTTGCAGAGAAGCTAAATGAGTTCTTTGCGTCCGTCTTCACGGCAGAGGATACTGAGTATATACCTGTTCCTGAACCAGGCTTTTTAGGGATAGAGGCTAAAGAACTGAGCCAGATAGAAGTGACGAGAGATGATATTCTAAACTGTCTGGAAAAACTGAACACTAACAAATCACCAGGGCCGGATGGCATCCATCCAAGAGCCCTCAAAGAACTCAAATGTGAAATTGCTGACCTCCTTGCTAAAATATTTAACTTATCCCTGCACATCAGGTTCTGTACCAGAGGACTGGAGAGTAGCAAATGTAACACCGATTTTCAAAAAGGGATCCAGGGGTGATCCGGGAAATTACAGGCCACTTAGCTTAACGTCCGTTTCGGGCAAATTGATGGAAAGCATCCTCAAGGATAAAATTGTAAAGCACATAGAAGAACAGGCCCTGCTGGGAGTAAACCAGCATGGGTTCTGCAAAGGTAAATCTTGCCTGGCCAACCTTTTGGAGTTCTTTGAGAGTGTCAACAAGTGTGTGGATCAAGGTGATCCAGTTGACATAGTATACCTGGACTTCCAAAAAGCTTTCCACAAAGTTCCTCATCAAAGACTCCTGAGGAAACTTAGCAGTCATGGGATAAGGGAAGAAGTACATGTGTGGATTGCTAACTGGTTGAAAGACAGGAAACAGAGGGTAGGTATAAATGGAGAGTTCTCACAATGGAGGGAAGTAAGAAGTAGGGTCACCCAGGGATCTGTACTGGGACCGGTGTTTTTAAATATATTCATAAATGATCTAGAAGCAGGGGTAAGCAGCGAGGTGGCCAAATTTGCAGATGATACCAAACTCTTTTGGGTAGTGAAATCCATAACTGATTGTGAAGAGCTCCAAAAGGATCTCTCCAACCTGGGGGAGTGGGCGACAAAGTGACAAATGTGGTTCAATGTTGGCAGGTGTAAAGTGATACACATTGGGACAAAAAACCCCAACTTCAAGTATATGCTGATGGGATCTGAGCTGTCGGTGACCGACCAGGAGAGGGATCTTGGGGTCGTGGTGGACAGCTCATTGAAAGTGTCCACTCAATGTGCGGCAGCTGTTAAAAAGGCCAATTCCATGCTAGAGATCATTAGGAAGGAGATTACCTACTTCACAGGGTTGTTGTGAAAGAAACTCAAGTATGTAGCACACCGCTCTGGGCTCCTTGGAGGAAGAGTGAGATATAAATGTTGCAATAATAATAATAATATCATCATCATAATGCCCTTATACAAAACTATGGTGTGGCCACACCTGGAGTACTGTGTACAATTCTGGTCACCACATCTAAAAAAGGACACTGTAGAACTGGAAAAGGTGCAGAAGAGGGCAACCAAGATGATCAAGGGCCTAGAGCACCTTTCTTATGAGGCTAGGCTACAACACCTAGGCCTATTTAGTTTAGAAAAAATCACGACTGCGGGGAGACATGACAGAGGTCTACAAAATCATGCATGGTGTGGAGAAAGTGGATAGAGAGAAATTCTTCTCCATCTCCCACAACACTAGAACCAGGGGTCATCCCATGAAATTGATTGCCAGGAAATCTAGGACCAGCAAACAGAAGTACTTTTTCACACAATGCATAATCAACTTGTGGAATTCTCTGCCACGAGATGTGGTGACAGCCAACAACCTGGATAGCTTTAAGAAGGGTTTGGATAACTTCATGGAGGAGAGGTCTATTGACAGCTACTAGTCGGAGGGCTGTGGGCCACCTCCAGTCTCGGGGGCGGGGTGCCTCTGGGTACCAGTTGCGGGGGAGTAACAGCAGGAGAGAGGGCATGCCCTCAACTCCTGTCTGTGGCTTCCAGTGGCATCTGGCAAGCCACTGTGCGAAACGGGATGCTGGACTAGATGGGCCTTGGGCCTGATTCAGCAGGGCTGTTCTTATGTTCCCTATATTACATTTTTCTTGAACAGAAGGGGGGAAAGCAGAGTATAAGTTTTGGATGGAAGAGAACTGTTCTGCTAGTAGAGGTTTCCAAATACAAGCTTCAGATTCACTAATGCAACAACAACTTGTTATCTCATTATTAATAAGCGCCTTATCAGAAAAGTGACAGAAGCTGCAATTACTTCCTGTCCTCAGGCCCCAACACAACCAGATTTCACTATTTTTTCTATTTATTATGCTTTGTACAGAAACACATTGTGCCTCATCAGCCCTTAAATCTACCCATCAGATAAAAATATTCTAAAGAATGAGAAGAAAAATTATATAGAAGGGAAATATGAACAGTGACCATTACAAGGACAGACTCATTTTCAAAGATCTAAGCGAGCAACAGTCAACTGTGGCAGTATTCATAGGATGTGGAGCCTGGAGTGAATCAAGATGTTCTGATCACTGCTTTTGCAGCAAATATGACATATGTGACTGAGTATTCCTAGTTTCCAGAATGGGTTAAATTTAAAATTTTCTTGTTGATTTAAGTCAATGATTTCAATCAAACTTCCCATTTGTATTCAGACACAGGCATAATAATAGAGCACAGCTTTGCAAGTAGAAGGACCCAAGTTCAATCCCTAACATGCCCAAATGCAGCTAGGAAGGATCCATCTGAAAACCTGGAAGCTGCCATATGCTGAGTCAGATCATAGGTCCATCTAGTTCAGTATTGGCTACACAGACTGGCAGCGGCAGGAATCTCTCTCAGCCCTATCTTGGAGATGCCAGAAAGGGAACTTGGGACCTTCTGCTCTTCCCAGAGGAGCTCCATCCCTTAAGGGGACTATCTTACAGTGCACACACATTGTCTCCAATTCATATGCATCCAGGGCAGACCTTGCTTAGCTAAGGGGACACATCATGCTTGTGATCACAAGACCAGCTCTCCTCTCCATCCATCTATAAGACAGATGGACTAATAATTTGACTCAGTACAAGGCAGTTTCATATGTTCACAAGCAATGAAACCTGTAAAACATTAATTTAATATAAATCATTTTCACTTAGTTGAACTTTTTAAGATAGCTGCATAGCAAAGCATAAAAATTGGTCCAAGAAGATTTGTGCACTGAAACAATGGCTAATTCATTACCGTTTTGGAAACACTCTGCATCAAAATACAGAGAAAAGCCAGTCAGGGAGAGAAGTCAGTAATTTAGATAATACTTTCCACTGTTTCCAGGAGTCTAAATCATTTAAAAATATATCAAAGCATTAGAAGATGACAAGTCACACATGGGTAAGTCTATCTGTATTGAAAACAAGTAAGTTCTAAAGGAATAGATTGCCATATAGAGCAAGCTTCTAAAGATCTGCTCACCTGCTCCCAGATAACTAGGAAAGGAGATTCTTATAAACAGGAGGAATGGTTCATTATTCTTCCAGACTGTCTGTGTCAAAATGACTAACACAAGTACTTGTTAAACAGTTGAGCTAGTAACTTTTGGGTTTATTTACATTAATCTTTGTTAAGAATGTTAGTCTGTTAGAATCTGTAACAGTGGCCACCTGTCTTGTATCCACTTGCCCTGATTTGGCAGCCATCTTATTGCACAGTTAGAATTAGCACACATTTCTCTATCAAATTTTCAGTACTTAAAGATATACCTTAACAGATCTACTGCAAAGTTTACTTTATATGTGCAATCCTACAGTCATAGGAACACAGGAAGCTGCCTTATACCAAGCCAGACCATTGGTTTATCTAGCTCTGTACTGTCCATCTTGACAGACAGAGACAAGAGTAATTCCCAGCCCTACCTAGAGATGTCAGGGATTGAACCTGGAATGAGCTATGGCCCATCCCCAGTCTCTGTCTTAAGACGCCTCACGTTAAGATGTATGGCACTTGATATTTGTAGATTGTTTTAGCTTTACAATGGTGTTTCAGCCTTACAGCACTCACTGTGAGAAGGGAGGCTGCACTACACGGCTGCTGGTGTTTGTTGTGGAGGAGGTGGCGGCAGCGGCAATGACAGCGGCGGTGGCTCAGACTCACTTGGGCATTGAGATTGGCACTCCAGGTGGCAACTGCCGCTGCCTCTGTGGCCACAGAGAGATTGGCTGACTCATTTGTCCAAGAGGTTCTCCCTGCCACCAGTCCTGCTACTTCTGCTCCAGAATCAGCTGCTGTGCTATGACAGTGAGACAGAAAGACTGTCCTGTTCTCAGTCCACATGCCACTTCCTGCCTAACCTCCTTCCTTTCCTGTCTAATCTTCCCTTCATGTCCAGGAGGAGAAGAGAATGAGGACAATTACCCAGTTGCCTCCCTTCTTTCCATGGAAAAATGAGAATGAATCAGGAAGGGAATGGAAAGTGAGCAGGTGGCAAGAGTAAGCAGTTTCTGATTCTCCATTATACCTTTCTGCTGCAAGTCTGAACATCTGTGATTGACACATCAGCTTTGGCAGCGGAATTAATAAGTAGTCTTCGTTCAGGGACCAATCTCGCCCTCCCATTTATAACATTGTTTCTTAATGGAGAAAAGGTTCCAAGTCAAGATGACTTTTTTTTTTTTAAACCTTAAGGCACATTTTTCAGGAACCAATTCTGTCAGATGTCTGAGGACTTCCTGTAATATTTTGGTCATTCAGACATTTTATACTGTATGTATGTTTTTTGAAATGGTAAATGAAGTGTAGTTGATATCGTATACCATGACATCCAGTTTTATTACATATTTTGGAACAGAGCAGATTTTGCACAAATAAGTCAGAGAGATGACCAAGTTGTAAAGATTTAAAACTAGTCACATTTACAGCTTGGGTGTCGAGGGCAATAAGCCTTCATGGGAGTGAAAGCCAGGCACTGAAAAAGTAAATAAAATAAAATTTTATTTAAATAAAATTTCACCAATTACAGCATGAACCCAACATTGCCATTTCTTCAGATAGGAGGATTTTTTTTTAAACTTCTAACTAAAGAGAGGACTTTAAGCATTTTCCAGTGACATGTAGTTGTATAACCCTGCCCCACATACCACATCATCAATGGGACTTGCTTCTGAAGGAACATGGTTAGTATTCAGTTTCCAATAAAGCACTGGCCCACGTCACTAGCATAGCCTTTTATCCAATTATGCTACCCAGGCTAGTAGTTACTTCAGTTCTCCATACGTTCTGTTTATAAATAATGTTTCTGTTATTCAGCACTCTTGGAGGCTGCATAGCTTTTGCAGAAAGCTTGGGTAACAGGGCTTGTACCATATGCAAGAGGAATTATGACATGCTAGAACATTTAGTGTGAATTGTGAAAAGATTATTTCAGTATACTCCAGGATTATGCCACCATTATGGCATACAAATGACAAACTCATACTTTATGTTTATAATTCGTCTGTAACATACAATTTTAAGAACCTCTATGTTAGCACAAGTATCCACTCATACAAATCCAAGTTATTGGGGTCAAGTTTTTAAATAAACAGCCACTATATAGCTGTGTAGAACAAACAAACAGAAATCAGCAAAGAGACATGGTGAATACTAGTATACCACAATGAGTGATAGCTTCTCTATCAAAGAAAAGCCTTACAGAAAGAAAAAGTTAAAAACATTAGATATATTCAGAAGGCTTCCAACAACTGCTAGATGAGATTGTCAGCAATTATTTACAAGCATGCATTCCTAGAAGTTTAGAAGTACAGTACTGCTTAAGTATAATTTTATGTTGCTGGGAACAAAAACTCTTACAATTTTTAATATTAAGGGTTTTTTTGTTGAGTGATCAGTTTTAAGACCAACATTCAATTATTTCCCTCTGATCTTCCCCCAATTTATGTTCACATATGTTATTTTTGCTATTTTTCTTTTGAGGAATGGTAAACATCAAGGGGATATATAATACTTCCAGAGAATTACCTAGGGTTTTTGTTTTCTTTTTCTACCGCAAGCACCCTGAATGGCTTCCCCAGCTAGTTATGCACTACCGTATTGCTAAAATACATGCACACTGCAACATGGAACTTTCAAGGGTTGTATATGTACCATATAGAATGTTCACAGCACATCTGCCTTTGATGTCCTATGCCTGTGGTTCCCTCAGTTCTGATGGCACAAGGGCAACACCAACTCCACTACACTCAGTAGCTACAACATCAGAATCCTAGGTTTAAGATGAAATTCTGTCCCCCATCTCACTGTTGTATTGTAAAGCTGAAGCAGTACTCTTTAGCCCTTTTTAAATTCAGGTACAATGGAACACAGACCTTTGCAATTTTTCTTTTTATCTAGGAGCCAGATAAATGGACACTTGCCAAAGTTACCAAATTTAGTGACCAACACTGTAGAGGGGGAGGGTCAATGGACTTCTCTTTACCCTTTTTACAGTAACATACTTACAACAAGACCAGGGCTGCCTGGGACAAATAATATGTTTATTAAATAACTCTACTTCTGAATATCTTAGTCTAGGCACCACAATTAAAGCACCATTTCTAAGCCCCATAGCTCCCTTGCACCCCATAGCTCCCTTGCACCATAGCTCCCTTGCACCCCATAGCTCCCTTGCACCATGTTAAATCAGGATTTGTCAAGTCCTGATTTAACATTTGTATAATACTTGGAGTGTGCAGATATTTTACATGCATTATATTGATATAATCCTTACTATCCTGTAAAGCAGCCACCTAATAGCACAGCGGGAAATGACTTGCCTAGCAAACATGAGGTTTCCAGGTCAAATTCCCGCTGGTATGTTTCCCAGACTATGGGAAACACTTATATTGGGCAGCAGCAATATAGGAAGATGCTGAAAGGCATCATCTCATACTGCATGGGAGGTGGCAATGGTAAACCCCTCCTGTATACTACCAAAGAAAAACCACAGGCCTCTATGGTTGCCAGGAGTTGACACCGACTTGACAGCACACTTTATTTTAACCCTGAAAAGCAGCCTTGTAATTAAGCAGGGGCAGGAATTCTCTCAAAAACTTTCTGCTGACCATGTTACTCTTAAAAGTTGGTAGCAGCAGACTCTCTTTCAAAAACCATTTTTGTTTGCCACTCTTTTCAACAGCACATAGAGTGCTGACAATAATTTGTCCTCCAGAATGTGCTAGGAAGTGACCCTACAACTCCAGAGACTTATTTTCTAGTGCATTATAGAGAAAAGACAAACAGGAGCCAGCCACTAGGAATGTTATCAGTGCTTTAAGCACTGCTGAAACTGCCATTGCTTCCAGGTGCATGGAGGAAGAAGTCTTAACACAGAAATAAACTTGCCACCACTACTTGCCTGGACATAATTCTGATCAGGTGAGTACTTAATGCCAATTCTGTTGTAAAGTATTATCTCTTCTGTATTGCAGCTTGGAGACTGAGAAGGTATGGCTGACTTAAGGCCACCCAGCAAGTTTATGGCAGAGGTAATAATCAAATCAGGAAGTCTGATTCACAGTTCAGTGTCTTAGCAACAACACTACAATGCTTCTTAGACTGAGTACTGTACATACATGATTCCCATCTGCCTCACAATCACTACAGGGGTGCAGAATATTAAAATCTCATGAAATCAAGGTCAACTGATGCTGTAGTGCCGGCAAGGCCGAAGTGTCTTTATTCTTTTTCAAGTTCTATTTTTAAATCCACAAGGCACACATAACAGCAGCAACAAAACAGAGTTTAGATTTGCTATGAAAGCAATTACATAACTTCAAGACGCGTTTGTGTACACAGGCCCACGCATGTATAAAATTACATATCTTTAAGTAAAGCAAACCAACCAATTAGTACCATTAGGTATCGTGCATGTTTTTTTTACTCACACTCTTTAGCATATAATGAATGACAAGTGCACTCCAGTGCTCACAACAGCTGTATTTTTTGAGTTTGCAGGCTACAATGTAGTTCACACAATGTCTTTAGCCCATGTGGAAAGGATAGGTTATATTTATAAAGAATATACTTATAAAGGACAAAACTGTGTTCTACGTGGTTAAACCCTTAATAGCTTATGAATGGGGGGGGGCAATTTTTGCCTATCTCCCCTTCTCTCTGGAGTCCATTGTGCCCCTCAATTGCTTTCAAGAGTCGGAGTGCCCTCTTGATCATCATGGAGGATAGCAAGAGGAGGATTGAGATTGGTCAAAGGGGGAAACTGCTCCTTCCCTTGAATGTGGTAAACTTCTTCCATGTGTACTAGAAGAACTTTGCATAAAACCCAATGACCTGAGCAGAAGCACCACGCAAGCTCATGCAGTACTACTTTTGCTCTACAATCCATTTTGTCACTGCCTGGACCACAGACTATTTAGTGTGGAATCTGGATTAATATAGCTTCGGTAGCTAACATATAAAAGTATCCTTATACTTTTAATACTACTACTACAGATATTTATACCATCTTCTATTACACAGCAATGTATTCATCACCATGATAAACTATAAACTTCTACAGCCAATCATGAAACTGAAACCAATAAGACTCACTACTGAATAACAGTTTCAAATTTTCATTTCCTCGGTTAGTTAAATCTTTGGCTTTTTCTGTCAATTAAAGAAGTTGTTATCAAGCACACTTAGAGTGCATAGTTGTTGTTTTTTAATTTAAAAATATTTCTTCTATCCACACTTGGCTGGTTGCCACTGGCGACCTGGAGTTTGTCAGGACAAGTAGCACTGGCGGGACTTTTAAAACCCATTTTTGCTACCCCTCAGTCGCAGCTTCGACAGCACTTGAAGAACTGATGATGTTCTCAGCAGCTGGCTCCTTCTGGGAACTATTTCTCCACTAATATGTGCCAGGAAATCACCCTATGTCATAGGGTCATTTCCTTACACATTCTAAAAAGAAAGAAATGCTGACCAATAGGAGCCAACCATCAGAAACATCATCAGTGTTGTGAAGCTACTACTGTTCACAGAGGTGTAACTAAAAAGAGAACTCCTGCCAGTGGCACTGATGACAAGGGTAAGCCCTTGATACTGGCAAAGCAGATAGGTATATTTTGTGGGCTTAGTTACTACAAGACTGTGCTAATCATTCATAGAGCTTTTATAGTAAGTAAGTGGGGAGGGGGGATCTAAAAAGACAATTTCCTGATTGCCATTAACAGAAATTCTTCTGCTAGTTACCTCGAAATAATTTCATTCACAGGCAGTCAGGTGAGTGGCTATGTATAAATGTAAAATTAAAAATCCCACTATTATGTATACAACACTTGTGGTGTTCACGACACTTTGCAACAGTGTTGCAAATGCATTACTAGCCCACAAGATATTTCACTAGGCTGCTTGCTCATGCTGCCCTAACCTTGAAAAGAGAGAGGAAATCAACTTTTGCATAGCTTCCTAGGGGAACTGCTATTTACAGGTCTGCTTTAGAGCACAAAAAGTGTGTGCACAGTCACAACTTTCTGCCCCAAAGAGTTTACTATGATCAGAATGGGGACAGAACACAGAGGTAACAAAGAATGAAATGCTAGCAAATACATCTACATGTATTTCATTAGAGTTGGAAAAAGTGGTGCATTCAGGTAATTTTTTGAGGCTTTTGGAGCCGGGCCCCCTCCACTGCAAATTAAGCTTCATCATGCTCAGCCCGGTGGCCATACCACCTGGGACAGACTAAAGAGGATTGGGGGTCCCCCAGGGACTGTGGAGGCCCTGGACTTTGGCCCCGAAGTCCAGGGGTAAGAGCACCTCTGGTTGGAAAAGAGTGTTGGTGGATTAAGTAAGGACTTCCTGGAAATGGTAGGTTTGAAGCATGCTTCAGTAAACTTATCCAACCTCCTCCTGGAAGTTTTCTGGACTACAAGACTTATACCGGTTAAAGAGTTGCAAAGTGAGATATAATACTGCAATGGTTTTAATCCAAGAGTAAAGGGTTGTTCAATGATTTGCTGCATGATGGGTAGCCATTCGCATTTTCTATCCACTCCAACATGTTTTCAAGGCAGGGCATTTTCCAGATTACATGCTGCCTAACCCTGCAAACTGTGCTGGGGAAAGGGGGGATCAGAGGAGGAAGAGCCATGCACCAAGGGCTCCAAGGCTCCAGCCCAACAGAGCAGGCCCCACTTTGCAGCACTGCCCGAGGGCAGAGGAGGCGGCGCAGCAGCAACTTCTCACACCTGTGCCAGGCAGGGCGGAGTGGAGCGCGGGAGGCGGCCAGGTGCAGGGGAGCCTGTTGTGGGAGCTGCAGAGCCCCCGCCTTGCTTCAACCTTGCCCCACCCAGCACACTCTGCTGCTCCAGCTGGCTTAGGCTTTGTCTCTGCCCTTGCTCTGCTGACCTGCCCGTCCCGTCCTGCCTGCGCCACCTGCCGTGCTTCTCTCCTGGCTTGCTCTTCTGTCCCTCCTCTTCTGGATCCAGCTATCACTGAGCCCCTTCCCATCCTCTGCCTTTTGCGCTTCACTAAAATTGTCACACTGTGTTTGAATCATCCAAACAGCACTTCATTGCAACACATTAAAAACGGGGCAAGCCGCCTAAAAATGGGAAAATACAGCTACTTTCCTGCAACACATTTACACTGTAGCAGTGCAACGCAGCAATGACTGATTACCACAGTCAGCTCTGGGACAGCAAATGGGGGCCCCACAGGGTTCAGTTTTGTCCCCCATGCTGTTTAACATCTACATGAAACCGCTGAGAAAGGTCATCTGGGGACTTGGACTGAGTTGTCAGCAATATACAGATGACACTCAGCTCCATCTCTCCTTGTCACCTGATTCTAGGGAGGCAGTGGATGTCCTGAATCGGGGTCTGGAGTAGGCTTGAGCCAGAAATGTTTTGGAGATCATTACAGAAGTCTTCAAAACATTTCGGCCACCGGTTTCAGTATTCAGTATGGTTTAAGTATTCCAGAAGCGGCAGGGTGTTACCTTAAGGGCAGGGGAGGATGCACTTACCCCTCCCGCCGTATTTCCCCCACCGGCACTCCATTGTAGCAAAGCCCCTCAGGGCGGCAGCATACCTCCCTGCCCCCCCCCCCGTTGCCTTTATTGGCTGGAAGTACCGGGAGCGGTGGAATCACATCACACCTATTTTGAAAGAGCTGCACTGGCTACCAGTTTGTTTCAAGGTCCAGTGCAAGGTGCTAGTTTTGACCTTTAAAGCCCTTAGCCGTTTGGGCCCGGGATACCTGAGGGACTGCCTGCTCCCAAGGGTTGCTGCCCACTTGACGAGGTCATCTGAGGGGGCTCTGCTCTGGGTGCCAACAATGAGGGAGGCTTGGTTGAATAGATATAATTAAATAAATATAGATATAATTAAATAAATATAGATAGGCGTGGGGAACTTTGGCCCTCCAGCTGTTGTTGAACTACAACTCTCATCATCCCCAGCCACAATTATTGTGGCTGGAGATGGTAAGAGTTGTAGTTCAAAAACAGCTGGAGGGCCAAAGTTCCCCACCCCTGATAGAAATAAATATAAATGGGCATTTTTACAGAAGATGCTGAAAGTCTGCTTCCAAGACCGTCAAGTAGGTGCAATGCTTGCGGGGGGTGGGGGGACTTCTGCAAGTAGAGAGCTAATACTGGGGAAACGGATTGGCACAAAAACCTAGAGTGGACTTGTTTTGTGAAGGGAAAGATAGTGCTCACCAGCCTTCTTAGCCCTGGTACTGAGACACAGATTATTGCTGGACTGAACAATAAAGAAGCCTGTATCTGGGTGAGTGCAAAAAGAAAAGGCCTATGGCAAGAGATCTGGAGATTAGGGGAAAGGAAAAGCAGTATTAATTGTGATGAGTTGTTGGATGGGAGTTGGGAAAGACAGTCAGGGGGAGAATAGAAGCGGCAAGTATGTGTTTGCTAGTTACCTATGGTACAGTTGCTAGGAAGGTTGGGGTCACACTTAATTTCCTGGAAAATATATGCAGGAACTCAAGCTTGTGGAAGAGCAATGCCACCTGTCCTATAACTCTTACTTCTTTTGGGCAGGGGTAGATGGAACAGTGGAAAGGGAAAAGCACTTTTCATGTGGTCAGAAGCATTTTTAGTATCTCTCTGCTGGCTAACAAGCTCAGGCACAATTGCTGTGCTCCTGGGGTGTTGGTGGGAGTGTGCTTCAGGGAAAGTTTGGGGTGTGTGTGTGGACGAATTGATGCTTGGTTAGTAAGTCCAGCTGATATTTATGAATCTTAATTTTGAAAGTGGATTTGAAGTGAGAAGTAGCACTGCATAGTTGTTCTGAGGAGGATTTCCAGACATGGGGTGGGGAAGAAGCTACAGAGCAAGGGCACAACCATTTAAAACCTTCAGGCTGCTGAGAGTGGTAAAATCAGAGGAACAAGGTAATGGGCAGGAATGTATCATGACAGAAGACAGTCTGGAGCAAAGCAAGGCAATTACTTTGAAAGTAAGGATGCAGAAGGAAATCAGAAGTCAGTATTGTTCTCTATGTGTTCAAGCTGCTCTCTCTTTTCTCCTAAATAATAAGCTCACTATGATAAACTGTTTTAAGCATATTTAAAACTATTATGAGGCTAACTATCTGAGTAAGAATACTCAAGTAAAAAGCAATTTGTTTGGAATCTATGCAAGATCTCTGCTGTGAAATAAAGGATCGGCTATGTAGTTCTATCATCATCACCCCTGCTAACTTGGCAAAGAGGCACCTTTTAATGTGGTGATTCTCTTTGTTGAGCAGGGGGAGAGTAACTGGCCCTATTTACCCCCAGCACAGTACCTCCAGTGACTTGCTGGTGTCTATCTTATGTTTCTTTTTAGACTGTGAGCACTTTGGGGACAGGGAGCCATCTTATTTATTATTTCTCTGTGTAAATTGCCCTGAGCCATTTTTGGAAGGGCGGTATAGAAATCAAATTATTAATAACAATGACAACAACAATAGTGACAATGACAACAATTGTGACCCACCCATGCCAACCATACAGCCAGTCTTGCATTGGGTGGGTCACATACAGCCATACAGCCCAGTGTAGGGTATTGCAATGGTGTGTACAGGTGGGTTCAGATGACCCGTGCCAAGTCTGGTTTTACTGATTGCCAGTTTCCAGTGAGTGCACACATCAGAGTTGGCGCATTTTGTGTTGTCCACACCCACCAATGTCAGGTGGCCAAGCAACACTTCCCTCTGCCACCCAACATCTATCATCCATATTTGAAGTCGAGTAGCAGATATCAGTACTGTTCTGCACCTGACATTGGTTCATTCAGACATCACGAAATGCACCTAACTTGAGGCTCATGCCACAAGTTTGCACTTGCCAGGAACTAGTGGTTGTCTGAACTCACTGTAAATACAGTAGAAATGCTTGTTGTTTAGCATATTTAAGACTACTTTTGGATGCCTTTTTAATCTGATAGTAGATTGGTGAGACTGTTTGTTCTGTACCCAATCTATATTCTCTATAGATACTCAGCAGTTGTTTATGTAATGCCCTGCAACGCAGATCAAACCATGATCTATGGTTTATAATGCTGAACAACTAAATGGAGATACTCTTAGGTGGAACCCAGTCTCTTGTTCAGAGATTGAAAAACTTATTCAGAAATTTAGTAATGGTAAAGCCCCTGGTAGTGATAACATTTCTATTGAGGCTATTGGAGTGAATCTTGATTGGTGGGTCCCTGTTTTAGCCTCACTATTTACCTATATAGATACAACTGCTAACATACCCAGTGATTGGGGCCTTGCTATAATAATTCCTCTTTATAAAAAAGGTAGGCGTGAGTACCCAGCCAACTATCGTCCTATTAGCTTACTTAATGTTATTAGTAAAATTTACGCGAGGCATCTTTTGATAAAACTTCTAGACTGGATTGAGGCAAATAACATTTTAGCTATCGAGCAGGCCGGCTTCCGGGAGGGTCATTCCACCACGGAACATGCTTTTACCCTTCAATTTCTGGCAGAGAAGTATTCTAGGTTCCCAGGTTCAGCACTTTATGTAGCATTCATTGATCTTAAAGCTGCATTTGATTCAGTTTCTAGAGAGAGACTGTGGTCTAAACTGGAAGCCCTTGGAATAGATAAAAGATTACTCAAACTTATTGTTAGTCTGCATAAGCATACTTGTTTGAAAGTTCGTTATGGCCCAACTGGACAGTTAACATCGGAAATTCCAACTTTTAGAGGAGTACGTCAGGGCTGTATACTTGCTCCTATTCTGTTCAACATCTATGTTAATGCTGTGGTTTCTTGTTTGTCCACCTTCTCTATTCATCCACCAAAGTTAGCCGCTAGGCACGTCTCCATATTATTATATGCGGATGACATGGCTATTATGTCACAGACACCTGTAGGCCTTAAGTGTGCCCTAAGACTCTTCTCATCATTTTGTAACCAAGAGTCTATTGAAATAAATTATAGTAAGACTAAAGTCTTAGTGTTCGCCAAGCGAGCTAGGCGTTATAATTCGTCCATACAAGGAAACAAGATTGAGCAGGTTAATTCCTTTAAATATCTAGGAATTACGTTTCACTCTGTTGGCTCTAGAAATGTCCATTTTAACTCCATCAGACAGTCTGCTCAAATGGTTGTAAATAAGATCAAATCTTATCATTTTACACAAGGTGCTGCTTTTATACCTGCAACAGTGAGACTTTACACAGCCAAAGTACTGCCTTTGCTGTTATATGGAGCCCAACTGGGACCTGCAAGTAATTTTGCCTTACTGGAGGCTATCCAGACTAAGTTTATTAGATCCATTTTGCAAGTTCCATGTTGTGCTCCGAATGCTGTCATCAGAAGAGAAGTTGGTCTTATTAGGTTGGAATCCTTATACTGGTGCTGTATTTTTCGATTTTGGTTAAAATTGAGTTTTGGACAGGCGGGTTTAGCCTCTTTGGCTATGAATGATGGTTTTAATTGGAGCTGGAAACGAGCTGTGTTGAGCAAATTTTCCTCTTTTGGCCCCTCCGTAGAGGATTTGCATACTGTAGGAATTGAGCAAGCCAGGAAGTTAGTTAAGCAACGTGTCCTGGATATAGAAGTTCAACAAGAAGGTGCATGGCTCAAGCAGGGTTTATACTTAGGGAGTCAAGCTATTAATCTTAAACCAGCTAAATATTTTGATGTGGTGCTTGTCCCTAAGTTTAGACGAGCCCTCACTTTAGCACGTTTAAATGTTCTTCCTACAGCAGTACTGGATGGCAGGTTCAAGGGAGTTCCGCTATTTTTACATCTTTGCCCATGTGGCAAAGGGGTTATAGAATCCACCTCGCACGTTATTCTTTATCGTGATTTTTATAGGGAACCCCGTTTAAGACTTTTATCTCCTATGTTAGACAATTTGCCTGGCCAGTCTGATGAATTTTATTTAAATTATCTTTTAACTAATGAGGACCCTGATATTATTTCTGTTATGGCCAGGTTTTGTTATATTATTTGTAAAATACGTACTGGTTTATTGTAAATGTGTACTGGTCAATGACCGAATAAACTTATAACTAACTAACTAACTAACCAGTTATTAGCTGCTCTTTTACTATAGGCCTGTGAAGAATGTAGCTTACTATAATGTAGGAACTTTTGCATAAGAGCAGTTTCTAATTTTCCATAAGCAACAATTATTTGAGGTCCCAGGTGAGCTTGCACAATGGAGTCAAATAAATCTCTACCTTCGGGAGAATCATAAAACCTGGAAATCTCATTTTCTACCTCCTTGGACCATCTTATTTTGCAGCTAAGATTGGCAGAACTATCCTCTAAAGCACAGGGGAACAAATTACCCCTCCTTTCCTGAGGAAGATCTAAATAGATGTTCATGGGTAATTGATCACTAAAAATTTGCTCACCCACTTCAAAGGAGGATACATAGGGAAGGATAGATTTGGAAACCATAACATAGTCCACTACACTATTTCCCCGAGAGGAAAGAAATGTATATTCCCCAGGAATATCCGAGGGTATAGTACTGCTTAAAATGATCAACTCATGTATCTTAGTTAAATAGAGCAATTGGGCTCCTGATGTTATATTTATCTTTTGAATAATGGTTAGTGAGAGAAGCACCACCTATACAATCTCCCCATTTCCAAAAATGCGAGGCCATCAACGTTTTATCATCGGTACCACATCTGGAGTTAAAATCCCCCATAAGAATTACAGAAGCATGGGGAAAATTCAATAATGCTTCAGTTATATACATATCCAACTGTTCCCAGATCGAAGTAGTGGAATTAAGTGATTGACTAGGAGGCAAATAAACGTTGATCAATAACAAGTCTCCACTCCTAGCCTTGATCAAAATCGCCATAGCATAGGGGGGCAGGTCAGCTAATCGGATGGATTCTACATTCAAGGCTAGTGATATACAACATACTAAGCCAGCCTTCAGCCTTCCCCTATTGGTATCTGAGTGGGCTTTCAGTGAGTAGATAGTATAGCCACTGATATTGATCTCATCTTTTGTCCACGTCTCCTGAAACACTAGAATAACCCACTGTTGGATATAAGTAATAAACTCTGCATCTTTTCTCTTCCCGTTCCACCCGGCAATATTCCAGCCAAGAATTTTCCAGGTCGACTGTTCACCGCTCGCATAGCAAGTCTCTGAGCGGTCAGGGAAGAGCTGTTTGGTCGAAAACTCAAAAAATGAGGGACCCACACCATTTCCCGTCGTGGATTTTGCCACCAAGGTTTCCAACTCTGAGAAGCCTCCCACACTCCCTTCTAGCGGTGCATCCCCAGATGTAAAGTTCATATACTTCAACTTGGCCAAGACCAGCTGAGACTGTCATTGCTGCGAAAGAAGATTGGGTACATTTACAGCATTTCCTGCAGTCTTTTCCAAAGGGAAAAGAAAATTTTTGATTTTAGTCTGTCTCATATGATGTAGGTCATCAATAGGCAAGCTACTTGGGTGATCCTTCGAGCGGGAGAGATTAGATTTATCATTCTCTTGTAAATAAATAGATGAAATAATATTACTTGTGCTTTTCTCTGGAGAGATCTTCTTCCTTTGATTCCTGTTTTCTGTTAAAATAGCCTCAAGAGAGTTTAACTTGGAAATGTTAGACCATAAACCATCCTTCAGGAGTGATCCCGCTATTAGTTCAATCTTATCTACTTCACCTGGCAACTCCATTGGGCTGGTAGCATTAAGAGCTAACAGAGAGTTCTTAGAAATAGAATCATTCAGTGCTTCCAAAGGTTGCAGGATATCGGAATCCAGGGACTTCAGTTCTTGCGAGTTAGGAACCAGACTAGACTGGGTGTCTGCCTGCATCGCCAAAGATAAATCCCCATGTATTTCGACTATATCACTCTCCTCCAAAAAGTATGGGGGTTGCAATCCATTGGCTAGTTCGCCCACTTCCGAAACAGTGACAAACAAAAGATCGTTTGGTTCACTTGAGCATAACAAGGTTGAACTGGGTACAGCAATAGTGTTCAATATAGGATCTGTACACCCAGTCTGAGTTTGATGATCTTTCTTAACTATAGGGGAACTGCAAGAGGATTTTCTCTTCTGTGGTAGAGAACTCTGCCAGTAGTCAGATTTGCTTGTGTGATCATGCATTTCCTCATGGACCCCAGATATAGTTTAACGGGGTCCTCGGGAGTGTTTGAGAGCTCCCCAATAACTCTCCTGGGGAATATCTCCCAATTAGCTAGACAGTCTTGCATTCTGAGCAAAGATTGTGGGATTAAAGCATAGTCAAATCTAAGCAGCAGTTCAAACATATAAGATTTAAAAGATTTCAGTTTAGAGAAGGAAATCAAATCAATTGCTTGAAGGGGAAAGCACAAAATCTGAGCTAATGAAGCTCTAATTTTTCCTTTTGTATTCCAGCGCTGACAATTAGTGGAGTTATGACAAATGTCCAAAATAATATGGTTTGGATGATAGGTTGACTGAGAATTGCCATGTTTGGTATGTGATGGGTGATATCCGGAGGGAGACAAACAAACCTCCCCCCTTGGGTGAAACAGAATACTCAGTTAACGACACAAGGTCAGAAGCTGGAATCTGCACTCTCGTTTGAGAATAAGCATCAGCAAGCTGTTTGCTTTCCTTTACTTGTAATGATTTGCTGTCTTCAGATCTACCCAGTGAAGCTGAATTAGATAACTTTTTCAAATCCATGGCTAAGGAGTCCATCTGGGCTGTGATTTTAGAGAGACGCTGAAATAAGTAAATCAAAAGTCTCCAGTATAAGTTTGGACATTTTAAATGGTATTTCCTCACTGATAGCAGGAGTGGCAGATTTCCTTAAATTTCTGGGAGATAAATTAGCTGGGTCATCCATAGAATGTGAGAGGGGCTCACTCATCCCGCTCAGATTGTAATGAAAGCCGGGTGATTTATTACAAACTTGACTCTGTTCAAGGCAGACCCCCACTGGGCTAGTCCTCGGGCTCTCAGCGATAAAGTCATTCCCAGCATTTTCAACATGCAAAGAGCCTGCAAACTGAGGTTGCAAAAGAGAGGAGTCACTCTTCGCTTGAGCAGCTGTGTCTACTGCGTAGAAAGGCTTAGAGACACAGACAGAGCTCAGAGCAGTTTTCTCAAAAAGCTTAACTTTGTTAGTATGTTTCTTAGCCTGCCTCCTCCTCATTTCTTACTTGGATGCAAACACTCCTTGCAGACGCTCCTCATTCACTCCTGCTAAAAACTGCTGAGTCAGGGGAGACAAATCTTGCAGTAAGGTAATCTCAGTCCTCTAATAGTGAAAGCATTCCCCAAAATTGGCACAGCTTCAGAATACAAGCCAGACAACTCAATTAGGCTATAAGCCAAAGGCAAAAGTCTCAATTAAAAAAGAAAAACAGAATATAAGATAAAAACAGGAGCTCAGAACTTGTGTGTTGCCTCCTCCTGTTCCTTTCTCCCGGAAGTCTTAAATATGCTAAACAACAAGCATTGCGAAGTGTCTGGAACAAGCTTATTATGGCTACTACTAATAAAGATAGCCACACTTTTTGGAGACTGGTTTCAGCAACCGGCCGGGTTAATATGCCTTGTAGAATTCTGGCTAGATCGTGGGAATCTCACTTTTTGGCGGTCTATAATGATGCCCAGCCTAGCCAGATCTTTGTTCCCCCTCTGACTGGGGAGTTGCCCCATTGGCCTCCTGTTACGCCCGCTGAAATAACAGATTTAATAGGTCGCCTTAAAAATGGAAAAGCTCCTGGTCCTGATCTTCTTCTTCCTGAACTATTAAAAACCAATATAGAATGGTGGGCTTTAGTTCTAGCTAATTTATTTACATCGATTAATAGTTCAGGTGTTGTTCCAGAACAATGGAAAACAGCAATAGTTGTTTCCATATTCAAAAATGGTTCCCATTCAGATCCATCCAATTAACGACCCATTAGTTTGCTGTCAGTGGTTGGCAAATTATATGCTCTGTACCTTTTGGATAAGCTTGAGGCATGTATTTCAGAAAATCAAATTCTCGGGATTGAACAAGCAGGCTTTAGAGCAGACCGCTCTACTCTCGATCATTGTATGATCCTGCACCATCTAGCAAAGAAATACTCTAGCGGCCCCAAATGCAAATTTTTTGTTGCCTTTATCGACTTAAAATCCATGTTTGATTCTATCTCCAGATATTTATTATGGTCCAAACTTGGAAAAACAACAATAGATAAGAGATTGCTATTTTTGATGATGCAGCTTTATTCCAATTCCTCATTACGGGTTAGATACGCTATCAATGGGGCCCTAACTGATTCTATCCCCTCTACTCGAGGGGTCAGACAGGGCTGCGTCTTGGCCCAAACACTGTTTAATCTCTTTATAATGATTTGGCTCCATTTCTGGAGAGTGTGGATTCCCATGCCACGAAGTTGGCTAACAAACGAGTGCCCATTTTACTCTATGCCAATGATGCAGCCATGCTATCTCAGTCCAGATTAGGTCTGCAAAGATTGTTGCGTGCTTTTGCCGGCTACTGCAATGATAACAAACTAACAGTTAACTATAAAAAAACAAAGGTCCTGGTTTTCTCTAAATCCAGGAAATTATATAAATGGGTAATAAATCAGAACCACATTGAGCAGGTTTACAACTATAAATATTTAGGCATATTATTTCAATATAATCAAAATTGGAAAACCCACAGGCTGTCTTCAATTCATAAAGCCCACAATACCCTCAGTGCCTTTTTGCGATTTTACTACTCTAAAGGGGGCCAGTTTGTTCCCATGGCACTCCAGGTATTTCGTGCTAAGATCGTGGCCCAACTACTTTTTGGAGTCCCGCTATGGATCCAGGGAGTAACAGCTGAACTGGAGAGAGTACAGTCTATTTTTCTAAGAGCAATCTTTGCAGTGCCTAGGTGTGTGCCTTATTCTGCTCTATGTTTGGAATCTGGGTCTTTCTCTATTGTCTGTAAAGCCTGGGAGCTTACTTTTGCTAGATGGAGTAAACTCTGTTCTGAGATTCAGGAATTTTCTTTTTTCCAATATTTATGGGTGGATTCTTATCCCAACCCTTGGCTAACTTATGTAAATAATAAACTTATTCAACTGGGCCTTTCTCCTTCAGAACTCCTCACTTGGGAATATAATAAGGTGAAGGAAATATTATTTCTCCGGTTGCACGATATTGAGCGGCAGGAACTTATGTCTTCGGCCAATAGGACTTGCTCCCCTTTACGTTTTGGGATTTTGCCACCTTGGGGAGATAGAGGTGCTAATTACTTAACAACGCTGCATTTTTCTAAATTTCGGGTTTCATTTGCTTGGGCCCGGTTTAATGTGTTGCCCTCTTCTCTTTTGGAACGGAGGTTTGCTAAAGATCATCCTGTTGCGGTTTTCTGCCCTTGTGGCATTGGCTTCCTGGAAACTGTTACCCATGTATTACTATATTGCTCTTTATATCGGGATGCTAGAGAAGAACTTATTTCCCCTCTGCTACTCAAATTTCCCAGAAGGTGTGATCTCTTTTATACATATTACTGCCTCGCAGATTCAAGCCCCGGGATTACAACAATTGTAGCTAAATTTTTCTATATTGCCATTAGGTTAAGGTCCCTATTAAGTGCTTAATTGCGAGAGCTGTCTATTGTTTTAAAGTAATTTATTATGAGTGATTGTATTCTGTTATATTCTGTTTTAGCATTGTTTTATTGATTGTTGTATTGAGTATATTTGTTACTCCTATTTCTGCTGGCCAATGGCCGTAATAAAATTGATGATGATGATGATGATGATCAGTAGAAATCTTTAGTGTTTACAAAAAAGTTGTGTGTAGGGAGTGAGTAGAACAATCACCCTCATTTCCCTCTCCCACAAACAGGGGAGATACAGACACACACAATGGCCCCACCCCAATGGGGCTGTTCTAGCAGCACTAAGGAAATATTAGGGAAGAAATAAAGTTGGTTATGCCGGGGGGGGGGGGGGAATAGCCATTGTCCCCCAACAGCCTCAGCCCTCAACTAGCACTAGTATCTGAGGCCTCTTCCCACTTGATCTCCCGTTGTGGCACCTGTCCACATCTTCCTCCAATGGAAGTTGGGAAAATGTTTTCAAGATACTACTGGTCAAATTTCCTCCAGTGGCTGCTTTAGAAACCATTCTGGGTGTCCTGACTCTGCACCACCTTAAACACACTTCCCACCAATGATACAGATTGGAAAGCTTCCCAAAACTGAAACATTTCCCACGGCTATATTTTTCTGTGGAAATGTTCTCATTTCTTACACACTAATTAATTTATGAAACAGTGCAACACACAGGGCCACCAATACAATATTAGGCAAGGGCAGTTTCAAAGTTGTATTTAACCTTTTTCAGATGATTCTCCCTTAGAGGTGAATGAACACATACCAGTCACTAGCACAACTAGTGAAGAGGATGAAGACTGATAAGTTGTCTTTCCACATAGACCCATTGGCAGAACTATACTTTAGCAAAAGAACGTGATTCAAGCAGTGTGAATCAGATCTGCTCCAGCCTGAACTGGAACTAGCAAGTAGTGCAAATGCTCTTACAAACAGTGAAACTGAAGGTGCCCCAATGTACTTAGTGAGTTAAACTCTGTTGAAATAGATGAATGGACAACAGGGGCATATTATGCACAGCCCTTTGGGTGTGCTAGAATTAGCATCACAGCAGTTTTTATGACTGTGTCTTAAAAATGTAAACATGCAAAGGAAATGCATGCTATTCTGTAATGTCTCTAACCTTAAATGCTTCCATTAAGAATTTCTACAAAAAGCTTTGAAGCTGTTTGAATATAAAGTTTACACTCAATACCCGTGCTGTATTGACTGTTATTCCTAATCAAACATTTCAATTCCAATACCTCTGGCCAACACCTGAGATATTTACACAGCGTAACACATTGATATGGAGGTCTGTGTTCTCCATAAGAGGGATTCCCAGATGTTGACTACAGCTCCCATAATCTCTAGCCAAAGGACATAGCAGCTGGGAGTTGTAGTCAACAACTGGGAATCCCTCTTAAAAGGGAATACTGTATGGGGCACCTTTTTAGTTTAGTTTACTAAATATAAACACACACCCCAAATCAGATTACAAACTAATTTGGCTAAGGCATTGGGAAACTGATTCTTAATTTTCTGGAAATTCCTCAGGTAAACAAAACACAGAAGCATGACGCTCTCCCTCTCCCACTATGTTATTTCATCTCCACTTGCCAATATAAAATCTCTATTGCAGATAGATTGGTGAATGAGAGCATATTACCTTTGACCCAACTCAGACATAATACTGTGTGTCTCAAGAAAATAATAGAATAGGAAATGTGTCTTCTTGAATAAAGTATATAACTTCTTATCTCCAGATGAGGAGCCTATATTCTATATTCTAATTGCCAGACACTTTCAAAAACTGACATCTTAAAAGGTGGGTGGGGGGGAAGGATCCTAAATGGCATTTAAGTATTTACAAAGCACAATGGGCAGCATCTACATTTATATCTGTGTGAATGGAGAACTTGGGCGAAGGAGTAAGTGATTTTTGTCTCAAAACAAACAGTATAAGAGATGCTTTATGGGCGTGCGCAGCAGCAACTTCCAGTCCAAGGAGTCACCGGGGCGGCAAGGAGGTACACTGCCACCCTGCCAGACTGTTTCAAGAAGCAGGGCTGGTGGGGAAAACGTGGAGGGAGGGGTAAGAGCACCCTCCCTGTCCTTAGAGAAATCCCCCCACATTCAAACCTGCAGGCACCATATCTGTGTATACCACTACAATGTGCCTCCCCAAATATATTCTTGAGGGACCCTGAGGGATAAAATTTCAGGGAGCATAGGGGACAGCAGATGGGGGGGGTGTGATTGCAAGCAGGACATCTTTCATGCAGTCTAGACATTGCTTATTACGTTTATCCTTTAATCAGTGCTTATGATATATAGTATTATTTTGGCTCTGACTTAAGGAACAGTGAACTTCAGAATGAAATATAGCAAAGCTACATTTTAAGATGTGCTCAAGAACATTGATATAATCTTAAACACACTTATATGAAACTCAAGCCTCAGTAATAACATGTGAACTTACTTCCAGTTTAGTGTGTTCAGATGCAGATTGCCAATCCCACTTTAAGATGCAGTGCTTGTCTAAAACAATCTAAGTGATTAGGGATGTGCATGAACCTGTTCAGAGGCCCTTTTATAGGTCTCCCAACAGGTTCGAAGGATCCATGGGTCAGCCGGTTCGAAGGGAGGGGATACCTTTAAGGGTGGGGAAGGGTGCTTTCAAGCCTCCCACCGCATTTCCCCTGCCAGAGCTGCACTTTCAAATGGTCCAGTGGGATGGCAGCGTACCTCCTTGCCACCCCGTACCCTCCGACTGGAAGTGATGGAAAGTACTCCATGTGCACACGCATCTCAGGCTCACTCGCCGGGCGTAGGCGTGATGTGTGCACGCTCGTGCTGACATGCACATGCCAGGTACTTCCTGTCACTTCTGGTCCAACGAGGTGATGGGGCAGCGGGTAGGTAAGCTGCTGCCCTGCCAAACTTTTTGAAATGCAGCACCGGCAAGGGAAACATGGTGGAAGGGTTAAGAGCACCCTCCCCCACCCTTAAAGGTATCACCACTCCACCCTTGAGCCCCCGACGGTTCCATGCACATCCCTAGGCTCAAGTAACATAACTGAAATGTCTTTATATTATGTCTACTGCAGTAGACATGATTGTTCCTAAATGTCCCTTCCGACCTGCTTCAAGAATGGCCCCTTGGTATACTGAGGAGTTGTGGGGGCTGAAGCGGTTGGGTAGGCGACTAGAGTGCAAGTGGAGGAGAACTCGGTTCGAATCTGTCAGGATGCAGCATGTGACCCATTTGAAGACTTATGCGGTGGCAGTGCGTGCAGTGAAAAAGAGATTTTGGTCTGCATGCATTGCGGCTACAGGTTCACGCTCAGCAGAGCTATCCCAGGTTGTAAGGAGTTTAGTCTCTGCTCCTTCTGCTTCAAATCAGTCCCTGGGGTCATTCTGCTATGATGCTTTTGATGGGTTCTTCGTGAACACTATTTCGTGTATTCAGGCCAACTTGGACTCCACTATTTCTGCAAGGTCTATGGAGGAGGTATAAAGCGATCCCTCTTGCTACTGCTGAGGGATCTAAAACTGATTAGATTGGATCAGTTTCAATCTGTGACTCCTGAGGATGTGGACAAGCTGCTTGGGGCGGTGAGGCCTACCACATGTTCTCTGGATCCTTGCCCGGCTTGGCTGCTTCTGTCTAGAAGGGAGATAGTTGGAGGTGGCCTAGTTAATATCATAAATGCATCACTGAGGGAGGGTAGGGTGCCTCCTTGTCTGAAGGAGGCAATGGTTAGACCTCTTCTTAAGAAGCCTTTCCTAGATCCCACAGTGATGGATAATTATGGTCCAGTCCCCAATCTCCCATGGTTGGGCAAGGTGATTGAGAGAGTGGTGGCTAACCAACTCCAGGCAGACTTGGAGGAAACTGAGTATCCAGACCCATTTCAAACTGGCTTTAGAGCTGGCTATGGAGTTGAGACAACCTTGGTTGGCATGATGGATGACCTTTACCAGAGAATCGACAGAGTGAGTGTGACTCTGCTGGTTCTTCTGGATCTCTCAGCAGTGTTCGATAACATTGACCATGGTATCCTTCTGGATCACCTGGGGGAGTTGGGGATAGGGGGCACTGCTTTGCAGTGGTTCCTCTCCTGTCTCTTGGGTAGATTCCAGCTTGGTGACAGTTGCTCCTCAAAACATGAGCTGTTATATGGAGTCCCTCAGGGCTCCATTCTGTCACTAATGTTTTTCAATATCTACATGAAACTGCTGGATGAGGTCATCAGGGGGTTTGCTGCTGGGTGTTATCAGTATGCTGATGACACCCAAATCTACTTCTCCTTTTCATCTTCAGGAAATGGCACTCATTCTCAAAATGCCTGCCTACAGGCAGCAATGGGCTGGATGAGGGATAACAAATTGAAGCTGAATCCAAGGAAGAAGGAGGTGCTCATTGTGGGGGCTCAGAATCTGAGGGGTGAGTTGGTTCTTCCTGTGCTGGATGGGGTTACATTCCCTAGAAGGTGCATGTGCACAGCTTGAGAATGCTCCCGGACCCAGGCCTCACCCTGGTATCTCAGGTGGAGGCCATGGCCAGGAGTGCTTTCTATCAGCTCCGGCTGATTCGACAGCTGCACCCATTACTTGAAGAGGAAGACCTCAAAACAGTGGTGCATCAGCTGGCAACCTCCTGGCTTGACTACTGCAATGCGTGGGGCTGCCTTTGTATGTAGTTCGGAAACTTCAGAATGCGGCAGCCAGATTGGTCTCTGAGACAACCCGGAGAGAACATATTATGCCTGTTTTGAAATAGTTACACTGGCTGCCAATATGTTTCCAGGCAAGATACGAAGTGCTGGTCATAACCTTTAAAGCCGTGAATGGCTTAGGTCCGAGTTATCTTAGAGAGCGCCTTCTTCTGCATGATCCCCACCACACATTAAGGTCATCTGAGGAGGTTTGTCTCCAGTTGCCACCGGTTTGTCTGGTGGCAACTCAGAGGCCGGCCTTCTCTGTAGCTGTTCCTGGACTGTGGAATGCACTCCCAGCAGAAATCTGCAATTTGAATACTTTACTGGCCTTCAGGAGAGCCCTTAAAATCTATCTGTTTGGCCTGGCCTTCCAGAGTTTTTAAATAGTTGTAATTGGTTTTAATGTTGTAACCTGGTTTCCAGGGTGGTTTTTTTTTAATTGTTGTGTTTGTTTAATTGCTGTTTTATGATGTTTTAATTGTTAATTATTGTTGTATATTGTTTTATAATTTTTGTTTTAATTGAGCCATCTTCCAAGATGGCACCCTGAGCCTTCTTGGAAGGGTGGTATATAAACTGAATAAATAATAATAATATAGCATAGCACACACATCCAGGTTTGCATTCCTATCCAAAATATAAAGGGTTAGCATTTCATCTTTCTATATCACCACCACTATTTGTTCTAAAGCAGCACTGCACAATGTTGTCCCCCAGCTGTTGCTGTACCAGAAATCCCATCATTCCCAGTCACAATGCCCAATAGTCAGGGATGATAGGAGTTGTAGTCCAATATCTGCAGGAGGACATAAGTTGTTCACCCCTGTTCTAAACCCATAATAAATGCACTACTGGTGGTTAAAACCATCAGCAATACATAAGGAGATATGTTTAGATAGCCTCCATTTTGCTACCACATATGGTAATTATATTGCCTACATCTACACTGATAATCACAGTAAAAAGTATCAAAGTATCAAGACAAAGGGTGATCATAGTTCTACTGTTTATATTTATAACAGTAGAACTATGATCACCCTTTGTCTTTCACACACTACAGTATGGTCTTGGCATATACAGCCATGGTTTTCAGCAGAAGTACATTACTATATCAAGGACATCGTTGTCTATCTGGTTCCCTCAAAAGCATTCACTGATTCCCCTCCCCACCACCGTCACAACAGTCTACAAAACTTACTTTTGAAGTCCTGTGCTAGCATACAAGATTTATATATCTTCAGTGAGATCATTTAACTAGGGTGAATAGTCCTACAAGACTCTATAATTTAACAATTTGCAGATACTGCATCACTTGGCAGGGGACAGCCTATGGAACAAAGGATGTAAAAACACACACTTTATGTTGTTGAACCCCACAGCCCTGCAGCAGTTCAATATTTTCTTCCCAGTTTCCTCAACTAGGGGTGTGTCCGAACCGGTCTGGAGACCATTCTAAAGGCCTCCGAACTGTCCGGACCGGTTCGGACCTGGCTGGTCCGGGTCCGGGTGGGGGGTCTTCCTTTAAGGGCGGGGAGGGCTTACTTACCCCTCCCGCCTCTTTGTCCCCTCCAGCGCCCGTATTTTACTGTGTAATTAGGGCGCTGAAAACCAGCTGCCCCCGCCGCCCCCCCGCGAGCGGATTAGGGCCAAAAGTAAACTACTGCCGCCATCGCCTGCCCTCCCTCCCTCCCAGCCGCCCACCCGAGTCCTCACCACGTTTTTCCAAAAAAGAGAGGAGCTCCCGAACAGAGCTCCTCTCTCGGCAAAGTCTCAGCCCCAACTGGGGCCTTGGGCGTGCGCGCGCCGCAAAGGAGCCTGGGAGTTCCGCTGGAGCCCCGGTCTACCCGGCCTCATCCCCTGCCGGCGGGTAGACCGGGCCTCCGGCGGAACTCCCAGGCGTCCTTTGCAGCGCGCGCACGCCCAAGGCCCCAGTTGGGGCCGAGACTTTGCCAAGAGAGGAGCTCTGTTCACGAGCTCCTCTCTTTTTTGGAAAAACATGTAGTGAGGACTCGGGTGGGCGGCTGGGAGGGAGGGCGGGCGACGGCAGCAGTAGTTTACTTTTGGCCCTAATCCGCTCGCGGGGGGGGGCTGGTTTTCAGCGCCCCAATTACACAGTAAAATACGGGCGCTGGAGGGGGCAAAGAGGCGGGAGGGGTAAGTAAGCCCTCCCTGCCCTAAAAGAAAGGCCCCCCTTCGGTGCCGGTCCGGACTGTTCCGGACCAGGCACATCCCTATCCTCAACTCTGCCATCCACAACCCATCCCCAGTTCCAGGGAGGGTGTTCTGAGTCCTCCTTTCTTGAGACACTGCACACTGTACTGCCAGCCATTGCCTCTTTTTTGCCTCCCAAAACAATTCCAGAAGAGACAACAAAGGAAAGCCAATCACAAGCACCTGGCATGTGAACTATATAACTTCTGAAGCACATCATTTTTGCTCAGTTTTGGTCCTCCAGCTGTTTTAGGATACAACTCCCATATT
Source organism: Hemicordylus capensis (assembly GCF_027244095.1). Lineage (NCBI taxonomy): Eukaryota > Metazoa > Chordata > Lepidosauria > Squamata > Cordylidae > Hemicordylus > Hemicordylus capensis. The sequence continues at coordinate 118,077,411 of NC_069660.1, read as the reverse complement.
TCCCAGCTACAGTGGCCAACAGCCAGGGGTGATGGGAGTTGTAGGCCCACATCTGCAGGAGGGCTTAAGTTGAGCACTCCTGTCATAGCTATTAGTGCCATGACAGCAGTCTAAGATCAGTCAAAGTCATGAAACTCATTTGATACCCTAACTGTAAATATTTGATACCTGTAGCAGCAGCGAGCTGCTACAGAGATTGCAGTTATATATTGTGAGAACAGCTCTGACATATTTATTGTACCCACAATTTCAGTTTACTGTTAGAGGAGCATCATGATAGCAATAGCAATAGCAATAGCACTTACATTTATATACCGCTCTATAGCCAGAGCTCTCTAAGTGGTTTACAATGATTTAGCATATTGCCCCCAACATTCTGGGTACTCATTTTACTGACCTCGGAAGGATGGAAGGCTGAGTCAACCTTGAGCCCCTGGTCAGGATCGAACTTGTAACCTTCTGGTTACAGGGCGGCAGTTTTACCACTGCGCCACCAGGGGCTCTTTGTATTATGATACATAATACAATCAAGAATAAGTTAAAACACATGCTGAAGAAGTTTCACGAGAGTAGAGTATGCACAGATAGCAGGATGAGGAACAATCTTCTCTAGAACTCCAGCATATTGAAAAGAGATGCATAACTCCTCCACATACAATTGTGCTCGCAATTGTCCCATACATACGGCAAGCATTCCCCTAAAGCCAAGTACCTTCTGTACCTTTTGTGAACAGTATCCCTTAACATTCAGGTCACTTCCAACTGTGCATGGTGCTGTACACAGGGGCTTCAACCAGAGCGTGCTGCTGTACACTGAGAGGCTCTTGGCTTCAAGTGAATGGTCTGCTGCTGCACCACAGCTCACTGGAGACCAACACTCTATGCAGAGCATGAAGTTAACACGATAGGAAAGAAAGGTTAAATTGGGACCCTATGGGGAGTTACTCCTCTCAGAATGCAGGACACTCCAAGGGTTTTTCCTAACATCAGGCAAATACTGTTTAAGCATGCTAGTTACCAGCCAAGATACATAAAAACTGTGCTGATGACCACTCTTGCTGTTGGCTCATTAGCATGATGGCCTACTCTCTAAAGGAGACTGTAGCATACTATCTCCATAATGCTTGTTTCAGTAGTTTCCCCTTGATGTATTTTCTCCCCGCTTCATTTCTGAATAGCATTAGAACTCTAAATCATCCATTGGAGATACTGCTGTCTGGTGTATGCAGCCTGAAAGCCACTGAAATCAAGCATTGTTAAGTTAGAGATTAAACCTCTACCATTCTCTAGATTTAATTTGTTTAGAATTAGCAAGCTTTTCCTACTTTAATCAGCCCCCCCAAAAGTTATTACACTTGATCAGATAATATGTAGTTGCCTCAGAATGATAAAGCCTATGCTTTCCTGAAACCATAACAACCTATTTAGTGAAGTAAACATTTGTCTATTACTGCAGTACTCCTGGTTTACGTATTTAAAAAATCATAAAACTCCACAACAGCAATTTTTTTTTTGTTTTTATAAGTTAATTTCCTCAATACAGAAGAACATTGGATATGCTAGTTTCTGCTAGGCAGAAGTCAGACCAGTCCAAACTTACAGAAATATTGACTAGCTTAACCCATGCAGAGCATTTGAGCGCTAGTACTCGATTGCTCCCCTCACACCCTGCCACAGCCCCCCTCACCTCAAAGATCTCTCCACCCTCACCTGAGCTGCACTCCTGCTCCTCCTCCATCTGGTTGCTTCCATCCCCCTCACCCCTCTTGGTCGCAGCTGCAGCGTTGCTGGCGCCTATTGGCCAAGCTGCAGCCCCCTATTCCCAGAGACCTCCATACCCTCACCTGAGCCCCGCTCCAGCTCCTCCCCACATGAGCAATAGCAGCAGTGGTTGACCAGGCCCTTCCTCACTGCCACCATCGCCATGGCTGCTCCTTTTCCTCAGGCTGCTGACAGGCCTGGGCCCATCCCTTGCCTGCCTGCCTCTGCCAATGGCCTCGGTAGCCCCAAACAGCAGCAGTGGTTGACTAGGCCCTTCCTTGCTGTCAACAGACACCGCCTTGGCCACTTGTACCCCTCAGGCCACTGACAGGCTTGGGCCCATCCCTCACCCTTCCTTATTTCTCTCTTCTCCTCCCTTTACTCTTCCCTCCTGTCTTTCTTCCCCCTGCCCGCGAGTTAACAGATCTTGTTCCCACATCTAATTCACACAATGGAAGCCTCCTCCTGAAGGGGCCCTTTCCTCCCTCACAACCCCTCTCTCCAGAGAGACCTACCTACTATGTATGTATGTGTGTGATAAAGAGATTCCTCTTCTCTACAATCAACATCTTCTGACCAGTGACAGTTGCATTCCAACTGACCTTAACCATCACAGGCTCCTCCCCTCTATCTGCCTATGGAATCTCCACTGCCCAATCACCACAGTGCTTCTGCTCGCAGACTATCGTGAGAGTTGTCACACACAGGATTAGCCATGAGTACGCCTTAGAGAATCATATAGATATATATATAGAAGAGATAGATAGAAGATTAAATATCTTACAACATACAAAGTATCTCCAATAAGTTAAGTGGATACCAGCCTCACAGAGTTTGCTAAAACATACACACTTCAATTTGTCTACTAGTGTTACAATGTCTCTATCACCAGAAAAGAGTTAGCTCTGAATACCCAATTGATGAAGACACAAAACACTTTATACACTCTTTCAAGACACTGACACGCTGGAGAAAGTTTTTTCCCCTTTCTTTTTTTGCCCAGAAGCTGGAAATAACCGTTTCCACAAAAGCAGCAGAAATCGTAATGAGATTAGGGAGTTTTCTGTGGCACTATGGTGGTTGGGGTGGGGGAGAAAGACACACCGATGTACCAAACAAAGCACAGCAGAGTTTGCATCATTTATGCAGTTCTCTTCTCCATGCTTTGCCTTGACACCACGACTGTGAAATAAAGATTCTTCCTCAAGGTCCTTGAGAGTATGGGAAGAAACAACAACAACAACAACAACAACAACAACGGGGAAGCTGGGAAGCAGTGGGGTCCAGCGGCTTTAATTCATCCCCTCCTCCAGTGGGACAACCTGACCGTAGAAAAAGACGCACCTGCGAAAACAGGTTGAGGAAAAGGGCTGGAAACAGCGCAATGCTCGTAAGGGACACAGTTAGGCTTGTGGGGACAAGTGAGCTTCAGCGTCCCCTCTGCAGCTGCCCTGAGTCTGCCGGAGGCCGGTTAACCCGCTTACTTATAAGCCCCGGAGCGGGAGAGAGTTGCAGCAGTTCCCCCGCACAGAGGAGGCCCACAGAGCTGACAGGGGCCAGCTGACGCTCGGCCAGGCACAGCCTCGGGCTACCGGGCCTGCACCGGGCAAGCGGGGGCGGGGGGGAGACAGTTACTGCCGCAGCTCGCCAGGCTAGGCCGCAGGGCCTGCCACTGGCCGTCCCGGTGCACCGGCGCGGAGTGGGGGGTGGGGGGGCAGGAGGCCGGCCCGTCTTCCCTCCCCTTCCCCACCGCTGGCCGACGGGTCGCCCTCCCCGACGCGCTCGCGGACTCCCTCCTCCACTCACCGCTCTCGATCTCGTTGCCCTTCTTGGCGGTGGCTGCGTTCCCCATGGCCTGGCCGGGGCGAGCGGGGGAGATCGGGTCGCTCCGTCCGTGCGTCCAGTGGGGAAGGGCGGGAATCCCAAGTGCGTCTCGCGCTGGGCTGGGCGGCGGGACCGGCGTCGCTGCCCTCTGCGCTCACCCTTTCTGTCTCATCTCCCCCACCACCCGGTCCTCCTTCTCTCAGCTGCGGGTCTCCAGGCGGGAGAGGAGCGCTCTTGCTCGCTCGCCTGTCCCCCTTGTTCCCTCCCCAGCTCACACACGGCGGAAATGACGACCGCTGAGGCACCTCCTCCTCGGCTGGGTCGTCTTTCTTTGCGGCGGCGACTTCACTTGTGCAAAGCCTTCTCCGACTTGGCCTGGTCCCGCCTGGCTCTTGACTGCCTCAAGAGAGTCAACTACCGTACATGCTTTCCTTGTCTCCATGCGAAACTGACTCCTTTTGACCCAGAGAACGCCCCCCAAAGAACACCCTGCCACGCCACATACATGGGGGTGGGGGAGAAAGACACACCGATGTACCAAACAAAGCACAGCAGAGTTTGCATCATTTATGCAGTTCTCTTCTCCATGCTTTGCCTTGACACCACGACTGTGAAATAAAGATTCTTCCTCAAGGTCCTTGAGAGTATGGGAAGAAACAACAACAACAGCAACAACAACAACAACAACGGGGAAGCTGGGAAGCAGTGGGGTCCAGCGGCTTTAATTCATCCCCTCCTCCAGTGGGACAACCTGACCGTAGAAAAAGACGCACCTGCGAAAACAGGTTGAGGAAAAGGGCTGGAAATAGCGCAACGCTCGTAAGGGACACAGTTAGGCTTGTGGGGACAAGTGAGCTTCAGCGTCCCCTCTGCAGCTGCCCCGAGTCTGCCGGAGGCCGGTTAACCCGCTTACTTATAAGCCCCGGAGCGGGAGAGAGTTGCAGCAGTTCCCCCGCACAGAGCAGGCCCACAGAGCTGACAGGGGCCGGCGGACGCTCGGCCAGGCACAGCCTCGGGCTACCGGGCCTGCACCGGGCAAGCGGGGGCGGGGGGGAGACTGTTACTGCCGCAGCTCGCCAGGCTAGGCCGCAGGGCCTGCCACTGGCCGTCCCGGTGCACCGGCGCGGAGCGGGGGGTGGGGGGGCAGGAGGCCGGCCCGTCTTCCCTCCCCTTCCCCACCGCCAGCCGACGGGTCGCCCTCCCCGCGCCCTGGCTCGCGCTCGCGGACTCCCTTCTCCACTCACCGCTCTCGATCTCGTTGCCCTTCTTGGCGGTGGCTGCGTTCCCCATGGCCTGGCCAGGGCGAGCGGGGGAGATCGGGTTGCTCCGTCTGTCCGTCCGTCCAGCGGGGAAGGGCGGGAATCCCAAGTGCGTCTCGTGCTGGGCTGGGCGGCGGGACCGGTGTCGCTGCCCTCTGCGCTCACCCTTTCTGTCTTGTCTCCCCCACCACCCGCTCCTCCTTCTCTCAGCTGCGGGTCTCCAGGCGGGAGAGGAGCGCTCTTGCTCACTCGCCTGTCCCCCTCGTTCCCTCCCCAGCTCACACACGGCGGAAATGACGACCGCTGAGGCACCTCCTCCTCGGCTGGGTCGTCTTTCTTTGCGGCGGCAACTTCACTTGTGCAAAGTCTTCTCTGACTCGGCCTGGTCCCGCCTGGCTCTTGACCGCCTCAAGAGAGTCAACTACCATACATGCTTTCCTTGTCTCCATGCGAAACTGACTCCTTTTGACCCAGAGAACGCCCCCCGAAGAACACCCTGCCACGCCACATACGCCTAAGAGGACAGCTACTCTTGCTCTGAGTTAATTAACCCAGAGTAGCTGCCACCTACCGTTAGTTCAATACGGGTTGAGAATCCCATGCGTGCGTTACCTGAGTGTAAACTCCATTGAAGACAGTGCGGGACACTTCAGAATAAAAGCAGGCGTAGCGCTGCAAAGCTACAGTTCTATGCACACTTACCTGGCATAGTGTGGCAGACTGAATAGTCTGAAGATTGTTCCCCTCAAATATTCCTGAACAGAGGTGCACCTAGGTAATTTTGGAACCTGGATCTAAAGGCCTTTTGGAGGGGCCCTACCAGGGGCATAGTAAGGTTGGAGTGGGCTCAGAGACAAGATTTTAAAATGCCCCCCTCACTGAAGCTCAGCTCATGAAGAAATCTTAAATGAGGCTGAATAGTGGTAACAAAAAGCATTTTATTTATTTATTTTTACATTTATATCCCACTTTTCCTCCAAGGAGCCCAGAGTGGTGCACTACATACTTGAGTTTCTCCTCACAACAACCCTGTGAAGTAGGTTAGGCTGAGAGAAAAGTGACTGGCCCAGAGTCACCCAGCAAGTCTTATGACTGAATGGGGATTTGAACTTGGGTCATCCCGGTCCTAGTCCAGCACTCTAACCACTACACCACACTGGCTCTCTCATAGTAAAAAGAACAGTAGAATAGTAAAATAAATAAATGAATAAATAAATAAATAAATAAACAAACAAACACACACACACACACGCACACACACATATATGACCTATGTGCCACAATAGAACATCATCCTAAATTATTTTTAAAAGGTCTTGTAAATTGTGGACGATGCAAGTCATTTCATGGTACTAGAGAAAGACATGCTGTTCTGGTAGCTCCAGGTCTTAACACTCACATCAATTTCGGAGGAGGAATACAACTGAAGGAAGCCTGGGCGGGTGTGTGGCTGGGGGAATCAGTCATGTGACTTGCTTCTGAGGGCCTCCCAAGGCAGTGGGCCCCCAGACAACTGTCTTCCCTTGCCCTATTATAGTAATCCCTCTGAGCCCTACTGCTCCTGAGCTGCCAATAAATAAGCTGCAATGCATTATTTTTTATACCAGAACATGCTCAGGGAAAGCTGGAAACACTCTTTTTAAAATAGAAGATATTCTGAAGAAGATACTTCCCACTGACTTACAGAGAGATACCACATTTTCCATGGACAATCCTGCCACTCAAATTAGTGGCCCGCTCAGCATTTGGAGCCCCCCCCACCAGGCCTGCAGGGTGCTGGACCTCCGCCCGGAAGTCCAGTCCAAAGAGTGCCACTGTGCCTGAAGATGGATTCCCTCGATATTTTTGACAGTATCAAGCTGTTAAAATGTCAAGGATTGCTTTCAATAGTCACCTTGAAATTGATTCCAACTCCAGGGATCAACCCCTTGAGGGTTGACACCTGGGAGTAAATCCCATTGAACAGTGGGACATATTTCTGAGTAAATGTAGAACACATGGGGCTTACTTCAGAGTAAACATGCTTAGGATTATTCTGTAAAGTAGCTCTTCTTATGCACATTTACTTGAGAATAATCTCATAAAGGTACTGGCAATTACTCCCAACCAAGTAAATGCACATAGACTGTTGGCAGCACACATGTACCAGCAAGGCATGTTAACAAACAAGTCCTACTGAGTTCAATGGGAGTTACTCCCAAATAAATAAATATTTATTTATTTATTTATCATGTTTTTACACCGCCCAAAACTTACGTCTCTGGGCGGTTTACAACAAGATGAAAAGTAAAACATTAATTAAAACAACAACAACAAATTTAAAAGCAAGAAATTTAAAACACAATTTAAAATTTTAAAACAATATTCTAAAAACAACATTAAAACAATCAAAACAATATCAGTTGAAAGTCTGGGTTAAGAAATGTGTCATTAGAGACTTTTAAAAAGATGTCAGAGATGGGGAGGCTCTTATTTCACTAGGGAGTGCATTCCAAAGCCCTGGGGCAGCAACGGAGAAGGCCGGTCCCTGAGTAGGCACCAGATGAGCTGGTGGCAAATGCAGACGGACCTCTCCTGATGATCTCAATGGGCGGTGGGGTTCATAACGAACAAGATGTTCTCTTAAAAAGAGAATATTGGTATGCATAGGCTTGTAGCCTTATTTTGGAGTAAGCCCCATTGTATGTGGAACTTGTGAGTAAATGGGCTATGGCTGGGCTGCATACTACAGAGGTAATGCAGTTTTAAATTCTTGCCTAAACCCAGCTTGGCTTAAGCCAGGGTCCAGAACCTAGCTTAAAATGACACAATATTAATTAATTAATTAATTGTCTCTTTGTTTGTTATTTTATTTTATTAATTTAGAAAATGCAAGCATCTGAGTATATGTAGAGTGCATTTCTTCAATTGCTCAGTAACCATAGCTTCTTGCTTTCAAATAATCCTAGATTAGAGAGCAGGGTTTTATTTTAGGTCTCAGTGGGATCTAATGTTTATTCAGAAGCAAATTCCACTAAGTTGAATTAGAGTTGGAGGCTATTCACACGCACATGCAAAAACAGCCTAAGGGAGCCCAGCCCAGTTTTGCATGCATGTATGAACCGCCGGGATCGGGTTCAATCCCAGCGGCACCACGGCAGCAATCCTGCTTGTGGAGTCACGCTTTAAAATACCCCTTTTAACCGCTTTGAGCCATTTCGGAGGGACGGTATAGAAATCAAATAAATAAATAAATAAAGTTAAGGGCACGAGCGCTCCTTTAACCCCATTTTTGTGGTCATGTGGCAGCCATAGCTGCCAGACTGTGGGGAGCCCGGGGAAGGGAGATCCCCATGATGCACCGTGCACTTGCGGGGTGCATTATAGGAATGTGCACGAAAATCTTCGGTGCCGACGGGGGTAGCACTTTAAGGGTGGGGGAGGGTGTACTCACCCCTCCCGCCGCATTTCCCCCGCTGGCACGCTGTTGTTTGTAAGCCCCTCGGGGCAGCAGCGTTCCTCCCTGCCGCCCCGTTTTCTGTCGGCCGGAAGTCGTGAGCGTGTGTGCGCCCGTCATGCGTGCGCGCGCACATGGCAGAAGGGCGCGCGCACACGCTCGCAACTTCTGGCCACTTCCGGCCGACAGGGGAAATGGGGCGGCAGGGAGGAACGCTGCTGCCCCTAGGGGCTTACAAACAATAGCGCACCGGCAGGGAAAATGCGGCGGGAGGGGTGAGTACACCCTCCCACGCCCTTAAAGTGCTACCCCCATCGGCGTTTCGGCACCGAAACTGCCCCCAGCGCCAAAACGTTTCGGAGGCCTTCATAGTGGCCTCCGAAACGTTTCGGGCACAAGCCTAGTGCATTTCCAGGGGCCAGGACAACGCATCTTCTCACACTGGTTGTGAGAAGAGGGGCTCTTAGTGTGTTTAGGAATGCAGCTCCAAAGTATGACTTCTTGACCAACTTAAACCCACTCACTTTTCATTTTGGAAATTTACAGTAAATACACTGTCATAATTTTCCTTCTTTGCTACAATTGTAACCAGAAGGGTTTATATTGCAATCTTACACCTTATTATTTGTTTATATTTACTCCTTAGTAACTTTATAGGATTGCAGTGGTTGGCAGCATTTTATCTTTATGGCTGCATTAGGGATTATAATCTTTCTTCATGATTCTAAATTCTTTGGAATCTCAAAGACATTCATTTCCAGATTAATTAACATCGTGCACATGCAAGAGTATGATCTGGTATATGTGAAGTAACATTTGAATTCCATGTGTGCATCTTTAAGCACACATTAGAAGAGTGGAGTTGACCCAAATACAACTCAACCTTGTGATGGTGAGGACAAAAGCATGATTAAAAAGTGCATTAAACTGATAAATAATTTGTGCTGAAGGCTAATTTAGTCCCTCCCACCAGCTCAGACAGATTTGTTTGTTTGACTGGATTGTGTGTTTCAGATGCAAATAGTTAATGTGTATATTGCCATTTCTACATAGTTCATTGTGTGCTAGGGTTCCCAGGTCCAGATGGTGAAAAAGGTTGATATCCATCACCAAAAAAAGTGGAAATAGAGGACGCTTTTCACACACAAAAAGTGTCCAAAGGGTCTCCACTTTGCATAAAATCTGAATATGTTTATTGATATTATATATGCATGTTTTGATAAAAACTGGATAATTTTAGAATAAATACAGCTCACCACCGCGAAGCTAAAATCACCAGGTGAGCTGTAGGGCTGCTCAGTATGCTACCTAGATGCAGAGTTCTCAATAGGGATGTGCACCGAGGCAGCTTGAAGGTGGGGGGTGGGGAAATCCTTTAGGGGAAAACAACCTTTAGGGAGAGGGTGCTCTCACCCCTCCTGCCGCATTTCCCCCACCAGTACTACACTTCAAAAGGGTCCAGCAGGGCAGCTGCCCCATTGCCTTGTCAGACTGGAAGTGACAGGAAGTACCCGACACATGAGCACACGGGCGTGCACGCAGGCACATCATGCTTGCTCATGTGCACGTCAGGGGCGCACAATGTGCGTATGCGGGCTGGGTACTTCCTGTCACTCCCAGTTTGATGAGGCAACGGGGTGGCAGGGAAGTACACTGCCGCCCTGTCAGGCTCTTTTGAAGTGTAGTGCCGGCGGGGGAAAGGTGGGAGGGGTAAGAGCACCCTCCCTCACCATTAAAAGTACCCATTGCCTTTGAACCGGTTGAACCATCAGCATTCGAACCTGTTAGGAGGCCCGTAAAAGGGCCTCCAAACAGGTTTGTGCATATCCCTAGTTCTCAAGGCCCCTGCATGTGCACCCAGGGGCGTAGCTATAATTGAGCGAAAGGGTTAAAAGAACATGGGCCCCCAGCTCCTGAGGGCCCTCTAGCTCCACTCCTCCCTATTTTCTTCATTATCTCCCTCATTCTGGGGGGCGGCCAGAGAAAGGGATGAACACGGGCCCCCTCTGCCCTAGCTATGCCCCTGTGTGCACCGACGTACACTGGGACGGCAAGGAGGTACGCTGCTGCCCTGTGGGACTGTTTTTAGACATGCCGCCAGTGGGAGAAACATTGGGGGGGGGGGTAAGAGCACCATCCTAGGTCCTTAAAACTATCCCACCACCACCAACTTTGAACTGGCAGTCCCTGGTTCCGTGCACATCACTACTCAAGACAGGGCAGCCGGGCAGCCAGCTACTGAGCCAGCCTCTTCACATGCTGGTGTGCACACGGTCTCCCCACCCGCTTGCCGTTTTCCACGACTGCAAACATTTATATACCTCTTTTTTAACAGAAGGTTTTTAAGTGGTTTGCAAAGAAAAATAAATAAACCGCTGTTTCCCTGTCCCCAGAGGGTCCACAATTTGACATGAAACGCAAGGTAACACCAGCATCAGCCGCTAAAGGACTGCTGTGCTGGTATTGGATAGAGCCAGTTGCTCTCCCCATAATAAATAGAAGAGATTTGCCAATTTAAAAGGTGTCTTTTACTCACCAGGGGCGACTGAATAAAGTTAGTTAGCTAACTCCTAACTTCTCACTGCCACCACCACCTCATGAAGGAAGGAAGCTGCACCTTTCAGGCCCACCTCTCCATGCTCACATGGCCCTGCAAAGTGCCACTGAAGCCGAACTCGCCCTCTGGCTTCTCCATTGGATGGATGGTCAGTAGGATGCTGGCAGGGGAGGAAACAAAGGGAAGCTGTTCATGAGAACAAAGTGTTCTGAGTGAATAAAAAAATATATATTATATTGTGGTCACACTGACAATTATATCTTTTTGCTACATAACACTGTGAATATTATGAAGCCAGGGTATCTCTGGGTGTTCAGATCTGAGTGAGTTTGCTGATGCAAGTAATTCAAAGAGAAAGGTAGGATGTGAGATATATATTTGAAAATTTAAGCTTTCTACATGTTCACAAAAATGTGGTTTTTATATTCATTTTAGTTCTAATATTAAATATTGTGCTATTGTCATTAAAAAAACCCTTGGTATCTTCAGAGTTAACTTTTCCTCTTTTTCTCTCATTGAGAAAGGTTTTGTTCTTAGGGTTGAGCTACATGTCCTGGTTCAATGTCAGAACTGCCGTCTTTATCCATGAGTCACCTGCCATCTAGAATATGGTTCAAGGCATTAATGCCATATTTGTAAAGGCTCTATCCTTTCCAAATAGCTGCACACTCCACCTGCAGCTATGTTTACTTGGAAGTAAGATTCACTAATGTCAGTGAAGTGCCCTTTAGATATTACAGCAATGGCACGGTAAATTTTAAAAGGCCTGCTACATTTATGGGAGGAAAACACCTGAGAAGGGTAATGCACTGATAAATGATTTGCTGGGAAATGGGTTAAATAGCTCCACACCACTGTTCTGTCACTCAAAACTATCATCTACTGCTGCTTTTCACTAAAAACAAACAAAAAAGGGATTAATTACATTTTGCATGTAATATGTCATGTTCTCCTCAGGGTGTCCCCAATTAGTTCATTCATCTCAGCTCAGTTCCACTTAAACCAACCAATGGATGCTTCCTGGTGGCAGCTTATATTAAATACTCACTGCTGACAGGCATTTTAGAGGACATCTAAATGGGACAACCACATTATGTAGTTGCTGTCTCATGGGTATTTTCTGCTGTCCCCATAAAATACTCATTTATTTTCATAGGCAGAATATCCAACTGGAAAATTCTAAATGGAACAGCTGTACAATATGGTAGATGCATCATATTGCAACAGGATCTGAGGAGGAGTGATTTTCTGCATTAGTGGTGACACATCGGAAGGTCAGTTACCAATAACATGCTGCCTCACATCCCACCTGAGAACACTTTTACCATGTTATTCTTGCTCATTATCCTTACCAGTCCTAAAAAGAAAATAAGTCAGTTGTGTTACTTTAACGACCTTCTGCTCTCTCTTCCCTCCCACTTCTATTTTTTTGTTTTTAAAACACTTTGTGCCAGTTTTTTCAATCCACAGCAGTGCTTTAAAAGGGGGTACGAGAGGAGAACCATGATATTTTTGGGAAAGAAACAGTCTTGTTCCATCAAAAAGAGACATATCCTATCCAAAGTCCTTTGCCGAGTCCCTGCTCTTCTTGCAGAAGGGCCCTGAGCCCTCAGATGATTCCCCAACTCTGTGTGTGTGTCATTTTGTTGATTAAATTTTTTAAAAAATTGATCCCTTAACCTTTTCATATAAACCTTTAGGAGAAAAGGTGGTATTTTTAGAGAAAGTGTGAGGGCCTTCTCTATTGCAGCCCCCTCCTTATGGAACACCCTGCCTCCTGAGATCCGTAATGCCACCTCCCTTCTGTCCTTTAAGAAGCTTTTGAAAACTTATTTATTTTGCCAGGCTTTTAGTTCTTAATGTGTGTGTGTCTGTCTGTTTCCCCTTTTTTCTCTTAGTTCTTTTAATTTATGTAAACTACCTCGAGTCTATGGAAGTCAGGCTATCTAAATTTTCTAAATAATAAATAAATAAATATAAAGTGTATGTGCCATGAGGCGAAGAAAAGAGTACCACAGCAGAAAAAGGACCACTGAATGGGGAATTGATTTGTGCAAGTTTCTGTATGCTTGTGTAAGGAACTGCAAGAAGAGTCAAAGGGTATTGTAGTGATCAGCCACCCCCCCCCCAAAGAGTTAACAGGGAGTGAACCCTTGTCTTGACTGACATGCTGGTGAACTCCAGGGCAGCCAGTCAGTACACCAGGTACACCAGGGGCCTAGTGAGCAGTTGCGGGGAATTCTAGGAACCAGAAGGGAAGGTCTTTGTTGTTAGAGAAGGACATGTGGCCATGGAGGATGGCTGCAGGAAAATGAATCTGTGAATACTTGAAAGATAGGAGGGCAGGAAGGAGGCATGAAGGGAGACTGGCAGCGGCCCATGTTTGTCCACCGCTGCCGCCCCCAGCCCCCCCGCATCTGACATCAGATGCCCCCGTGTCTGACATCAGATGTGGGGACATGGTCTCCCTCCCAAATGGGGCCACATGGCCCCATTTGGAAGGGAGATTGGCCCACACTGCATTGGGCAGTGCGGTCCAGAGCCACTCTCCCTGCCTTTAAAGTCAGGGAGAGCCATACCAGCTGCGCTGCCAACGTAGTGCAGGCTGATCCCAAATGTGGCCCTATTTGGGAGTGAAATAACACCCTCCGTGTCTGATGTCAGATGTGTGGGGCGTGCCTGGGGCCATGAGGCATGACCACTGGGGGTGGCGGCTTGGGTTCTTTGAACTCATTCACCCAATGCTGGCTCTGCCCCTGGCAAGAAGCTTGAATTCTCCTCTGGAGTTTAGTGAGTTCAAGGAAAGGAAACCTGGGCTTTGGCTTTGGTAAGTTTAGTCTAGGGAAAATTTATTTATTTATTTTATTGTTAAATTTATATACCATTTTTCATTAAAACAATCTCAAGGCAGTTCACATAGAAAAATTAAAACAAAACTAGAAAAATTACAACTAAAATATTAAGCTAAAATATAAAAACATAGATTTGACTAAAAATATTTAAAATACAAAGACAATATAATCATACAAAATACAAAGCAACAGCAGAAGAGACCATCATGTAAAAGCCTGCGTAAAAAGCCACTATTTAACACTCTTTCTAAAAACTGTGATGTTTAGTCAGACTTTGTGTTAGAATTTCTATTTCTTTGGTGTGTGTTTTGCATATTCCTGATACCGTTTTATTATAGTCACCTGCAATGTAATTGAAATAAGAAACACTAGCCTATGCCCTTACTACCGAGGGCATTGCAAAATACTCTATAAACATTTAAATGTGCCCAAGGCAACCTATATTTGTAATCTACTAAGTATTCTTAACTGTAGCTAAGAAAGCTAGAAAGCCTCAGACAGAAGCAGTCTGTGGTACTTGAATAAATCTGTTTTTTAAAGTCTTTTCTTTTTACAAGCCTCTCCAAGTTGCTTCTTAACTCAGGGAAAGAGGTGGCTGAAGGGGTACTTCTCTGGTGCAATCATGTCCTCAAATGTTCAGCAGCTATCAGTTTTCTCATCCCATGTAAGTTTACACGTGGAAGGTTTTCTTTTTGTATTTGCCCAGAGGGACCTTGGATTATAGCACCCAATCCACTGGTCTGGGTCTCTGAAAGTTTTAGAGTGCTTGGTGGCAGCCTTTTGAACCTACCGCTAATTACAGGACAGTTTTAGGAAAATTCTAGTCAGGCAGCTCAGCAGGGATGATTCAGCACTCTCTTTCCCTCACATGAGCTTGCTCTGAGACAAAGGTTTAATCTGCTACAGGTATCAAATCTAGCAGTTCTTGCTCTAGCAAATCCCACTATTATTGGTGTAGGATATTGGAAAACATTGCAGGTTGGGGTCCCTCCTTGTTCCTAGATGTTTAATTTATTACACTGATACTTACACTGATACTAAAAGAACTCACTGGCTACCAGTATGTTTTTAGGCAAAATACAAAGTGCTGGTTATAACCTAGACAGCCCTAAACAGCTTAGGTCCAGGGCATTTAAGAGAATACCTTCTTCATTATGAGTCTTGCTGCCGATTGACATCATCTGGGGAGGTCTATCTGCAGTTGCCACCAGCTCGTCTGGTGGCTACTCAGGGATGGGCCTTCTCCATTGCTGCCCCAAGACTTTGGAATGCACTCCTTGTCGAAATAAGAGCCTCCTCATCTCTGATAACTTTTTAAAAGGTGGTTAAGACACATCTGTTCACCCAGACTTTTAATTAATTTATAGATCTAAAAATTATTTTAAATTGTATATTGCTTTATAGTGATGTGCACGGAATCACAGAGCTGTGGTCCAGCACTGGGGTGGGGGTTCCTTTAAGGGCGGGGGGAGAGTGTACTTAACCCTCCCGCCGCTTTTCCCCCTCTGGCGCGCCTTTTTTAGTTAGCAATTGGGGCGGCAGGATACCTCCCTGCCACCCCTTCCCCCGCTCGGCTGCAAAAGGCTTCAGGAAGCCTTTTGCGCATGTGCACGTCGCATGCGCGTCACGTCTCTGCTACGTGCGCATGTGTGTGGCTGCGCGTGCGCACGTCATGGAGACGTGATGCGTGTGTGTGACGTGCGCACACGCAAAAGGCTCCCTGAAGCCTTTTGTAGCCGAGCGGGGGAAGGGGCGGCAGGGAGGTATCCTGCCACCCAAATTGCTAACTAAAAAAGGTGTGCCGGAGGGGGGAAAGTGGCGGGAGGGTAAGTACACCCTCCTCCTGCCCTTAAAGGAACCCCCACCCCAGTCCATCCGAACCCTGAACCACCCATGTCCTGACCGGTCTGGAGGCTTGTAGAATGGCCTCCAGACCAGTCACGGCACATCACTATTGCTTTAATGTGTTAATTTTGTTTTAGTTTGTGGTGTTTTACTGTAAACTGCCCAGAGATTTGAGTTTTGGGCGGTATTTAAATACGTTAAATAAATAAATTTATTTATTTAAGTTTTAAATTTTGTTTTTTGAGCACTTCTAGTTTAGCAGTTTTGACTTACCAAATTTCTGTATCATTTCCCCCAACATGCGGAACTTGGAATGCGGAACTTGGAATGGAAGAAACCGTGTTTACATTATTTCAGGGAGCACTCATTTCTCCCCCATAATGTACCAGGGAAAGCATGCAATGTCATGATGTTCTTCCTTCCTCAGGGCACTGTGTTACAACTGCCGGGGTTGGTGGGGAGGAGGTCTTTTAAAGTGCTGCCACTGTGACTGCCCAGAAGACAGCCTTAGAAAAAGCTTGCTTCATGAATTCAGGTAAATGCCCCACCCCACTAATATATTGTATTATATTGAATTGAATATTTTTATTGGACACAATTTCCATCAAATCATAATTGATGAGAAATTGTCTGATAGGTCTTGCATCACATTGGTTCCAATTACTGGCCTGATACAATGCATAGCCCTACTGGTTTGTTTCTTGTCTAAATGGGATGAAAACCAGACACATGGACAGTGGTGGATTAACGAAGAGGGAGAGTAGGCATTTGACTACAGCAGCAAAATTTAAGGAGCAGCAAATTTTGCCCCTCCTCAAATTTTGCTGCCGCTCTCTGTGGGCAGTGGTGGCTGCAGCAAGGGTGGAGCGCACAAGGAGAAAATCTCCCCTTTTAGCATATATAAAAAAGGCAAACATTTTTTGTTTAAGGTGAAAGGGCAGCAAAAGCCTTTTTGCCTATGGGCGGCAAAAACCTTAATCTGCCCCTGCACATGGGAGACCCTTGTACCATCCAAATTATACCATCCAAATTTCAGGCACCTGGGTGTGGGGTGTTTGTGCACATACACCTTGAATCTTTGAGGCTTGATTTTTGACTATTTAAATTGCTGTGAACTCTACAATCTTGGAGGAGTGAGAGGGAAACAATGTTTCCAATGTCCCTTTTATGTTATTTTGGTTAGAGAGCATTCTTCTGGCAGCAAGACTGAATAAAGAGCAGGAGCCACAATCATTTGGAGGGATGAAGAGGGAGAAATAGAGCAATATGGGGAGCTGAAGAAGGCTTCTTTTCCTAAAGGCTAAAGAAGAGTGTAATTGTGAAAAACATCAAAAAATAATAATAAAAGGATTCAAAAGATTGTCATATCAATCAACTGGCTTCAGTTAAAAAGAGGAGAATTGGATGTGGTGAGAACTGAAAATATGCTCAGGGGAAGAAGTGAGGAGGCATGTGGGAGGTGTGCCCTTTGGAGCCGACCCTCGTGTATACCATCACCTGTGCAAGTAACTGCTCTGCTATAGCTTATGCTATGGTCCATCTGCATCTTTTCTTCCTCACACAACATTTTCTGCTGCTGTGATCATGTGTGTGGGGGGGGGTGGGGGGGTGGGGACTGGCAGTATGAAAACAAACTGTTATATTTTCAGTATATAATTTGAGTAGAATGAAAATATAATGGTATTTCACAGATTGGTAGAGAGATCATGCCAGGAAATTATATGATGTGTTATCTGGATCTCCTGCAAAACTGCCCATAAGAATCAGTAGTCATGTTGGAATAAACCACTGTCTGGGAATACCCAAAGACAAATGTCGGAGACCTGCTTGCCACCATCTGCTGAACTAGCCTTATTGCAATGTTCTCAGTTTTTGTATTGTGGCAGGGCAAGCATAGGAACTCTGGCAACAGACAGCACGCTTAAATTACCTGTGAGTAATATCAAAGAATGACTTACCTTGATGTATAAATTTTGGGAGGGTAGGGACTTTTGGATTTATGACATATCTTTGTGGCTTTGCTTACATACTGCTCTGTTTGTTAACTTTGAACAAATATTATTCTTTGACCCTATCTCAGGGATGTGTAAGTGTGGGGGTCTTGATGGTGGAGAAGATGCCTATCCAGACATTCCAACTGGAGTCTTAAACCAGAATGGAGTAATAGAAGGGAAGTATCTGCTATACACTTGGGCCCAGCTCTTGGTCCTGACTCAGTGGCTATATGCTTTTGTTAAAAGAAAAATTACAGGGTAGTCTGACATGCAGTGAGATTAGTGTGAAACAAAAAGCATTGCACAGGTATGCAATGCAGAACTAATAGTTAACACTTTGGCACAGAGCCTTGATGGCCATCAGTCACGAAAGCTGTAGCAGTTTCCCTCACTGAGTAACAAGGTCCCTTAGAACTCTATTATTTTAGTTCTGTAATGGAGTGACTTTGGAAGCTTCCTTCCAAACAATGACTCATCCTAAAGAATCTCCCACCAGTTAAGGGACCCAGCTATTCCCCAGAGATCTCATGTTTAGAGCTTATTTTGACAGCCTTCCTTGGGAATATCTAGCAGCTCAATCCTACACATATTTATTCAGAAGTAATATCAATGTGTTCTGTGGGACTTATCCTGTCATAAGTGGTCATAAGTTTGCAGTGTGCAATGCAGAAGTAAATGCTACTAAGTTCAATGGCTCTTACTCCCCAAAGAGCATGCATAGGATTGTAGCCTTACTCTAAAACAAACAAACAAACAAACAAACAAACAAACAAACAAACAAACATAAATAGCTTGTTACAAGGAATATATGAATTAAAATGATGTGAATCATGTATTTTAAAACTTGCATGGAAAATTAGAATTGTATATATTATTTGGCTGCGATCACTATGTTTACTACTACTACTGAAAATAATAATATGCCACCTTTCATGACGATGACGATGCATGCTGGATAACTGAGAAAGCCAAAGAATACTAAAAAGAAGTCACTATGTGCTTTATTGACTACAGAAAAGCCTTCGATTGACAATGGGTACAGCAACCAGCCTCAGAATTGATAATGAAGACATTGAAGTGATGGATAGCTTCTGCCTTTTAGGATCAACCATCAACCATAAAGGATCCTGCAGTCAAGAAATACACCGCAGACTAGCACTTGGTACGGTTGCAACGAAGGCTTTGGAAAGGATATTGAGATGCTGTGACGTGTCTATACCTACAAAGATTAGAATGGTTCGGACAGTGGTTTTCCCCATGACATTATGGAAGTGAAAGCTGGACTTTGAAGAAGCAAGATAGAAAAAGTATTGACGCTGTTGAACTTGGGTGTTGGAGAAGACTTTTGAGGATACCATGGACAGCCAGAAAAACGAACAAATGGATCATAGAACAGATCGATCCAGAATTTTCACTCGAGGCACAAATGACCAGGCTCAAGCTATCATACTTTGGTCACATTATGCAAAGACCCAGCTCCCTTGAGAAGTCCATAATGTTGGCAAAAGTTGAAGGAAAGAGAAGAAGAGGATGACCAGCAGCAAGGTAAAGTGTTCCGTCGAGTCGGTGTCAACTTCTGGCAACCACAGAGCCCTGTGGTTGTCTTTGGTAGAATACAGGAGGAGTTTACCATTGCCATCTCCCACGCAGTATGAGATGATGCCTTTCAGCATCTTCCTATATTGCTGCTGCCCGATGTAGGTTTTGCCCATAGTCTGGGAAACGTACCAGCAAGGATTTGAACCGGCAACCTCTGGCTTGCTAATTTCCCACTGCACCATTAGGTGGCTTTCCAGCAGCAAGGTGGATGGACCCAATTACAACAGTAATGAATGCAACACTGAGAGACCTTAAAGGCAAAGTTGAAGACCAATCATCCTGCAGAGAATCTATCTATGTGGTCACTAAGAGTCAACACCGACTTGACGCACTCACGCACTCACTCACCTTTCAACAAAAAAGTTGTCAAGATGGTTTATACTGAAAAAATAAGAATAAGATGGTTTTTACATTTCCATAAGTCCTCTGCTGCTCACAGCAGCAGTGTCAGAATTTACAGGAAGCTGGGCAGAAGTGGAGGCACTTGCTTCCACCTACTCTTCGTTCCCTGCAGCTCTGCAGCCATGACAGAATAATTGCACAAGTAATCAGGGTGGCTGCTGATGTCCACATTTGCTCCACTGAGTAACCCCAGATTGCCAGAGACATCTTAGAGTAACAGACCTAAGGCACCTGCCTTTTCTAAACAGGGATGAAAAAAGATAGTTCATGCAGCAGAGACTTGCTGGTGGTCCACAACCAGAGGGTGTCTTTGCATAGCCATGCTACATACTTAGAGAAGGTCATTTGCCTGTTTCCTGTTGTAAGAAAAGATCAACCCAGGGAGCCATGAAAGGAGTGTGCCTCCTTCTCTCCTGCAGATGCATTGAATGTTCCAGGATGTGCACACCAAGTTGTACACACCAAAATTTCAATGTGACCAAAATATAGAAGTTTCATTTTATCTATTATATTTATTTCATTTTATCTATTGATGGGTTTTGGTAACCCCGTCTGACTAGAAAACATGGCAATATAATTCTGTTATTCAGATAGGTTATCTTATGTGATTTATGATGAACATGCAACTTAAGACCCTGGACCACTAGGAGATATTCAGAGCAAGTTAAACCTGCTTAATTTCACTGAAATAAATTAAAATTTAAAATGTCACCATTATGATTATTTATACAGCATCAACAATATATTTTGTGCTTTATAAGAAACAAACAGGTGAAAACTTGAAGTGGTTTACAAATGAATAAGATGCATTAAGGCTGTTCTCATCTATATAATTAATTCTCTTAGCTGGCATGCGTGTCCAGGATTTGGTGGCGGAACTCTCGCAACACTCTGCGAGAGTTCTGGTGAGAGGCCTGGCCGAGTGAGGAGGGAGGAGGAAGAAAGTGGCCGCGGCAGTGGCGGGAGGGTGGGCAGAGGAGGGTGGGAGAGAAAAGCAGCAGTGGTGGGCGGAGGAGAAAAGCAGTGGCGGCGGAGGGGGGGAGAGAAAAGCAGCGGCAGCGGCAGGCAGATGGGAAGGAGAAAAAACCGGCGATGGCGGGTGGGCGGCGGGGCCCTTTGTGGCCACCCGATGAGGCTCTCTGTGTGTGGCGGAATGGGAGGGGAGGGCTAGAGAGCACGGGGCTGGAGGGAAGGGGAAGAGAGGAGAGACCGGGGCAGGAGGGAGAGGGAGGGGGAAACAGCCGGCCTGCTCCAAAGCGCTGCACAGATGCTCTGTGCGGGGTCGGCTAGGTTTTTTTTTTTTTTAAATCAATCAATTAATTAATTCACTCACTCACTCACTCACTCATTCATTCTATTTTTATACCGCCCTTCCAGAAAGGCTCAGGGTGGTTTACCTTAAAACAAAACCATTAAAATCAGTTAATGATTAAACCAGAAATTATAAAACAGTGTAAAATCCAATAATTAACAATTAAAACATCATAAAACAGCAATTAAACAATCAGAACAATCAAAAGACCCTGAAAAACAAGTTACAACATTAAAACCCATTAAAACAATATTAATTAAAAGCCTGGGTGAACAGGTGTCTCTTTAAAGACTTTTTAAAAGCTTTTTAAAGGCTCATGAGCAGTATCTTATTTTAAAATGAAACAAAACAGCAGAACTGTGTAGCAGTTGTATAGTATGGCTTGTCTTACAGAAGCAGAACTGGTCTGAATGAAATCACTGGGTCTCTGTTTTATTTCTCGCATACATTTGCCTGATTTATTATAAGCTCCACTGATTGTCCTTTCAGAAAAATAGTGTAAGAAACAAACATGCATGCACATAGCTAAAGGCCATAATAAATTCTTCCTGACATGCAATATGGGACAACCTACTGGAGACAGAGTCAGAATCGATGCGCTAAGCATGTACATTATTAATGCCTTCTTCCACTTAGTCTCATTTACTAGGAAAATGGATGGCAGTTTTCACTTTAACCCATGGCCAAAACAAACTGCTTTTAACGGAGCTCAAACTGAGGCATATTTCTCCCTATGGCCTGGTGTTTCACATTAGTACTACTGTGGGATAATGGCAGTTTTACCAGGCAGTGATAGTTTAATGCATGCAAACAGATAATATTTAATGTATTGTTATTTTTTAACATGAACTTTATTTATTTTTATATCAGAAATTAGATAAAAGCTAAGGAGAAAACATACTCCATTAACTTATATACCTAAATACAGAAAAATAACAATTTTTAAAATGAATACATAATAAGAAAAATGATGTGCCCTTTCTCGCAGTCATGTGAGAGGACTAGCTAGTGGGTGGTGGGGAAGACTACGAAAGACCACCTTTCTCACAGATGGTCTCAGAGGAACACAGATTGCATGCCCAGATGGTCTGTCAGTGTCCCAGGCAGTGCGGAGGCAAAGGGTCCAGGGAGCATAACCCCAGACCCCAGAAATGCCACAATACACCGTGCGAGTGTGTGGTGCATTGTGGGGCTTTCCCTGGTTATGAGCAGGCACCCATCAGTGTTGGGTGCCTGCAAGCAGCCGACACTGACAAGGGTCAGGTAAAAGGGATTAAGGGAACACTCACTCACTTAGCAACACTTAAGAGCCCTGCTTCTTAGCCAGGTTTGCCACCAAGGCACCGCAGGGAGCTGGATGGCTCCCCATGGTTCCCATGGACAGCAAAGCCCGGGCTTAGCTGCCCTAGCCTGGTCTTGGCTGTTCATGAAAACAGCCTCTATGTTTTAGATCAATGAAGTGAAGTCTGTGGGCTATGGAACAAGGAAAAGAGGAGAATTACCCTAATCATACTATATATTTGTATTTAGGAGATAAGTGTTCTCTTGGGGTGGGGTGAAGAACTAAGCTATAAGATATAAAAGGGAACCAAAGTGCCATTGTAACTAGGAACACATTTCTGGTATTCAGAACAGGGTTCCTAGCCTACCTAGCTTATACATAATTAGAACTCCCAGTTCTTCTCCATCCATTAAGTTTATGCGTTTAAAGAAAGGGCTGCCCTGCAAATCTAAGAAGCAAGTGGGAGTAAAACAAAAAAACAAACAAGCTGACAAGAAAACCACAGGGGGGGAAACCAGAAAGAATAATCAATACATAAAATTGCTTCTGTGTTCTCTCACTGCAAGAACGGTTTGATTCATTTTAAGACATTCAGAAATGATGATCTTCTCTAGCCACTGATTAGGCATATAAATCGATACTTTTGCATCTTTTGCATATGGGGAGATGGTGCTTTCCAGAGAGAGAGATCAACAACTATTTGGAAGGCTCTAGATGATGGAAAAATGAAGAGGGTAAATTATTTAGATCAGGGTATGAGAAAGGCTGGTCTGCTGCTCTCAGAACACACAGCAACTTCCAGAAATTTACTGGTCTCTAGGGAATCAGGCCAGATTACACAACCTTTGTCCTTGGTACAAGTCTCTTTGTTGTAAGTCTTCCTTCTAACATGTTAAGAGAGAAAAAGTTGTGTGGATAATTCCTCACACGCACAAACTACAGTTCTGCACACTAAAGAAATTTGGTTGTATAGCAGCATATATAATAGGGATGTGCACAAATAATCAATTTTTTAAAATTCAATTTGTATCCAAAACACATCACCCTGGATTTGTTTTGTATCTAAATCTACCCCCCATCACCCCAGATTTGATTTCTATTTGTTTTGATTTGATTTGGATTTGGACCGATTTGGACCACTTAACAAGGTCCTAGGGGCACCAAATTTGGGTGGTGGGTAGGTCCCCATGGGTGCCACCTACCATCCTTATTTCAAGGCAGTGGGACACTTGGTTGATTTTTAATGTGGGTTTATTTTAGTTTTTACTGATTTTGAACATTTCTACCATAGGAAACAATGGGGATTCAAAGTTGACATATCCTAACCCTAACATAGACCCCCAGCTTTCATTTAAAAAAACAAACAAACTAAGCTGTAGCCCTTGTAGAAGTGGAGTTACAGAGCAAAATGTGCGGTCATTATTTTTCAAATGTTTGGATTCTTTGGTGTATAATAACTATTCCTCATAATGAATCTATATGAGGATTCATTGCACACCTTCATTTCTTCTGTTCATTTTGACTGTCACTGGACAGTGCCAACTGTCAACTGTCATGTGCCAACTACACCCCACCACCACCTGCAAGGCAGTGGGGTACTCATTTTAATTTTTAGGAATATTGAAGAGTTTAGATTCTTTGGTGTCTAATAACTTTTCCTCATAATGAATCCCTATGAGGATTAATTATACACTTTCATTTCTTCTGTTCATTTTGACTATCATTGGACAGTGCCAACCGTCAACTACCATGTGTCAACTACGCACACACCCCACACACACTGGGGTACTCAGTTTTTTTGTTTTAGGTTTTTTTGAAGTGTTTAGAATCTTTGTATCTTCATTAGACATATTCATTTCTTCTGTTCATTTTGACCCCACTGCTTTGCAGGTGGAGGTGGGGAATTAGTGGCATTCCATGTTCTAACTACCCCACAGCCCACAAGCCACTGGGTACTCAATTTATATTTTAGGAATTTTTTAGGTGTTTAGACTCTTTGGTGTGTAATGAGCCTGAACACTTGTAAAGAGCCTTGGGAAAGGGGGAAAAAAATCCTAGAACATAAAATCCTAGAACACTTGGGGGAAAAAATCCTAGAACATAAACTGTACCCCACTGCCTTGTGGGTAGGGGGGTGTAGTTGGCACATGGCAGTTGACCGTTGGCATTGTTGAAAAGACAGTCACAATGAATAAAAGAAATGAAGGTGTGTAATGAATCCTCATAGGGATTCATTGAGGGAAAGTTATTATACAACAAAGAATCCAAACACTTGAAAAATAGTGACCATACATTTTGCTCCATAACTCCACTTCTGCAAGGGCTAGAGCTTAGCTTTTTTAAAAAAAATGAAAGCTGAGAATCTGGGGGAATTAATAGGAGGGATCCAAATCTCGAATCGATTTGAATTGAATAAGGTGTGATTAGATTCGTACCCGAAACTAGCCAATGGACCACAGGGTTATTTGTTTTGTCTCCAAATCACCCAAATCAGCTAGATTGGGGTAGAAATCAATTTGTACCTGAATCAATTTGCACATCCCTAATATATAATCATTGCCTGTAATTCATGATAGTTCTTGAACCTTCACTGAGGGTTTTGATCTGGCTGTAAGGCAGCAACAGCGTAGGGTGGCTGGTGGCAGCCTGTGTGTGGCTGCCACCATTGCCCCCTGCCCCTGCCCCCGCTTCTGACATCTGATAGCAATAGCAATAGCACTTACATTTATATACTGCTCTATAGCCGAAGCTCTCTAAGCGGTTTACAATGATTTAGCATATTGCCCCCAACATTCTGGGTACTCATTTTACCGACCTCGGAAGGATGGAAGGCTGAGTCAACCTTGAGCCCCTGTCAGGATCGATCTTGCAACCTTCTGGTTACAGGGCAGCAGTTTTACCACTGCACCACCAGGGCCCGGCTAGCCACGCCCCCGCATCTGACATCAGACGCAGGGGACGTGGTCTCTCTCCCAAATGGGGCCGTGTGGTCCCGTTTGGAAGGGAGAGTGGCCCGTGCTGTATTGGGCAGCATGGGCTGGAGTGACTCTTCCTTAAAGGCAGTGAGAGCTGTTCTAGCCGTGCTGCCAATGCAGTGTGGGCTGATCTCTCTCCTAAATAGGGCTGCGTGGCCCCGTTTGGGAGGGAGATCGATCAGCCCCGCTGTGTTGGCAGCGAGACCAGGAGCAGCTTCCCCTGCTTTTAAGGCAAGGAGAGTCACTCTGGCCATGCTGCCAATGCAGTGCAGACCAATTTCGGCTCCAAACGGGGCCACACAGCCCCATTTGGGACTGAAATAATGCCCCCCGCGTCTGATGTCAGATATGAGGGCTGTTTCTGGGGCCGCACTCGCGGCCCCTGATTGGTGGCAGCCTTGGTTCTTTGAACCCATTTGCACAATGGTGGCTCCGCTCCTGTAAGGCAGTACACACATTTGAAAAAAAGAGATAAGTAGTAATCACAACCCATGAATATGATCCTTGAACATTCACTGAGAGCATATTTTTCACCATGTCCAAAAGCAGGCACGTAGTGGCTCAGCTAAGAGATAGATGCAAATTCTAGGAGAAGAGCCATGCTGCTCATCTACATCCATTGTCTGCAGTGGTATGACTGCCAACATCCCTTGGCTACTCCTAGTTATGTAAGCAATGGTCATCTGCATGGTTAGGGCCACTCTGCGTGCTAATGTATAATACTAGCAGTGTCTGCCTTATTAGGGGCAAACTTTCTGTACATTCCTTTCATTATGAGGAGGGACTTTCTGAGAGTTGCCACATAACCCTTCTATTGGCTCAGCTGGGACTGGCTGCCATTTGTCTCCTAGTGCTGTCTCCTGCAGCGATGATTACATCTGGTCTCTATGTTACCTCGTCATGTGCAAGTATGAAAGAAATGGTTTCTGGATATGTTTATTTCCCCCATTTCTTTTCCATTTTGTGTCATCTCTCTTTAAGGCATCATTTTTAAACTGTATAGTACCCTGATGTGAGGTCTTTAGCAGAAAGTAGATATATACATGTAGTAAATCAACAAATTAATGAGAGGGGTATGGGAGCAGCCAAGTCACAATGGTGAATGTATAGATTGGGCCCTAGCTTACATTTCAAAACAGCACAACAAAGAAGGATGTGACACCAATGAGTTTATTTTGGCGCTTATTTTGGTTTTCAACATAACAATATTTTAGTTTACATCTAAAATGAACACTGCCTATGAAAGATAATTCTGCAACAAACCATTTAGGGCCTACCTGCATGTCCACCTGGGTGCATGTAGCTATGGTAACAACATTGGATCCCATCCAGTGATGAGCTGGTTGTGTGCACCAATTGCCACATGCAGTTTTTGGCAGTCCACTCAGGAACAACACCAGATTGCAGGGGCCCTGCTGCAAAGCCCTGTGCTAGCCCCATCCTCCTGATGGCTGGGCAGCAGTAGTCTTGAGTGCTCCGCGACAGTTGCACAGTGACTGTCCAGGCTGGACAGTGTCAGTCATGCTGCAACAGAATGAGTGTATATTGTGTTGTTGCTTTAAAAAAATATGATGGTAAGCAGCACAGCTGTCTGGAGTACATGAAGTACTCCGGATTGTACTTTGGATTTCTGCTGCCACCCAGGCTTTCACATTAGTTGGGCACTGAGCAGGGCCTCAGGGCTGAGCCACGGGTCTTCTGATGAGATTGGGCCCCAGCAGTGCCTAATTTGTCTGGCCTCTGACTCCACTGCAAAACAAATGTTACTTTGCTGTTGCTGATTCCTGTGCATGGTGATGGAGGCACACAATCTGCTCACCACAGGTTTTGAGTAGAGTTGCCAACTTTTGACTTCCAAAACACAATCTTTCTGTGTTGGATCAGGTTGGAGCCTAGTTAGGGGTGGAATCAGGGTAGAACTGGATCAGGCGCGTAACAATGATAGGGCAAGGGGAGACAGTTGTCTGGGGGCCCCACTGCCTGGAGGGGCACCCCAGAGGCACCTCACGTGACTCCCCATTGCCCCCTGCCCAGCCCCAAGGCCCCTCACCCACTTGCCCTGTTTGCCATCTCTCCAGCTTGTTCTCCTGGCCGGCAATGGAGGCAGCCGACAAGCTGCAAAGAGCTCCTTTTCTCCCGCCTCTCAGCTGATCGGCGGGTGGGCGGGGCTTCCATGGAGGCCTCGTGTAGGCCTCTGTGAAGCCTGAGCTCCAGTAGGGCCCAAGCCAGCCAGGAAGGAGGAGGCAGCCAGAGTGGCCACCACTGCTCCCTGCAGCAGAAGACCCCTTGCTGCCCTGCCGAACCCAGCATTTGTCAGGTAGAGTGTGAACTCCTTTTTGTGGTTACCTTCCCCCCGCCCAGGATATATAGGCATCTGCTTGCCATAGGGCTTTGATATGGGGTGGAGGGACTGAGAAGTCTCTGAATATTTATTTTTAAACAGCTTGGAAAATTTGCTGGCTTAAAAAAAACTATCTAAAAAGTCCTATAAGTGGCTTGTTTCATGGCAGAAAATTACAAAAACTTCTGGAAGAAACAGTATTATATTTATTTTATTCATTCATTCATTCATTTATAAATGCACTTATGTTCAAGTTGTTTTGCAACCCAGAAGGTCTGAGTGAGAACTGTGAAGCATGTCTTGTGCTTTTATTTTATTTTATTTTATTTTTCTTGTGTGTGAACTGCTCCCCAATAACTTGCAGGGACTTCAGGGTCAATCTGGCCAACATGTGAATGCAGCACCTCTATTCCAGAGGAGATGTGTGTTAAAGGGCTTTAAAAGCCTCCTGTGAAAAACCTCCTGCAATCAAACTTGACTGAATTTGTTCAGAATTCTGAGAAAACAAACATAGGCTCACCCTGCATGGTTGAAAGTATCATTTGCTAATCTGCAGCAAGGGGGGCATTTTAATCATTCATCTTTCTAGTGTGTTCTAGGCATTAAAAGTAAAACAAATGTATAGTACTCAATGTATATCACTATATATTGTGACGTGTGCGTGTGTGTATTCAGTGAAATGTATTTCCAGGCAGCATACTTATTTTGGAATATCAGACTTAAACCCTTGGGGGCCTGGGGTGTGCGGAGGCCCTGGACTTTGAGTGGGGGGGCCCCATTTTAAAATCTCGTCTCTGGGCCCACTGCAACCTTGCTACGTACACCCCTGAACTGAATAGAAAAAGAGTTGAGCCAGGGTGGAGCTATGCCTTGTCAGGTCATAGGTGGAGCCTGACAGATCTGGACAGAAATAACCTTCAAGCTCTGTCATGTCACTTTTCAGATCCCAGCCTTCAAGAACCTGCTTTTACTGGTTGGATCAGTAAATAATGAACAGTTTTGACTCTAGATGGAAGGAAATTTGAGCTGGCTTTTAAACCACTGAATTTGTAGCACTGTATTTGCAGTGGTTGTTTGAGGAGGTCCTTATGTTGCAGTTCCTAAACATTATTAATCAGAAGTACCTTCCACTGTATTCCGTGGAGCTTACTTCCAAGTAAACATGCACAGGGTTTTAGCTTTAGAGCTTTGGTGTGGCAACACTTTGTTAACTTTAGCTATAGTACTCTTCCAAGCAGGTGCAGGAGTCTGTTCACATATATAATAACCTTCAATAGATGGGGTTAAGCAGGGCCTTTATCCTGATATGACCTTTGTATAAGCTAATACTTTATATATGTTTGTCACTAGAGGGAGCTGATCTTACTTTCCAAATGCATTTAAACAGTGAAATAGATTATGAAGTACAGGGCATGAAGAGTGTAACTTTCTAGCTATTTTTAAAAACTACATGTAGCCATGCAAAGACTTTCTACATATTAATGGAAATGTGGTTGTAGTTTTTTTATTTCCAGGGCAAGGAGAAAGAGAAATATTTATGGTTTGTTTCTTTGTTTTAACATGAACTGCTTCCTGTAACACTAAGAATGGGACAAATGGAAAAATAATATTTGGAGAAGATAATATCTAGTCTGGAAGTGGTCCCTTTAAATCTCTGTGTTCTGTTTGGTTGCCTAGGACAACCCTTGTAAACATCAGTGAACCTACATGTGGCCTTTGAAAAAGCTGGAAGTTGAACCTGATGGCGAAGGTTAGGTCACTTCAGAGCTGCTTGAATCAGACTGTGAGTACTCAGTTGCTGTAAAAGGTAGTGTTATTTTTCTTCATTTGATATAATTTGATTCATGCTTTTGAATTTTCCTTTCAGTGTTTTCAAGGAAGACAAGAAATTGTCTTCAGAGTATACCCATGCTATTTCTGTATAATTTCCATTGCTAAATATAGTTTAGTGATGGAAATAAGAAATTAATCTCAGGCAATAATGGAAAACACTGGATATTTCTGATAATGGGAAATGACTGTTCCGTAGTGTATTTGTGTATACTTCTGAAAAGTGCCTGGAGGGAGAGAGGCTGTTCACAAATTATTGCAAGTTTTGTATAGGAGATAGGAAAATAAATAACTCTCACCCCTTTGCCACTTACTGATGCAAATCAGTCAGTAGTGGTACAGTAGACAAACCTAGTTGGATGAAGAACAGATATTCCCTCAGCGGAAGTGTTAAACTTTACTCTTACCCAAGGAAAACCTTTAGCTTTCTTATCATAATTTTTCAGAGTTAAGAAACAAGTGTTGTGTTTTATGTGTGTGTGTTTTATTATATTGATTGTTAATAATGGAATGTGGTAGCCTATGGAAAGCTAGCATTTAAATGTTATTTCTGTAATATTTCTAGGGAAAATGCTCAACTATTCTCAACAGCTATTGCCATTTTGAAAAAAAACGATTTAGGGCTTAAAACACATGTGGTGTATTTTGAAAATGATATTTTCTGTTCCTCCCATGAACATCTCTCTTATTTCAGCAATGGAAGGTCTGCTTGTATAGAATATGGGGGTGAGGGTGGGATCCCAAGAGAAATATTAGCATGGATAAGTTGAATATTCTATTTGAAGCAGCATTTTGAATACCCACTCTACTACAACAAAGGCAACTAGCAAAAACATTCAGTCTAAAAATCTGATTTTTAGGGGCTTGAACTTTCTGGAGGCTGCTGTGCCTTTCAGTGATATTTGGTCATGTTTATTCTTGAAGAATATTGCTATGTCTGCTGCTGCGACTACTATTTAATATCTATAAAAAGCTTACTGGAATGTGTTTTAACACAATATTTATGCCTGGTTAGCTGAAACATGTGGTTTGGCAGCCAAAAAGCAAAGGTTGTATAAAATATGGGATGAACTGGATTCTCACTAGAGCATTTAGTATTGGTTCCTGAAGTCCTTTGGGGAAAACAGTTGGAAGCTGAATGCATAACCTCACACTTCTCCTTTTAATAGTCCTATGTATGATAGCCTATGGAAAATTGATATTCCACTGCAAATAGAGCATTGGGAGGGACCAGAGAAAGGGAGAGTTGGTAATATGCAGAGATGATTAATCTTGATTGTTACTTGTATTGTACTTGTATTTCAAAAACTGTGCTAAATTTCTTGTCTTTTAAATAAGTAATTGTATGTATTATAAAAAGCACATTTAAAAAATGTATTAAGCATGGCAGTAAATACAATGATCCTCTGACCTTCTGTTTTACTTAAAAAAAACAACAAACCATTTATGTTCTGTTCATCCTCCAAGGTGCACAGAGTATTGTACATAGTTATGTTTATTTCCACATCATCCCTATGAGGTAGATTAGACTGAGAAAGAAGTGACTGGTCTGGCCCACAGTCACCCAGTGAGTTGTGTGGCTGAATGGGGATTTGAACTTGGGTCTCCCTGATCCTGTTCCAAACCTCAAACCACTGCAGCATGTTGTTGTCCAACATTTCCCCCTCTAATTTGTTTTGTTGCTGCTGCTGCTGCTAGGAGCTGCGGGGACCCTGGCGGTTCTCATGTGCCAGCAAAACCAGGCTGGACTTTCTTCGCTCAGTTTTGCCTGCATGTGAGGATAGCCCCAGAATGTTATATCCTTTCACATGATATGAAATCAGCTCCATATGGGTGCAATAAGAAGAAGGTAGTAAGTTTAGTAACATCAGGCAAGATGCTCACTTAGGTGGACAGGTGGCGATGAACTTTGAATTTAATCAACCAACCAACCAACCATTCACCCACAACCAGATAATTGTTTTGCTCAATTAATATGTCATCAGACTGGCATCATGAATCTATGCACTAATATCATAACATATGAATGCTCTGGATGCACAATCTATTAGTGTAATAATGTGATTTTTACAAATATTCTTTCTGTGCTCAACGCTGTCCAGTGCTGCAACGTTGTGCCATATTTGGTGACCATAAATTACTCTGCTTTGAAACAAGATGACTTCTCCCTGGAACCATGAGCCACAGTAATTATGTGGGTAATTCTGAGAAAGTTATAAATACTAGGGATGTGAGAAATGATTGGGGTACAAAATGAACCTGGCTGATTTGGGCAATTTGTAGAGAAAACAAATCACCCCTCTGCTGAATTGCCCAGATCTAGGTACAAAACAAATCACCCTAGCTTTGGACCTGAAAGATTATGAGATTTGGACCTCCATTTTGTGGCCAAAATGGGTTGGGTGGTAATGCCCAATGAGTGGAAACTACCACTCACATTTCAAAGAAATTGGGCAAAGGAGTGATTTTTAAAGAATTTTTGGTTGGTCTGTCTCCCCCGCCCCCAGGGAATAATGGGGATTTCAGCAGCCTTATAGCTCCACGTGAGGGGTACCAGTGTGGCCCAGAGTGAGTTGTGGTGGGTGGTAGTGCCCAATGCGTGCAAGGAAGCTGCTACCCATATTGCAAATATATTGGGCAAAGGTGTGATTTTTAAAAGATTTTTGAAGTTTATGCATCTTTAAGCTTTTCCCCATAGGGAATAATGGAAATTTTATCAGCCTTACTTATAACTCCCTGTGGGGAGCACCAGGGTGGCCCAGAGCAGGTTCTGGTGGGTAGCAGTGCCCAATGGGTGCAAGGAAACTACCACCCGTATTTCAAAGAAATTTGGCAACAGGGTGCTTTTAAATTTGTTTTTGAAGTTGGCATGTATTTGTGGCAGATGGGGGGACAGAAAAGAGGTTTCGGGGGCAGAAGAGTGGGTCAGGTGGTAGTGCCCCAATGGGAACCTGCTACCAACCAGATTGCAAATAAACTGGTGAAAGGATTTTTAATTTCCCCCCTGAAGTTTGTGCATCTTTAAGCTTCCCCCCCCTTTGCAAATAATGGGGGATTTCAGCAGCCCCATAACTCACTTGGGGGGCACCAGAGTGGCCCAGGGTGGGTTGTCATGTAGTGCACATAGGGTACCAACCACCTCCAGAATGACAAGTCCATGGGTCACTGGGTTTTGTTGTTTTCAGTGTCTGAGGTGTTCTGAGAGTTGATTCTCTGGTAGGAAATGAGATCTCTCAAATTTGAAAAATTCAGGTACAAATCAAATCTGAGGTGATGGGGGGGGGCAGATTCGGACCCAAAACAAATTGGGGGTGATTCGATTTGGGTAAAAATTGATTTGTTCACATTCCTAAAAAATACTATATTTGACAAACATTATCAAGCCTAAGCTAATATGGAATGCTGCCTTTTCAAGCCTAAGCTAATATTGAATGCTGCTAGCATTGACATTGATTAACAGAACTATTATACTTAATTGAAAAAAGTGTCTTTTACTTTCATGCTTGCACCTCTATATTCTACAGTGTGTGCACCTATGCTTTGACACCAAAATGGAAGAATTACTCAAAACTAAATTTGCAAGCATGAATAACAAATGGATTGTAGTCCAGATAGTGGAAAGACACATTAGGGTACCCTAGAGGAACAAACAGACCGATCAGCAAGAAAATAAAGAAAATAACATTTTAGTGTAGAGGCTCATTGTGAAATTGAGGTATTGGCAACCCTGGTAATACTGCAAGTGAAGGCAACTCCCTGCTGGTGGGTAGGCAGGGAGAGAGAAGCTGCAAGGTTGGTTAGCTTAGTGGTTGACAGAGGTGGAGAGTGATTGGGAAAGGATGGAGGGAGAGAGGGAAACACTCTGTTGTCTCATAAGCAAAGCCAAGAGAATGACTCTCATCAGGAAGATGCAAAAGGTCATCATAGATTCAGAGGTGCTGCCAAAACAGCAGGCAATGAAAAACAGCAGGCCCACTTAGCACCGAGTTTTATTTTATTTATTTGTTTGTTTGTCACATTTTTATACCGCCCCAAACGTGAGTTCTCTGTTTAAGGAGTGAAAGCATTCTGTAGGCCAACAGCCAGTCAGAGCATTGAGGTTCTAAGTCAGTTGGATGCAGGGGTTAGCCAGTAGCAAGCCCACACAGGGAGTGGCCCAGCCTCAGTGGTTCTGTTCCAAGTTTCAGTGATTCAGCACAAAGGTCCAGGGGGGACCTAGGCAGGCAGGTGCAGGGGTTAACCAGCCCATCCGGGGAATGGTCCGAGGACAGTCTGAGTGCACAAATGGGTACTCCATTCGCCTGGATGAGGATTCAGAATAGTAAAAAGTCGACCATGCAGCATAGGTAGACTACATAGGAAGTCACACATGAGTGTGTCTAAAAGCAAAGACAATTTTTAAGTTTTTCCTTCTGGAGTCTCCTTGCAGGGGCTGCAGTGACAGGAACATTCAAAAATCAGAGGAGGTAATTAGGAATTTCTACTGCTGAGGCAGGGGGGAATGTGTGGGTAGGGGATAGGTCACCAAGGCAGAGGGGGCGGGCATTAGTGAACCAAATCTAATTAACTGCTTTAGAGCTCACCTTGATTGCATTTTATGGTGTGTAGTTACTCCCTTTCTCTGAGCTTGTCTTTTGTTGAAGACCCCCATTTGCTTCATATGGAAATTCAGCTTTATTAAGAATTATTTGATTCAGGATGGGTGCTTTGCCTCTCCAGGCTGCTTACCCCGGGTCAGGATGCGTGACTGCTGTTTTGGTCCAAAGGGAGGCTTGCTTAACTTCTGGCACCAAATGTCTGTGTCTGTAACAGTCTTACTCAGGTTCAGAGTTGAAGAGAAGGGGAGACAGTTTGATAACATTACAAACTTGACCCTGCAGGTTGTGGAAAATGAAGGATTTGGTGTTTGGTTCCCTCTTAAAGTTGTGGGGGGAGGGGGAGGGGGAGGGGATGTGTGTTTGGACTCTTGCACTGGGCTAGAGGCTGGTGTGTCTATATGATATGATTTCTGTAAAGTAAAAAAGTAAAGTGTGCCATCAAGTTGATTTCGACTCCTGGCACCCAAAGAGCCCTGTGGGTTTGTTTGTTTTTTAGAATACAGGAGGGGTATTCAGAAGATCCATTGCATCTTCCTGCACAGTATGAGATGATGTCTTTCAGCATCTTCCTATATCACTGCTGACCGAAATAGGTGTTTCCCATAGTCTGGGAAACAAACCAGTGGGGATTCAAACCGGCAACCTTCAGCTAGTTAGTCAAGCATTTCCCTGCTGTGAAATCAAGAAAAGAAAATCAAGGGGGTAAACAAGTAGTAAACCAGTAAGGTTGATGTTTTCCCTTTAATGTAACTACTGGTGTATTTGGATTTTGGCAAGTCTGCATTCTCCAGGGATAAATGTGGAGTAAGAAATAATCAAAAATATCATCATGTATGGAATGAAACACTATCATGCCAGTATACTCTCTTCTGCAGTTTGCAGGAGTTAGTGGGAGGTTGATAGCCAAAATAATACTACTTGTACAAGTTGCTGTAGGTGCAGCAGGGGTGGATTGAGGAGATAGCAATAGCAATAGCAATAGCACTTACATTTATATACCGCTTTATAGCCGGAGCTCTCTAAGCGGTTTACAATGATTTAGCATATTGCCCCCAACATTCTGGGTACTCATTTTACCGACCTCGGAAGGATGGAAGGCTGAGTCAACCTTGAGCCCCTGTCAGGATCGAACTTGTAACCTTCTGGTTACAGGGTGGCAGTTTTACCACTGCGCCACCAGGGGCTCTGATAGGCCTGAAACTTCAGCAGGAGCCCAATTCTGATTAGTGCATGAATAGCATATTGTACCTGATGGTGAATTCAGCTATAGACATTGTTACTGCTGGGTCAGGTAATAGGGATGAGATCATAACTAAAGAAATTTGATCAGTGACTCAAAGTATATGACATAATAACCATAGGCACCTGCTCACATATTTGTCAAAGACAAATAAGGATTTCTGGTATAGTGAGTGAAATAACTGGCTTGTAATACATATTTCTCTTATTTATGTTTCATGTTATGAACATGTTTCAAATGATGACAGTCTTATTTCAATATGCTTTGCATTATAATAGCACATGCTTTAAAAAGAAAAGAAAAGAAAAAACACTCCAAACTATGTAGTTTACCACAGATAATAAATACATTGTCAGGAACAGAAAGCCTGGAGGGACACTAGAAGTGTGAGCACTGTAAGATCTTCTCCTCAGGAGATGGAGCCGCTCTGGGAAGAGCAGAAGGTTTCAAAGTTCCCTCCCTGGCTGAGAGAGATTCCTGTCTGCAACCTAGGATAGGCCACTGCCAGTCTGTGAAGATAATACTAAGCTAGATGGTCTGACTCAGTATATGACAGTTTCCTATGGCCAAATACTAAAAAGCTTAAGAAATGCCCAGGCTCATTGGCTTGTCTCCATCAAAACAACTAAACTGAGGACTGAAACATAACATTCTGGGGGTGGGGGAGTAAAGGGGGGGGGGGAAACCTGATTTACCCTGGTATTCCCTTATCCAGATAAGTTTTGATTTGAG
Source organism: Hemicordylus capensis (assembly GCF_027244095.1). NCBI lineage: Eukaryota > Metazoa > Chordata > Lepidosauria > Squamata > Cordylidae > Hemicordylus > Hemicordylus capensis. The sequence continues at coordinate 118,041,572 of NC_069660.1, read as the reverse complement.
ATTAGGATGGAGTCATTCTCCTGCCACTATGTAGATAAGATGGCATGGATGGTGGTATCCATGGGAAGCAACTATCAGTGGTGTCTGATGATGCCTAGTGCTAAAGAAAACTTTCTGGTTCAGTTATCTGCATATGAAAGGTGGAAACTGGTGAGAAAAGAGAGGGGGAATGACATCCTAGGTACCCATACAACTGGACTGGAAATATATACCAGTTACTGCCATCACACCTAAGGGCACCTTTTTACAACTACAGTTTTGCCCATTTCCCCTACTCACTAGCATGACTGCAAATTAATTCTTCTACCTATCTACACGCCTTGAAAAATTAAGGGAAACAAATATTGATTTCTACCTTTTTAAAAAGTCAGCATCACCAGACCAGAATGGGTTTAAAAACCGTGTTGTGCCGAATGATTGTGGGAAAGGCGAGCGGTGCAAGAGAAACGTGTTAGAGAAGTAGTGAAGTACTATCTAGGGTAGTAGCTAGTAATCGTGTAGGTGGGTGTGTGAGTCATTGAATTAGTGCAGAAAAATCTGAGGCTGCAATCCTATGCATAGCAATTTGCAAGTAGGAAAGATTAAAATGGGTGAGATTTACTTCCGAGTAAACATGCCTAGGATCAGACATGAACGTGCACTTTAAGTGTGTTAATCATTCCCAATACTGAACACGAGGGTAGCTCTGTCTGATGCTGAGTCTGCTGCAAGAGTTCAGCGTGGGGTAGGGGGCGATGCACGGGTCAAAGACCCACCCAACCCCTAACTTTTCCCGTTGCTAAGTCCTCTCTGTTAGCATTCTTCCCGGGCGAACGCCGGTAAAGGCAACCGAGGCGGAACTTTCCATTTCTCCTGCAGGAGAGACGATGCAGTAAGAAGCGTGGCTCAGGGAGCTCCTCTTTTCACATTCCTGCAACAGCTTGGCCCAAAGTACTTTCCCAAGCCTGTCATCTTCTCTTCCCTTATTGCACAGCGCGCGGCAAAGCTAGTGCCCGCCCTAATCTTCCCGCAGTTTGCAGCAATCCCCTCCCCACGGTTTAGGAATGGTTCGCTCCGACCTCCCCTCTCTGCTGCAACGTTCCCGCTTCCAGTGTGTCCGCTCCAGTCCTGGCAGATGCTGGTGGTACTGCAGGAGGAGGGCTTGGAACGTGAGCCTCGGAGGAGGGTAATTTGCCTGGCTTGGCTATTGACATCATCCATCCTAGAGGAGCCTGCTAGATCTTCAAGCGTCCAAAGGGACCACAGCCCGGGGGGGAACACTTGTATCACAGGTAAATGCGAGAGAACCATTTTATTTCTGCTTCTTTATCATATTCCTCCCCCCACCCCCAGCAATCTCGGAGGTTGCCTTCCAGTGTGCATATTAAAGCACAACTGACAACTTAACCACCTCTTCTTTAGCTCCTTATTCCCCTTTTAGTGTTCTGCAAAAGAGCTGCAGGGTGAAACTGATGCTGCAGTACTAGAGGTGGGTGTCATCAAAAGGGGAGAGACCAGATGAGGAGCTCAGACTGCCGATTATAATGATTCAGCATCATTGCCTGCAAGCTAGAGGCGGGGAAGGAGCTGAAAGAGGGAGCCTCATCAAGAAAGGACACCAGGAGGGGCCTTCCCACTTGCAGAGAGACCTTTTCTTGTTGCCCTTCTAAAGTGTTTATAATTTATTTAACCCATCTCAGAATCTGCAGTGTTCACCTTGTTTTGTCATGTGGACCTAGAGCTCAGGTCTAGGATCTTTGTCTCTGGTGGTGGATTCTCTGATTGCATTGTTTAGCTCAAGTGCTTTGTGGCACAGTTGGTCTCAAAGATATTGCTGAAAAGAAAGGGCATTGTCCTGAATTGCTCCTTTGCCTAAGAAATGGTATAAGGTTGCAGGAATAGGTGGCAAAGTTAAGGATGCGTAAGGCAGTTGTATATAGGCCTGGAACTGCTATCTTTTAAAAAATGCACGTGATTATATTGTTTGATTTAGGAATCCCACAGATATTTTTTGCCAGCTCAGAATATTTTCTTTTGAAAACTAATCATATTAAATGTGGATATTTGACTCCAGTCAGATTTGCTTGAACATAAAATTAAATCTGCATTTTGACAAGACTGATACTCTACTTCTGTGAGGCACCTGTGTGATATAAAGTAAGTATGAAAAGCATATGTTACCCCTCCCCCAAATGGTCCCCATCCCCAAATGGTCTAGGTTACTGCATGATCATTTATTGGCTATATATTTTCTTCCTGCTCTCCATTGACTGGATGGGAAACAATTTCATAGCTTTCTGCTTTCTGTTCTGGAGTACATTTGCAAAAATTCACCAAGGTGCTGTGGGATAGATACATGCCTGTGTTGGGCTGACTTCTCTGCTGTAATGATAAAGAGAAGCATCATATAGAGAAGGCTGTTGATAATTCAAAAGAATATGAATATACCGTGTTTCCCCGAAAATAAGACAGTGTCTTATATTAATTTTAGCCCAAAAAAATGCACTAGGGGAATTAGTGGTACATCAGAAATTACTGCTAGGTCTTACTTTCGGGGTAGGTCTTACTTTCGGGGAAACAGGGTATATATATACACACACACATATATGGTGTGTGTATGTATATATGTATATTTATTTTATTTATTTATTTGTTTAGTGGGAGAGGGAGATAATGAGTGTGCTGTGCAGGAAAGAAGTGGTTAAAATGACCTCTGCCTCTGTGCCCCAGTGTAGGGTGTTGAAGTCAAATAACCCTTTAGAGGACGTGTGAGCTTGTTACTCAGCAAATGACTTCTATGTTGTGAACAAGGATACTGTCACACTGATTACACAGCAATATGTGATGGGATTATTTTAAGAGGTGGGACTTTAGGGCATTGATGCACTCTTTTGAAAGAGCAGAGAAAACAAATTATCCTTCAAATAGTTTACAGGGCGTTTCATATAGAGAAAATATGCTGAAACCTTTTAAAGAAGAAGTGTATTTATGCCTTTTATGCTTAGAAACTATTATTGCCTAAAGGAAATTGTGAGGAGACCTTTGCAACCCACAGACAGCCTTGTAGGCACACACAGAAAAGCAAGTCCTTTTCTAATAGTATAAAATGCTAATTCAAGTGCAAATGTGCCTAGAATAAAGAGAACTCCTCCTTTGCTGTAAATGAAGTGATAGAGCCATCAATTTTGAACTTTTATTTTCTGTAGCATGTTAATTTTGCCAACTGTTTTTTAGTTGTGTTTGTCCTTGCAAATCCACTTAAGATAGGTTGCAGTTAGGCCAGCTAAACAGTTGAAGAACTAAGACTGAGAGATGGTGACTGTGAGACATGGAACTTTAAGTTAGGGAGTCCATAAAATAATTTTTCCCAGGGCTGTGTTTACCCCACCCCCACCCCCCGCCCGCCCCAACCATAACACCTTCAGTACCCTAATAGGGTTGAGAATGTAGTACACCACTTTGGGCTCCTTGGAGGAAGAGCAGGATATAAATGTGATAACAATAATAATAATAATAATAATAATAATAATAATAATAATAATAATGATGTCACAGCACTTTGAGTAGGTACTCTTGTTGGTACTGATTTTAATTTTGTAATGTTACTATGTCTTTGCTGTGGTGTGTTTTTGCGCCTGCTTCTTCCTACTTCCAGCATGCTACGCTTTCTGCTGAAGAGTAGAATTCTCCTTCCAGTGCTTTGGTCTTTGGGTTGCCAAACTTCCCAACCAGTTTTTGTATGCAAGGGGTTAATAGGAGGGACATTTCATGTACTTTAAAATAGTGCTGTTACCCCAACTGTGAAATGGCTTCAGTCACTCGCTTGCTACCTCTTTCCACTCAGTTACTCCAACAGTACCATTTGATGGTGAAGGCACTCATAAATACAGTAGTGAATGGTGGCAGCTTTTGCTGGCTCAGTAGCTTCCTAGATAGACTGGAAAGTATAGGCATGTTTCCTGCTGTTTTCAGTTACCAATTGATTTCTTAGTTTCGAGTGGCTGTCAAATAGAATCCCCACCCCACCCCCCGGTATCTGCAGAAGAGACTGCTAATGCCCAGACTATTGATTCTCCCCTCAATAGTCTCTGTTGGATCCTTGCATGATTTCAAAACTAGAGTCAGCAGTCAACCAACTGGGGCACTAGGCAAGGGTCCAGGGTCATCCAAGCTCCTACAACCAATCTCTGAGGGCATGGTGAAAATAAATAGTTGATGCTCTTAAAAAAAACACCCAACAGCATTTATATCCTGCTCTTTCTCCAAGCAGCCCAGTACATGGTTGTGTTTATCTTTCCAACAACCCTGTGAGGTAGGTTAGGCTGAGAGATACATGATTGGCCCAAAGTCACCCAGTGAGCTTCATGGCTAAATGGGGATTTGAACTATTTCTTTATTATTTATTTATCTATCACATTTTTATACCACCTGATATGTAAATCTCTATGTGGTGCACAAATCCTAACATTAAAATCACAGATTAAAATACATAAAACACAATAAAAACAAAATTAAACAAATTATTAAAATTCTAACTAAAAGCTTGCGAGAACAGGAAAGTCTTGAGGAAACTCTTGTCTTCGTGGTCCTAGTACAACACTCTAGCCACTATACCATGCTGGCTAGTTTGGCTTCTGAGAAGTTCCCCAAACCAATGCCATTATCACCACCACCAGGTAAGCTTTCTCCAAATCCTCGTGGAGCCTTACCTTAGCAGAGGCCTGGAGTACTTTTAGTAGCTGCACTGCTGTGCCTTCCATCTTTGTTTACTTATCATGCATTATGCTTGCATTGTTCTGTGCAGGAACACCTGCAACATCCTTTTAAAAAGGCACTGAAGACACATTTATTCACTCTGGCTTTTAATTAGATCTATGGTTCTTAAAAGAAAAAGAATCTTTTTTTCTTTTTACTTTTCTTTTTTAAATACTGGGTTTTAAAAGTTTTAGAATTGTTATTGTTTTGAATGATTTTAATTGTTAAGTGATATGATGTTTTAAATTTTAATTGTAAACCACCCAGTGATGCAAGTTTCGGGCGGTATAGAAATGTAATTAAAATAAAATAAAGTAAACCTGTTAGTGGTATTTCTGCAGTTTGCCCAGACTATGGAAACAGGTTTGAGGATAGTCAGCATATGTCCTACGTTTCTCTTTAATCCAGCCATAGCTGCATTGTTTCTGTATTTTGTCATGATTTCCCACCCAAATTGTCACCATCAGAATGGACCAGTGCTTATATGTTGACCCAAATGGCTGAATTTCATTGTACAGAGAGAATGCTTCTTACTTTGGTTCCTCTTACTATTTGCAATTATTATTATTTATTATGATTTATTTATTGAATTTATATACCGCCTAGTATAAATATATCTAGGTGGTGTACAGAATTAAAAACATAAAACATAACACACTTAAAATACATAAAAAGATAAAATCATAATAGTTAAAAATGCATTAATAACGCATTAAAATTTTAAAAAATGAGTCTCAGTTGAAGGCCTGGGAAAACAGGTACATCTTCAAGGTCTTCCTAAAAACAAACAGAGAAGGAGATGCTCTTATTTCAGCAGGGAGTGAGAAGGCGCTCTCTTAAATACCCTGGACATGAGCCGCTAAGGGCTTTATAGGTAATAACTAGCACTTAGTATTTCGTTGGGTATTGGCAGCCAGTGCAGTTCTTTTAGAATTGGTGTTATATGGTACCTTCGGGTAAACCCAGAGACCAGTCTGGCTTCCTGCATTATGTACTAATTGTAGTTTCTGAACTACGTACAAAAGCAGCCCCATGTAGAGTGCATCACAGTAGTCAAGCCTAGAGGTTACCAGCATATGTACCACCGTTTTAAAGTCACTAGTCTCCAAGAATGGACATATCTGGAGTATCAGCTGAAGCTGATAAAAAGCACTCCTGGCCACAGCCTCAACCTGAGAGATCAAGGAGAGTTTGGGATCTAGGAGCAGTCCTAGAATACAAACCGTATCTTTTAGGGGGAGTGTAACCCCATCCAGAACAGGCAGATCTAAACCATCTCTTGGATCCCGACCCCCTACAGACAGTATCTCCATTTTGTTTGGATTCAGCTTCAGCCTGTTATCCCTCATCCAGTCCAGTATCGCCTCCAGGCAGGCATTTGTTGGGGGTTGGGAGGTGGGGTCATGCCATTTCCTGATGAAGTTGGTATAGAAAAATAAATCTGGGTGTCATCAGCATATTGATAACATCCCAGACCAAACTTCCTGATGATCTCTCTGAGCGGTTTCATGTAGATGTTAGAATGCATTGGAGACAGTATGGAGCCTTGTGGAACTCCACACTTCAGCTCTCGCTTTTCAGAGCAATAGTCTCCAAGTGACACCATCTGGAATCTACCAGAGAGGTAGGAAGAGAACCACTGTAAAACAGTGCCACCCAATCCCACCTCCTTCTGGCGACCCAGCAGGATACCATGGCCAATGGTAGTGAAAGCTGCCGAGATAGCCAAAAGGATCAGCAGAGTCACACTCCCTCTGTCGATTGCCAATTGGAGATCATCCACCGACCAAGGCAGTCTCAACTGCAATAAATGTGGAGTCTGGTTCAGCACGAATACAAGATATTTTATCTGCAGAAAAGTTGTTAAACACATCAAAGTGAGTGACAGATGGTTCCAAATTCAAATTCACTCTCATTATGCAGAGTGGTGCTGGCACTATTGAACCCCTGCCCCCCCCCCCAGGTGTTGTGTGTGCCATGCTAGTGTTTGTCCCCATCATAGTATTTAGTGGCAGGTATAAGCACATTTGTTTACCTATAATGCAATGATGGTGAGCACCAGCATCACCACTGCCAGAGAGTGCTCACTGATGCTGCTGCTACTAAGGTAGCAGGGTACTAAGGAGCCTTACAAGTGTTTGGGGGAGGCTTGCCTTGGTGGCTGTAACTTGGAGTGCTTCTTAATAGCCACACTGGTGACTGCTTTCTTTCTTTTCCCCCCATCAGAGCCTCGGGGGCTGGTTATCAAGTCTTGCAGGTAGCAAACAACTGGTCTTATGGTGAGGAATCAGGGAGATGGGCAGGGCCAGTATCAGCAAGTATACATCACAAGTCAACAAGTCAGGTCTGCAAGGGGTCAAACATAAGCCAAGGTCCGGAGCTAGGAAATCAGGTCCGTAAGAGAGCAAGCACAAATTCAAGTCAAGCCAAGATATAGAGCCAGAAGATAATGTCTGTAAAGCAAGGATCATGCTAAGAGCTTATACAAAAAATGTTGCTCCAGCAATGACCTTTTTGTCATCCTTTTAGTATCGTGATTAGATTGTATCTTCTTTTAGTAAGGTATGGCCCTAATAAAATAAATAAATATATTTTATAATAAAACAAATAAATATAATAATATTTATAAATAAATAAAAGGCCCTATAACCGCTTAAGGGCCTTAGGGCCTTAAATAAAAGGCCCTATAACTGCCACCTATTGGTAATAATTAGAAAAAAAACTTCTTCAGTTATAGCCACTCATAGAGGCCAGTGGCACGTAGAAACCTCCATCACACTTTCTGCACTGAGTCCTAAAGCATCATATACTGAAAACCAGCCACTAAAGTATTATTATTATTTATTATTATTAATTTGATTTCTATACCTCCCTTCCAAAAATGGCTCAGGGCGGTTTACAAAGAGAAATAACAAACAAACAAATAAATAAGATGGCTCCCTGTCCCCAAAGGGCTCACATTCTAAAAAGAAACATAAGACACACACCAGCAACAGTCACTGGAAGTACTGTGCTGGGGGTGGATAGGGCCAGTTACTCTCCCCCTGCTAAAGTAGGGGGTCAAAAGACCCAAATCTCAAAGTTCATAAAACAAAGCCTCTCATTCCAGGCTAAAGGCCAGGCAATCTCAAAGGGTATAATCTACTGATCTCTGGACACCATAGATCAGGGCTGTGCAAGTTTGGTCCTCCTGCAAGTGTTGGACTGAAACTCCCATCATCCTTTACTGTTGGCCACTGTGGCTGGAGAAGGCGGGAGTTGTACTCCTACCACAGCTGGAGGGCCAAAGTTGTGCAGCTCTGCCATAGATGGTAAACAAGTTGGAAGCAACTGTCACCTATAAACAGATGGCTCTTGTCGGGACTCTTCCAGCAGGGCGGGACTCGCAGGGCAACACCCAGCAGGGTGGTGAGCAGATCAACCTCCAGGGGTTGCCCAGTCGCACATTAAGCCGATGGCAACCATGCTGGGAGGTGTTGGAGGACGAGAAAGCTGGGAGGTTGGCCGCCCTTGGCTGGGCCAGAATGGCCCTACAAGCCATTGCCTGGCTGAAGCCAGGAGCTAGCAGGTCCCTCCCCTCTGCAGGGACCCTGGGGAATGATGCAGGGAGAGGCCCTTAAAGTTAGTTCCCTTTAAGGGCTAACAGGCAGAATATAGGAGGGTGGGAATGGAAGGCAGGGGAGGGGATGGTGGCTGATGGCTGACCCTGTGCCTAGGTGGCCAGATTTGGCTTTAAAAAAGCCAAATTCTGGCTTACGGCCCATTTGACCCATGAGTATACCCCTTAGGTTCTGGCAACTCATATAATGGGCTTGCAGCCAGTGATGAGGAGGCCAGTGGAGATGGAGGGTGGCTGCCTGTATGGGCTCATGGGAAGGAGCAAGATATCCCCTCTCTATGGCAGATGGAGGAGGAACAGGGTGCTTAAAACCACTTCCCATTCTTCTGAGACCTGTATGTCCAGGGTTTGTGAGGCTTTTGCAGAGGAAACACCATAGCTCCACAGAGTTAGATCATGAAACAGAGCAACCTGCCCCAACTGACCATGTTACTCCAAAAGCTGGAAGTCACCCAGAGTTGGGCAAACAGAACAGCAGCAATGTCCTGCAGCAACTGAATCCTTTTGAAGAGGAATGGAGCCTGAAAATGCTTCCTAGTTTGCCAGGCTGTAAAGCTTAAAGAGCTTGCACCTTATTATTCAGATGCTGGCATCACTGTAACTGAGCAACCAGGGACTGAGGCTGGGGTGTCTGCAGCTTCATCTTAGGAGTGCGGTGTCCTCAGTAGGGATGTGCATGAACCTGTTCAGAGGCTCTTTTAAGAGCCTCCGAACTGGTTCAAGCGACCAGCTGTTTGGCCGGTTTGAAGATGGAAAGGCACCTTTAAGGGTAGGGGAGGGTGCCCTTACTCCTCCAGCCGCATTTTCCCCCAACAGCACTCCATTTTAAAAGTGTCTGTCGGGGCAGCAACTTACCTCCCTGCTGCCCTGTGTCCTCTTCAGCTGGAAGTAACAGGAAGTACCCGGCATGTGTTTGCACATCGGGCTCATGAGCGAGGATCCCTGACTTCAGCTCCCATGCTATAGCAAGTCACAGAAGTCTTTTCAGACTTCAACAATGTATTTTATTACTGGAGTACTAACTTCTAGAAGGGTTTTGTATTCCAGTATCCAAATGCACAAGACATCAAATGTGAACCACATCTGCCTTCTTAAAAGACCGATAGGAAGGGGCCTGATTACTGTGTGAATATGTTTTAAGATAGAATTGGGGTAATAATTTAGACACAGATGTGGCATGCCACTTAGATATTTATGCTCAAGTGCAAAAAGTCTTGTTAGCCCTAAGGCTTTGGATAAAAGCTAATCAGATGGGCTAATGTATGTTTTTAATTTCTCCCCTAAAACACATATAGATTCTCCTCCCTCCCCGCCGCCCCATTTTGCCATTTGCAGCATTGTCTGCTGCTTGCTAAATACCTGACAGTTAGTTTGTAATACTTTTTAGTGCACTTCTTTAAATTTTTGTGGGGGCATTTCCTATGCACTTCTAGGTGTGAAAAAGGAAGCTTGTTCATGTAGCAGGAAACCATGGGAGCTTATTACATCTGAACTAGGTCACTATAGACATGATCCAGAAAGGGAGATGTGTGTGCAGGCATAGGTTTCCCTTTGTTCAGTAAGTGCATATGCAGATGTCCATCTAGATACAGATCTACACGCACAGTCCAGTGCTCATCTAGGTTTCTTTGAAATGGCTGCATACATCACTTAATGCACATGGGTAAAAAGGAAGAGAAGCTGTCTGGGAATTGAGTGCAGTTCATGTGCCAAACATATTGATAAATTAAGCAGGACATATTTGTGAGTACTGAGAGAATACTGCAATCTTCATTTCAAGCTTTTGCTCTGAAGTCATTATAATTAGACTGAGAGAAGAAATTCTCACAATTGAACACCTAGAACTGTGAAAATAAGGCTGACACCTTTGCATGTGATATTTGCAGCCAAAATCACAGCTTTTTAGTTTCTATCTGTTCATAGTAGTATATGTGTTTGCAAAAAGAGGAAGAAAGCTCTGAAAAGAAAGAGAAAGAAAGCACCTGAAAGAAAGGTGGCTTTATTGTTGGCCTCACATGTTTTTCAATGCTAATAGTTTCAGATAGTTGCTGCCCAATCCTATGCATGCTGACTAGGAAGTTAGCCCTGTTGAGTTCAGTAGAGCTTAGAATGGAGTTTTAAAAGAGACACACTATAGACCTGTTTTGAGTAAAGCTGTAAGGGTTAAGCAGATATATGTATTTAATTTACTCTGTTATCTGTTAATATATGCTGCAGAGAGTTGTGTGTGTTGTATCTATTTCATCTCAGCCAATCTATATGCTTATTCCTCCATGTAGGGAAGTTTCAAAAACACTTGACTTAGATCTTATTGTCTGCTCATTGCATTGCTGACAACGCTGTGCTTGGTAGGGAGCTGGCAGTAAGACAAGGGCAGTATTGTGATGGCTTTCCTGGATGTGAGCTTGTGTGTGTGTAGGCAATTGGAAATGCACACTTTGAAAAGGGGATGAAGTTTGGAAGGAGGAAATGTTGCATAACACAGATTTAGGCATTGCTTTGCGTTGACAAAGTGCTTAGTCGCAAAAAGCTAAATATATTCTTCTTTGGTTACATTATTCCACTTTACTTTGTCCTTGGAGCAACATTTCTATCCTTTTTCAGCACCCAAGAGCAATCGGTGATATCCCTCTTGTAAAAGCTTTCCATTGTTTCCCATAGCAAGTGTCTCAGAGGCTAGTTGGTTGCTGATACAAACTCTTATCTTGAGCACCCGGCTAGAGATGGAATAGGTTCTCTTGCTACCGGACATGGACCACCAGTAGAATACAACAGGAGACTTTAAACTCCACATGCATGGAGGTCACTAGAATGGGCTAGAAAAGGCCTGAACCAGGCCGCAGCCAGCCCGGGCTACTCTGGGGGAGGCTGGCGGGGTTGGGAGGGAGCTGCCCCTGCTGAACATTGAGTTAAGTACCCCTGGTTCCCCTCCTGTCCCCCTGCAACTTTACTGGTAAAGGGGGATCCTCACCAAAATCCCCCTTACCAATAGACTTCTGAACTGGTCTGTGAACTGGTTTGAACCGGGCTGGGCTGAATTTGAACTGACAGAACCGGCAAAACTGGTTCCATGCAAAACTGGTTCTGGCAAAACTGGTTCCCATAATGTCAGCCCCATTAGTGCAACCCTCCCCCTCCAAGCTTCAGGTTGGATCACAAGGAAACTTCCATCAGCTAGTAGCTGTTATTTACTCTTGTGAAAGCATCATCTTTTACAAACTTTACAGTGCCTGATATTTGTTGCTCTTGCTTCCTTGCTTCTTGTGCCTTGTCCTCAGCATGTTTCATCAGGAATAATGCCCACTGGACTCTCCATGGGGTTTACTCCCTAGTAAGTGTGCTTAGGATTGCAGACCATGCATCTCCAGGCAGGAGCTTCTTGTTTATAATTTTGTGTAATGTGCTTTGTTTAGTTTGTGTCTCCAAATAATAAATAATTGCAATGATGATAGTGATAACATATACCCATTCAGTGGTCTAAAAGTTATGGATTAAGACTTTCTCATTTCAAGAACTGGTAGATGTATATCACATAGGAAGGAGAAACATTCTGTTCTGTAAATTGTGTTTTCTGGGGAGCCTCCGACAAGAATGTGTGGCACAGCAGAGTGTTGCCTACCTGTGGGGGAGGGGTTGTCTTGTCTTATGGTCTTGACTCCTGTAGCAACAGCTCTGTTCCACGCAGATGTGTGTTCCTTGCTCTTTACCCCTTAAAGCTGTCCGAAGTGCAACTATATTTTACATCTGACAAGTAGGGCTCTGTGACACATGTCATGGTTGAAGGGAGAGAGTTGGCTTCAGCGGAAATGTGCCTCCTGAGGTCCTTTAAGCTGCAAAGAAACACTTCTGCTTGCAATTTAAAAGATCCTAGGGAAGGGTATCTTCCAATCCATGGGGCTTGAAAGATATGCCAGAGGAGTATGCCCCCCTGGACAACATTTCCCCTTTTAGGTCTTAGTTTAAAGGAAGCAAGTGGTAGCAAGTGGTTGGCTGAGAGCTTATGCCTTCCTGCCTCTCTCTGCTGCCATTCCATGGTCCCTACATGTTTTAGGGATTTGCAGGGGAACTGGGGGGATTGTTTCAAAGGTCCAGTGTTTTCCTGTGACTAGAGGGGAACCATTTCTTCAGCAGTTTTTGTACCCAGGCTATCTGCACAGCATACCAGCTTTACTAATATAGGGAGCTATTTAATACTGTCATTAAAAAAAAAAGTATGGAATTTTGAGTTTGAAGCTAGTTTCAGCCATATCTATGGCTGGTAAAATGATGCTGAGTCTTGTCTTGGAGCAGACAAAGTTGGTCATCTAGTTGGACCATAAATCTCTCTTTGAAACAGTAGGAAGGACAAGTCTATAAAGTCCAAGATTTTCTTTTGTGCTAGAAGCATGTGATGCATACTTCTTGTGACTGGAAGAGTCAAATGTGCATACCCCTCATCAATTTTAAGGCTGAAACAACTGCTGACAAGGTCAAGGGTCATGACTCAGAAGCAGCTATTTTTGTTTGCTTCTAAGATGTGTTTTCTTGAGCATTCAGTCTGAGTTCTGTGTAATGAAAGTTCTTGTTCTGCACTGTGACCATTGTTCTGATCAATGGCTTCCTTTTGCATGAATACTGTATGTGCAACACTCTCCTACCAAAGTGCACCCAGTTGAAAGTAAAATAGGCCTAAAGTGCAAAACAAGTGAAGAACGAGGGTTAAAAATGACTTAGTTAAAAAATATGAAATAAACACAAGGTGCTGCTGAAGCTCTCTACCAGATATATCTGCAATACTAGATGTGGCCATACGAGTGAGAAGGTTCTCCAAAGGGTTGGCTTGCTAGAGCTAAATGCTGTGAGAAGTGATGCTGTCAACAGAGGTGAAAATATTTTAAAGATAAAGCACATTGTATGTTTTCAACTCCTGCTCTTTTATCCTGTGTTAATACAGGATAAGCTCATTTGAATAACTTGGTTTCTATCAGCTAAACCCTTTCCAGAGCATGCTTCACATACAGAGGCGTTTTAAGAATATAACCAAGGTTACCCCCCACGGTTTTAAAAAGCATTTCAGTTCCAAAGTCCGTTTGCCTATTTCTATATGTTTTATGATTTGAATATTAGAGTTCTCCAGAATTCCTGTTTGTGTTGCATAATGATGCTTGCTTGTCATTCTTCTTGGGGATGATCTTCTCTATCTTAATTAAGATGTGCAGGTTTGGATTGATGGGATAGAGGGGAGAGAAGGGTATGTCTATTTTGTTGTTTATGCTCACCCAAAGGAGCTACTGGACACCATTTGGAGACTTAGAGACACCATTTAGAGACTGTTCAGCTATTATTTGACTGTCTGACTAAATCCAGGGTAAGAGCAAAAAAAAAAAAGAAAGAAAGAAAGAAAGAAAAAGAAAAAGACCTCAGGCTTATATACACCTTCCTCTGTTTCTTCCTCACTCACCTTATTTTGGGAAGATGGTTATAGCTGAAGTGGGAGATCCTGTAGGTTCTCTTTCATAGGATAAAGATCTCATATTCAAATTAAAGGCAACATCTTCTGGTTTAGCCAGTACATTTCCCCCCTGAATTAGGGTAGTAGGTGAGGAAGCAAATAAGCTGAGGTTTACTTTAGATCTCTCACTGTGTACAATCCCAGTGCTCTAAGTGAAAAGATTATTTTTAAGAGTGTGGAGTGGGTTACTGCAGTTGTTCATAAAGCAATCACTATTAATTGGGAGATACATTATTTTCATATTTTTGCAATTTATTTTATTCTATTTTGTTTGTGCAAAAGTCTATGGTCCAAATAAACATATTGATAGGGGGAAAAGATATATATCTGTCCTTGAAGGGAATAGTCTAGTATACACTAGAGAAGAAACAAATGAAAGTTTAAACCAAAGAGATTATACTTTTCAGCCATATAAACTCCCACAATTCTAGTTTCTTATTCTCTGCAACCAATTTCACTTACCAACCTGTGTTCCTTAAGCAGCCTTAAGGGTCACACTCGCAACTATTGGATAATGAATTGTGTGCATATAGAATTATTATTCTTGACAATCTCCAAGTGGAATCCATGCCAGTTTCAACATGGAAGTGATTTCCGTGTGGGAATTTTAGTATTTGTAATCCTTCTTTTATTTGGAAATTTCTGTAGTGTATTGCCTTCCTTACTTCCTATAAAAACTTTCAACGCAGTATGCAACGTAACATTATATAACATAATAAACAGTAATCCATCTTTAGTGAAAAGAGAATAATCTTAATCTCTCTCTTTTAAAATGAATATATAATACAATTAAAGAACCATGATTTTACAAATACAAAGGAGAGTTTCAGGAAATCTCTTGTGAAAAGAAGGAATGCATACTTAGATCTCTAATGTAATTTTAAAACAAAATATATCATTATCTCTCCTTTGTGCTATGAACTTGGCTGTCTGTAATATTCAGTGAAAATAATATCTGGGAGATGACCGAGAGCCCGTTTACGTTAATTACTCCTTTTTCTGATCATACCGTTACTAATAACCTTGGCTTCTTTCTGTTTAAGCCCAGGTGCATCTGTTCTTTTTATTCCTGTGTTTACACAGTCAGACAGGTGTTACTGACTGGTTTGTTTTAAAAAGAAACATAAGATAGACGCCAGCAACAGTAACTGGAGGTCCTGTGCTGGGGGTGAATAGGGCCAATTACTCTCCCCCTGCTAAATAAAGAGAATCACCACGGTTAAAGGTGCCTCTTTGCCCAGTTAGCAGGGGGCTAACTTTTAATAGCTTAGTTTTTAAAAAACAATTTTAACGTATCTCTTAACATAGGGATTAAAAAAATTATTGAAGCACAACATGATAAAACAATTGAAAATTTTTACCCATGCAACAGAACAGAGCTGTTGAAGACCATCACTTTATAAATGCTTGCAAAATGTAGGTAAAGTGAAGACTTCAGGCCTCTTACTCTTTTGAAACATTATTGTTGAATCTTGGTCCTAAAGGTATTTATTTTGTTTTTTGACTGTTCAAAATATTTCACATACATAATACCTACAATCTTTATTGCAACCCTGAAGCTAAATTAGTAATGGATTTGTAATGAATCTGAGGAGAGATGGTCTTGTGGTAGCAAGCATGAAACCCTTTTTCTAAGCAGGGTTTGCATTTGAATGGGAAACTACATGCAAGTGCAGTAAGTTATTTCCCTTAGCAGATGGGACCACTCTGGGAAGAGCAGAAGGTTCCACGTTCCCTCCCTGGCATCTCCAAGATAGGACAAAATATTTTTATTGAACCAACAAACTACCAAAGCATACAGTACGTTGCCAAAGCACAATTATATACAAAGTGGTTGTTCATGATATATCTACAAAGATTTACACACAAGGATTTGGAAACCCACAAGGTTATGAAGTATATGCAGGTAGTACTGTAACTCGGGGGTGGGGGATTTCAAGGCACATCAGGTAATCGGGTGTGTGTGTGTGTGTGTGTGTTACGTCCGACGTCCATTTCCACAATTTGTCCTATTGCTGTTTAGAAGAGATACTCTTGTCTTTTTGCACATAACCATACAAACTTTTCCAGAAGAGATTTACTGTCTCATCTGCGTGAACCTCTTGGTCGCATCTTCCCTCCCTATTCCTATGCAGGAGCATTGCATAAATGACATACAGGTTTACTAACCTGATTACGAGAAGGGGAACGTTCCAATTCCTTAGTATGAGGGCACCCGTTCCGTCCCGTTTCCTTGAAGGTTTCTTTCTGGGACCTCGAAAGGAGGTTCTATCACTCAAACCCGAGGTTAGTTCTTCCCAAGTCTGTTTTTCCAAATCAGGCCACTCTAACAGCTTGCTTACTCCCTGCCACACTCTTTTGGCTACCACACACTCTTTTAAGAAATGTGAGTGGGTTTCCCTGAATGTTTTGCCTAGCTCACTAGCTTTCTGTTTGCAGGTGATTTTAGGGCACTCTTGCTGGTCCTCTGGGAGCCATGGCTTAGCCACATTAAGTGGTAGTACTTGATGGTATAAGCGCCACCTTGTTTCCCATAAATGGAAAGGGACTTTTTTCTCTTTAAAGAGAGCGATAGGGTGATCGGGTTGCAACAAGTACTGTGAAGTGCGGTGTTTGTAGCATTTACGTTCTAAATCAGGTTTTAAGAAACCCACTTCTAGAATCTCTCCATAAATTGTTTTCCTTAGCTGCTTAACTGAGGAGGATCCTTTAAATAGATCCAGTTCAACCTTCCATTTTTAAAGTGTGAATAACAAATCTCTCAAGTAGTCCGGGTGTTCTCTTTTTAATACTTGTGTGATATTACCATTGAAAGATCCTTTCCCCCACCATGCTATGCCCCATGCTGACTTGCGCCAATGCAGAGCGAAAAGCGAGACCCAGGTTTTTTGCAGGAGGTTGGACATATTATGGACATTCACGAAAATCCAGTTTCCAAAATTGTAGGATATGAATTCAGTTACAAAATAGGGTTGCAGGGCAGGTAGGGCTAGGCCTCCCCGCTCAACCTCCTTAAATGCTACCGCACGGGCCAAAGGGAAGGACGCTGTGTGCCATACAAGATGGAAGATCTGGCTTTCAACTCTCCGAAGGAGATCGAATGGGGGAGGATAGAAGAGCATAGAAGGAGCATAGAAGGAGATCGAGTGGGGGAGGATAGAAGAGGATAGAAGAGATCCAGCGGGGGAGGATAGAAGAGATACCGCCAGGTTATGCACCAGGGGTATCAGGTAAGTCCGGATGTAAACCGCTTCCTGGTACATGGCAAGGCTCCATTTTTTCCACATGGTGGTTTTATGCATACTTTTTCTTCCCAGTCTGTCCAATTTCCCCCCCAGACTTTCCCCTTAATCCCATATTCAGTCCCCAAAATGTTTACTGTATCTACCCACTTCAGTTTGGACTCTGGGGCCCCTTCGCTTTTACATTCAGAGATGGGTAGGCACGAGAGTTGCTGGCGTCCAGGGTCCATTTTAACAAATACATTTTTGTCAGCATTTAATTCTAAGCCCGAGATCTTGCCATATTCCCAGAAAAGGTCTAGTATTACAGAGATTTCATTTTCATTTGATAACAGTAATGTAACATCATGGGCATGAGCTACAAATTTTACCCTAAACTCAGTATGCGGTTCTGAGTGGACAGGTAGTTCGGCTATCGCATCACTCTCCCTCTTCCTCCCTCCCGGGAAGGTCTCCCAGGGTGGAGGGATAGAGACCGAGAGTCTTTGCAGATGGGGTTCTCTCTTTATCCTGATCAGGATCAGATCCAGGGCCAAAACATAAAGTAATGGGCTCAGTGGGCATCCTTGGTGGACTCCCGAATGCAAAGTGATCGGGTCGCCTCGCCTCGCCATCCATTAATCTGTGGTGTCACCTTTGCATTTGTATAGAGCAGCTGTATCCAAGTAATGAATAGGGGTGGTATACCTTTAGCTTTCAACAATGTCCACAGATAATTGTGGTTCACTTTGTCAAAGGCCTTAACTTGATCCAATAAGAGGAGGTGACCTTTCCAACTTTCATTCTGTATAGAGTAAAAAAGTTCTCTCAGCAGACACAATGAGTCTGTTATCTTTCTTCCCGAGATAGCGCTTGTCTGCAAGCTGTGGACCAGTTTAGGGGCCACTTTCGAGAGACTCCTACCTGCAACCTTGGAGAAGCCACTGCCAATCTGTGTGAATAATACTGTGCTAGTTGGACCAATGGTCTGTCTTGATATAAGGCTGCTTCCTATATTCTGTGAGGTATACAACTATATGAATGCTAGCTGACCAGCTCTTTCTCATTCAGTGTATTAGGCTGAGCACTGGCTGATAGTCCAGGAGGCCAGAGCCTGATTCTGAGTTGGCATTAATGGCCCAGGAGTACCACGATGGAGGGATAGATCAGAACCTTGTCAAATGGCACATACTCATCTCCACATGATGGGAGGTACCAATGTGAGAGTGTAGGGTGACCGACACCCCCCCTGACACTCCCCCCCATGTATGTATGTAAGGAACACAAAAAAGCAGCTTGGAAAAACGGGCAGTTTTATGAGTGAGACAAACAAAAGCAGAAATTGTGACGCTGAGCAGAGACCAGATGCACACTAGGACACAAAGTTTTTCCTCTTGGGATCTGATGTAACCTGTTGATGCATGTAGGAGGGCTCCGCTATTTAAACTCCATCTAATTCTCAGCTTGTACTTTTATAAATACATAAAATATTACAAGAATACCATAAGCCTCCAGTGACTATCCTCCGTAGGAATCCAGGTAGCTCTATATTATTACCATATTGCAGATAAAGCCTTGCCTAAAAGTCTTAAGTCAGTTAATGGGTGAGTTGAGAGTTGAAGTAGGCATTTATTCCCCAGCTCTCAGTCTTGGCCATTGTGCTATGACTTATTAACTGTGCTAAATATATATTTGTTAAGTTTGCCATTATATGGCAGTTGTCAATTTTTTGTACACTAAAAAGAAAAACTGGTGGTTAAAGCAGACTTTTCTGAAATGGAAGAATTCTGTGTCATCTTTTTGCTGTTTGGCATATGTTCTGTAAGCTTATTTCCATCAAAGATATTGAGTAAATCCTTGTATTTAAATATACATGCTCTCCAGAACAGATTTGTTCTTAAATGTTGATTTTAGTGCATAAGGTCGAAGCTATTATGCTGGCTTCATCAGGAGTTCTCCCTGCATGAGGCTGAACTTTGGCACTTGGATTTCAAGGCATGAAGAGGAATGGACATACTGAGGACAAAGTATGCAATTACTTGAAATTAGAGATCCAGTGAACCTTACCATGTTGTCATGCTAGCACAGAGGCTCCACAAAATTAGTCTGTAAATTAAACGGAATACTGTGATGCTGCACTTGTGATGACTGAGCTATGGCTGAGAAGGTCGACTCATTCTGAACCTTTGCTTTCATGAAAATGCTAAAGAGTTCTTTAGGCTCACATTTTTCATGCATGTTCCAACACAGACTTAAAATATGCACCTTTGATTCATTTCATTATTGTTCATGCTTTAGCTAGTTTAAGCTGAACTAGTCAAGCATGCTTACTTGCGCTGTGGAGAGTAGCTTGCATCTGAATACACAGATCCTTCATTTTCACTAATGCGGAGCCATGAGTTAGTTCCTTGTTTATATCTCCCATGTGTTTTTGGAGTAATGTTTTGCAGTTAAAATCACATTTAAATATGGCATATTTAGAGTCTAATTTGAAAGCTTGAGCTACAGGGTATAGCCTTCAAGTTAATTTCTGATTAACAGATGCTGGGACAGGGAGAGGAACTTGGAAAAAGAGCAAATAGCTTCATGGGAAGGGATGTAATGGCAGGGAGGTGGCTTTAGGGGATACAGGCTAACTCCCCAGTGCCACAGTCCAGATGCGATTAAGCCTTCCTTTTGCCACAGCTGGTTTTTGTGTGTTTTTTTAAAAAATAGAGACAGAAAGATTTCCAAAATCTTGTCTTCTCTGGCTCTTATTGGGAATAGATTTAGGAAACATGTCCCTGAGGATGATAACAGGCTGCTTATTAGCAGCTGTGTAGATTTTTTAAAAAAACCTGATCAACGCACATCTCTAAGGACAATGAAAGTCTGTTAGCAGCTGTATGGACTTTGGTTACACAATCAACACTCTTTTTAATGAATGGGTTGAATCATGACAATGATGTTGTTCCTGCTATTTGCTGAGAGCACAGCAATTAAAAGCATGAAACCATTTGCAAAAATAGCTAGGGCTGTGTTTAAGATCAGCTTGTGTATTTGGAAGATGTTTAGAGAACCAGCGTGGTGTCGTGGTTAGAGTGCTGGACTAGGACCGGGGAGACCCGAGAACAAATCCCCATTCAGCCATAAAACTAGCTGGGTGACTCTGGGCCAGTCACTTCTCTCTCAGCCAAACCTACTTCACAGGATTGTTGAGAAATAGAAACTCAAGTATGTAGTACACCGCTCTGGGCTCTTTGGAGGAAGAGCGGGATATAAATGTAAATAATCATCATCATCATCATCATCATCAGTTGAAAGCACAGCAGTTACCATCTTAGAAGTCTGTATGAAAAATGTCAATTGCCAAGATCTCTGCCCAGAGTATCCTGATATGATACCAACCGTGTATGCCACTGTTATTACAGTCTTGTTCATGAAGGCTGGAAATTGTTTTACTAAAAGATAAAACAATTCTGTCCACTGCAGTGATCTAGTCTGATATCATAGCAGATTCAGAAGGCATTGCTGAATTCCATTTTCTAACCCTGGATGAGTGTAAAGAAGATTGAGAATGGAGGCATTGTCACAGTTCTCTAATAAAGATGAGGAGGAGCAGATGAGCAATCACTCTGGATGATTAGTACTTAAACAGATTTCCTATAAATTATTTTCTTAACCTTATTAATTAATTTCCAATATAATAAATAACTAAACATAAACAATTCAACCTCCTTAACAGTAGTTAATTAAAGAATATTGGTAACTGTGATAGGATTAATTCAATTTATTTCCCTAATCCTCTTCCTTGGCTGTTCTCTTTAGTCTCTGATCCTTCTGGTTAGCAGCTCTCACTGTTTGTTCTCTCTCTTTTCCACATCTCTCTTCCAATGCCTCATCTCCAGCCATCTATTCTCTCTCTTACCCAGTGCTTAGTCTATCTATTTTCTCAGCTTCTCTCATAGGAACATAGGAAACTGCCATATACTGAGTCAGACCATTGGTCTATCTATCTCAGTATTGTCTTCACAGACTGGCAGCGGCTTCTCCAAGGTTGCAGGCAGGAATCTCTCTCAGCCCTATCTTGGAGAAGCCAGGGAGGGAACTTGAAACCTTCTGCTCTTCCCAAAGTGGCTTCATCCCCTGAGGGGAAGATCTTGCAGTGCTCACACATCAAGTCTCCCATTCATATGCAACCAGGGCAGACTCTGCTTAGCTATGGGGACAAGTCATGCTTGCTACCACAAGACCAGCTCTCCTCTCCTAGACCAGCTCTCCTCTCCTTCAGGTGCCAAGTTGTGTGAGCCAACTAGGAAAGGAATTCATTTTGTGAAGAATGTCCAATGCATTTCAACGACAGGTATTCGTTGTTGTCACATTCTTTCTTCACTAACCATCTCTAGCTGTCCATCCTCCCCTCACAACTTTCCATGCTGCTGCTATCCTGCAGCCAACATTCTTTTCCTTTACAGAAGTAATCATTTCGGCAGCACCCAAGAAACCTGGAACAGCAAAGGCAGGAGTATACTTCAGTCATGTACTAGGAAGTAGTAAATTACTCAGATATATTCCTGAGTGAGTTTTTGCTGTACCAGAGTAAGATGCATGAAGACTCTTTGCTCCTGAGGAATACCTGTTGTTGAAATGCATTGGACATTCTTCACAAAATGAATTCCTTTCCTAGTTGGCTCACACAACTTGGAGATGAATGGAGACAAGACTATTAGTAGCAGTAATCTCACACAGGAAATGGCATCTGTCTTGGCACTGATGCATTTGGGTGCTCCTGCTTTCTTTTATCTGGCAGAAAATATCAGGAAAGGCCATTTTTAACAGAAAATAACAGGAAAAGCCATTAAGGCTAGAGATAGATGATCATTTATAAGAGAGATGGGTTTGAGAGACACATCATTTCTCATGGTAAAGTCATACATTAATTTTGTTCCACTTTCATTCCTGGTCAAACAGGTTTTGCATGCTTTTGAAACACAATCCTGGCTCCATATGATGTCTAAAGCAGGCCATTGACTGGTATACTTCTTCCATTGACTTCAGTGAGAGTATACATATGTTCATTGTCTCTCCAATTACTTAAGATACTCTTGATGAAACTTTATATGTAAGCAGCGCACTCTGGCATTGCTTGTTGTGCTCCGATTCCATGTGTAGCTGCGTGTACTAACATTTTCTCTCCCAAATCATCCTGTACATTATCTCTGAAAGTGCATGTGATGAGGGTGACCAAGATATTTTCCAGAGGGGCAACCACTGTAGTCTGCTGTAGCAAAAACAACTTGGAGTCATCAAGGAGTGTGAAGACGGCACTTTCAGGTGGACACTGTGGGTCAGCTTTCAGGGGCAGCATAGTGGCCCAGCTTATCCCCCCCCCCCCAATAGGAGGCCTATGGCCCACAGAGGAAGGAAGGTAAAGTGGCTCCACAGTGCCTTTCCTATTCCTTTCTAATGGAAAAGGAAGAAAGGGGGACATTTTGAAAGAAGGTAGGAGCTGGGGTTTTACAGCTACTTCCCTCATACACACAAGGAAATCTTATGTAGATTTAACTAAAGGCTTATTCAGCAACAATCCAGTTTTCTCCCTGCCTTTTCCTTTCTGACTCCTCCTCCACACTCTTTAAAGGATCTCCCCAGGCAAATGTCCAAACAAACAAACTGCAAAAGATTACTAGATAGAATATAACACATCCCTCCCCTTTATAACAACCAAAAATTGAATTGATTTCAAATCTAGTGACAAAGTCTTTAAGTCTTTTGGGTGGTCTCCTGTTACGCACACTTCTCCTAAGCCCTGGGTTTTCTGGCACAGGAGCTGTTTGGTCTTCTGGTAACAAGGATTGTCCATCACTTTCAGACTTATCTGCAAGGTCAAAACTGGAGGCAAGATCAAATTTCTCTTCGAATCCTCTCTTGAGATCAGACTCCCTTCCCTCTTGTCTCATAGTATGCATGCTGGAAAGTCTCAAATATCAGTTGTTGCCATTGGGTAAGTTAGGTGGTAGCTTTGCATCCTCTCAGTAGTTCAAAAGGTGATTTTCCTGTAGTGGAATGAGGAGTAGTTTGATAAGCAAATCGAGTATCATGGATTGCCTCTTTCCAGGGTAGTTGTTGCATTCTCTCGAGGATGGTACAAGGAAAGAGTATTTTGTTTTATCCCATGGTTACGAAAATATTGCTCCATTTCAAATGAGGTAAGCTATGTCCCATTGTCAGTCACTAGTTCTTTAGGAAGACTTTCCCTCACAAAAACTGCAGCTATTAACTAGAGTAATGTTTGTAGTAATGTTGCCAGCAAATGAAACTTCTGGCCACCTGGAATACACCATCACTATAACAAATCTTAGTGTTGTGGACTGGTTATCAAAATGACCCATTATATCCAGAGCAAGTTTGTCCCAGGGACCATTGGGATACTCTACTGGAGTCAAGGGGGTGGTAAAGATCTGTGATTTGTCACATACAGAACAAGCCATACTGTGCCAGATTATATTTTCAATGTGTTTGTCCATACCTGGCCACCAAAAGCTTTCTCTGATTTGCCTTTTAATCAAGTTCAAGCCCAAGTTATCTTTGTGGGCAATTTTGACTCTTTTGCTTATAAGGAAGTTCGCACCACCAAATGATGAGTCCTCAACACCAGCTCATTGAGAATAGACTGCTCACTCACTACATGCATGTATGGTTGATGATACCTTGTTTCTGCATGGCTGTTCAATAGTTATGTAAAATTTAGTTCAGTAGGCACTTGATCAGCACTGTGGGCCGCTTTCTACTCAGAAGATGTGATCACTCCATGAGTGGATGAGGCTATTTGCACAATTACTACTCCATCCTCTTCTTTTAGGATCTCCTCTTGGCCTGGAAGTAGAATTTGAAATAAACAATCTGCAGTTGTATTCCAAACACCTGGAAGATATTCCACTTGGAAATCAAAATCCATAAGTCTGTTGATCCATTTGGCAATTCTTGAGGTTGCTTGACTTGAACTCTGAGTGATAAATAAAGCAGATAGGGATTTATGGTTGACCGTAAAATTTCTGCCCCACAAGTAAGTCCTGAAATGCGTCACCACCTAGAAACATGCTAGAGCTTCTTTTTCAACAACAGACTAAGTCTTCCCTGAAGCAGTAAGCACTCTGGAAGCAAAGGCAACTGCAACTTATTATTGTATTATTTCTATGTGTAAACCGCCCTGAGCCATATTTGGAAGGGCGGTATAGAAATCGAATAAATAATAATAATTATTATTATTATTGTCCCCTTGTCCCCTTTTTGCTGGGTCAAGACAGTACCCAAACTATATTCAGAAGCATAAGTGGGTTACAATAGTGTGCCTGTTGGTGTAAAAAAAAAAAAGCAGGGCTTTCAGCAATGGCCGATTTGATAGTCTGAAAATGTGTCCTAGTTAAGTGTTACATTCTTTTTAAAAAGACGCAATGGAGCAACTTTGGAGGCAAATTATCTAACAAATTTAGAGTAATACAGAGTTCTGAAAATGAGCGAAGTGCATCTTTGTTGTATGGCTCTGGTGCTTCCTGTGTGTTGGTTTTTGGGGGCAAATTCAAACTCGTAGTAAACCTGTGGTAAAGCCTGCTGTCTGGAAATGCTCCAGGCAGTTGGGATCTAGAATACAACTGGGATGTTTAGTGATCACATTCAAAGTAGAGTTGAAATTATAATCCAAGGCTTGAAGAGCAGCTTCATAAGCATTAGTAACCCATTCGAAGTTGTCAGGAAAGGGGAAATAATATATTCTCTGGCCTTCAGGACTCAGGCAGTGAAGCAATATAGCCTTCTGCTTTGCTGGAGTAAAATCAAGGCTCTGTATGGTGAAGAAGTAATTGCAGAAATAGGACCTCCATTGTTTTCATTGAAGAGCAGGTTCTCCTGGGGTGGACAAGAAAAAAGGTGGTGGTGGGATCTGAGCCATGCTGCATTGGGCGTCCAGTGAACAACAGAGACCAGGATTGATAAGGGGAAAAAGCAGTTCAGGAATATAGGCCCAGTAAAGCAATGCAGTGAGGTTGCAGGAACATTCACAAGCTTTGCAGGTTCACATGCTTAGCTGGCTCACAATCTCGTTGCCAAATGTTTTATAGCTATTTCCCTCGTACACAGAAGGAAATCTTATGCAGATTTAACTAAAGGTTTATTCAGCAACAACTCCATTTTCTTCTCCTCTTTTTCTTCCCCTTTCCTTTCTGACTCCTCTTCCACACACTCAACTTGACCCCCTGGGACAAATGTCTAAACAAACAGCAAAAGATGATTGGATAGAATATAACATATGTCTCTTATTTTAATAGAAACAAACAGAAGAGGAAGGGAGAGGGCATCATTTGGTGTCTCTGCTTTAGCCAGCAAAATGTCATGGGCCAGCACCATGGCATCTTAGAGTAGCACATTTATCGTGGAATCAGCATTTGTAAACTAGAGCCCAGTTCATGAGATGTGTGAAATGTTGTTCTTGTGTGTGAAGTGTATCACTCACTTACTGTATGACCACAACATGCAAAAGAGTCTTTGACAATATCATGTAAAGCTGAAATGTATAGAAGTTCAGCACAGTGAGCATTTGCAACACAATCTTCTTAGTTTTGCTATGCTAGCTCAACATCTATAGTGGGTGTGAAATGAACACACTGCAGTAACTGAAAGATATGGCTAATCTATTGCTGTAACTAAGGTTGCCAGATCCAGCTAGTTAAAAAAGAAGTCCATGTCCATCACCAAAAGTGGAACTAGAGGATGCTTTTCACACACAAAAAGTCTCCAAAAAGTTCCCACTTTGCATAAAATTTGCATAAGTTTATTGGTATTATATGTGCATATTTTGATAAAAAATGGATAATTTGAGAATGAATACAGCTCACCACTGTGAAGCTAATGACCCGGTGAATATTATGTCTGCTCAGTCTGCTGCCTAGGTGCAGAGTTCTCAAGGCCCCTGCTTCTTAACTGTAAATTCATCTCCTAGGTGGCTTTACCACACAGACAATCCTCTGTCCTCCCGCCCCCACCAGGTCACCCAGCCTGCTCTCCCCAGCCAGGCCAGCAACTTGACCTCTTGGCTTGAGGCAAGGCAGCTGGCTAGCTATCGAGCCAGACTCTTCACATGCTGGTGCAATGGTGTGTGCATGGTCTGGCATTTGCTTGCTTTTCTCTGCGACCTCAAACATTTATATATGGCTTTTCAACCGAAGGTTTCACAGTGGTTTTCAAAGCAAAATAAATAAAAAGCTGCTCCTCTGTCCCCAAAGGGCTCACAATCTTTGTTCTCTCTATTTTTTTCCCATCTGTGTGTGGAATGAATTTTGTTCTGGGTGGTTGTATCAAGGCAGTGTGCATGCACATGTGCATTCAGAGTGGGGCCTTCCTGACTCAACCTGAGCGGGATCTAAAATTAACTGAGCGGACATAAAAAATACTTGTGAGTGCACACACGTTTGCACGCCTTAAGAGGGAACACTGCTCACAATCTAAGAAGAAATGCAAGGTAACACCAGCATCAGCCATTGAAGGAATTCTGTACTGGGGTTGGATAGGGTCAGTTGCTCTCCCATGATAAATAGAGAACATTCACCACTTTAAAATGTGCCATTTCACTCCATTAGCAGAGGTAACTGCTGAGTAAAGTTAGTTAGCTAACTGCTAAATTCATGAAGAAAGCAAGCTGCGGCTGCCAGGCCCACCTATTCATGTTCCTTTTAACCTGCCACTGAATCAAAACCTCCCCTCTGGCTTCCCCATTGTATGGATCATCAGTAGGAAGGGGAAGGGGACAGAGCAAGAGAAGTTGCTCGTGAAAGCAAAAAGCAAAGTGTTCTGAGTGTACAAAATATTCCAGCCGCTCCCCAGAACTTTGGACACCACAACACATGCAAAAAAAGTTGTTTGGTCCCCAAAATCGTTGCATGTCCACAAAGTCCCTAGTTGGCAACCCTAGCAGTAACTCATGAAAAGGCATCCAGCCAATGCTGAGGAATAGTTACATTATGTGACAATTCATACAAAACCCATATGTGTGTGTGTGTGTGTGTGTGTATATATATACACGCGTGTGTAGCAATGTCAGAATGGTCAGGAGAGTGTATACTTGTGTCTCAATATATGCACCATTTGTGCATCTTGTCTAAACAATGTATACATTTCGGCCAAAATATGTACAGAAGTTTCCATTTTTACATTTCTAGCAGGGCCAGCACTGACATGAGGTGAGGTTAAGTGCCTTGCTTCAGGTGCCAAATGTAGCGAATCAGTAGATTTTACAGCTGTGTTTTGTTTTTGTTTTTAGTTAGCTGGAGTGCTACTGGGTGGCTGTTGTGGCAGGACTGTGGAGTAAAAATGACAGTTGGCAGGCTTTGCGGGATGTAAGGATTAGAGAGCAGAAGGTCTGGTGCAAGGCTAGTGGAGGTGGGGAAAGGCCAGTGGGCATGCATAGTTGCTTGTTGCCCTTATAAAAAGCACACCCAGCTGGTGCCACATAGTAAGGGTTTGGTGCATGTGTATGCTGTTTTTCTGGGTGGCATGGTAATGTCTGGCTGCCCAGAGGAGCGTTACAGAAATTATTGTGCTGCTGTGTGTTGCCTTTCTATTCTGCCAGCATGCTGAGGTCCTTGCCAAACTAACTTCCCATCATTCCACCATTCTAATTTTGCCAATGTTTTCGTCAATGTTTTCATCAAAAGTGTAGCCATGTAATGGTGCAGCAGGGAAATGACTTGACTAGTAAGCCAGAGGTTGCCGATTCGAATCCCCACTGTTATGTTTCCCAGACTATGGGGAACACCTATATTGGGCAGCAGCGATATAGGAAGATGCTGAAAGGCATCATCTCATACTGCACAGGAGATGGCAATGGTAAAATTCTGTTTAATGGTAAGCCCTTCCGCAGGGCTCTGTGGTCGCCAGGAGTCGGCACCGACTTGACAGCATACTTTTATCTTTTTCATCAAAAGAAGAATGGGTGTTACTAGGGATTCTAGTTTATATTGATAATTGAGTGTACTGCAGAATCCAGAGGACATTGCTTTTCTAGATCCATTAATGTGGTGTACAAAAACCAAGGCAATAATTTATTTAAATATTGGAGACAGAGCATGTGTTCCCTCTAAAAGGGATTCCCAGGTGCTGTTGACTACAACTCTCAGAATCCCCAAGCAAACGCCATTGCAGCTGGGGATTCTGGGAGTTGTAGTCAACAACATCTAGGAGTCCCTGTTAGAGGGAACACGGGACAGAGCCCAAGTCACTTCTTATTTTACCTTGTCAGCTCCTGCAAATAACCTTGGTGTCTTCCTCAGCACATTGCTGGGAGGATGTTATGCATGCTGTCTTTATACTTTCCTCGCATTTATCTGGGAAATGACTGACTTGCAAGGGCTTCTATTAAAAAATGTAAGGCAGGAAGTGGACCAAAGCCAATGCTCCTGTAGCCAGAAGGTTGAACTAGTGGGTTCTAAAGACACACATATGTGACAGAACTCATTAATAAAACAATCAGGAATGAATTGGTGAATCACTGTTTAATATATATGATAACTACATATGGTATTTGTAGACTTGTATTCTAACTGGATATTGTGCAATGGAACAAATAATGTTTCTTCTCAGTCTTGAAAGCATGTTTCTAACATAGGGCCGCCCAAATTCGAGCCTTCAGCTGTTGTTGGACTACAACTCCCATCACCCCTGACTATTGACCATTGTGGCTGGGAATGATGGGAGTTGTAGTCCAACAGCAGCTGGAGGACAGAAGTGCAGCCCTAGTCTGTGTTCACATGCCATTTTATATTATGGTATGTTTGAAGTTTAGTATTTAGGGCTGATAAGAATTTAGTGGCTAACAATTTTTCTGCATGTCTTTCCTAACCTAATATAACAGGCAAAACTTTTAACACAATAATCAAAAATACAAGCCTTGGGAATTTACAACTTGAATTTTACACCTGCACTTTTATCTGATTTTAAGCATTAAAAATAGGATGGCTGTGCTCAGTGACAACTAGGGTAATACAGCTTCCTATTCTTTGCATTTTACTTTTCAAATAGTTCTTCATAATTGGTAAATATGTCTATTTAAATACAGGCACCTATTTCTGTTTTGGAACTGGGTTTCACCGAGTCTTGAACTGACATGGTATGATGAGCTTTCAGGGGATTGGCTTGGAAGGCCTTTTAAAGTTTCCTGCGTGTGTGCAACAGGATTTGAACTCAGCAACTTCAACATCCCAGTGATAATGCCATCCTTGCCAAATGAGGGAGGTAGGTTGACTTATTACAGAAGTCTTGTACTCCAATTTGATTCAGCAACTGTGGGCCTGTTCAAACATTCTAAAGATTGGCAGTACCATGCACATTATGGGATAGGAGCCAGTGCATGCACCTCCGTCATGCAGACATCCTAAGATGTGATGTGAGGGATGTCCCTGATCTCTATAATCCTTTTACCAAAAGGAAAAGGGGATTGTGGGGTTCCAGGAATTGGGTTTATGTGCATACTGATGTACTAGTATGCCCCATGTCACATGCATATGTTGTTTTCATAGTGGGAGAACTAAATGTACCTCACTGTGCCAATGTGTGTGCAGTATCACTAGCAATGAGGAACTGTTTTTAATAAGCTATTCTCTTTCTGAACGAATGCTTTAAAAATTTATATAAGTTGTACTCTTGAGGAAGACTGGAAATGTTTCATGCACTACTATTGCATAATGTGTTATGTTATGTGTTGTAAGCCCGGGAAGTGAAGTGGTTTATTATTGTGTTAAGTTCACATTTATAGTTTACTTGACAGCTCTTTGTGGCAGGGTGGATTTGATTTAAATCAAACTGATTTAAATCACGATTTAAATCACTAGCAGCGTGGATAAAAATAAAAAAAATCCGATTTAAATCAAAAAAATCAGATTTTTTAAATTTAAATCAGATTTTTTTGATTTAAATTGGATTTTTTTATTTTTATCCACCCTGCTAGTGATTTAAATCGTGATTTAAATCAGTTTGATTTAAATCAAATCCACCCTGCTTTGTGGAGATGATTTAGTATAAATACCTTCTTCCACCATTCTTCTTCTTCTTTTTAAATAGAGAACCAAGGGACCTCTTCTCTGACATTGAGCTCCAGCCTATCTTTCCAAAGCACAATAAAGAGAAAAGTCAGGGAGAAGAAAAAGCATGGAGCCATCACTGCAAATGTTGCTGGCACAAAATATGAAATTGGTAACAAGCTACACATTCTGTTTACCTTAATATTTATTATGTGATAAGAATAATGAAAAATGGATGTTAAAAAGTACATTACAGTGCAAAAGTCTACAGGTTAAAGTATTATAGAACAGGAACTTGGAAATTAGTTTATGTATTACTAGAAAAACAGTTTGCAAGTATGTGCCCTGTACCTCAAAGTCTGGACTTTCTGTGTGTAAAAGTACCTAAGAAAACTGCCAGTTGTTTGTTCCAACCTTAACCCCAACCCTCATGCAAACCCATACTTCCCCATGGGAGAGTTTCCCTGAACTTTCTAGAAACATAATGATTTTTCCCAGGATTTCCCCCTTTTTAGGTAGTCTTGGTAGATTTATACCAAATCTTACAAAAATTCGGTAGATTATACCCAATTTGGTAGAGATTTTGGTAGATAATTTGGTACATTATAAAACTGAATTTTGCCTATGGTCATTTTGTAACTGTGATATCTCAGGTTGTATGAGTAGAGGTGCATGGCCAAGTACTCCTTGTTAACATGGAGCAGTTGAAATATCAAGGTAGAGACACTCTTCCAACCCCTGCCTGTGTTGGAAGACACACTTATTGGATTATTTAGATATACAGGCAAACTGTGTTACTTGTGGGGGTTCCGTTCTTCACCTACTACTGTGAGTAATGAAACTGAGTAACAAGGCATTATGCCTATGGGGGAAAAGGGGGTTAGGTTCCAGAATGGACCTGAAAGGTGGAAAAAAATGCAAAACAAAACAAAACCCCAGTGCTCCCATATGCTCAGGAATGCCCCCCCCAAACTACCAAAAATTGTGTGGGGAATAGCAATAGCAATAGCACTTACATTTATATACCGTTCTATAGCCGGAGCTCTCTAAGCGGTTTACAATGATTTTAGCATATTGCCCCCAACATTCTGGGTACTCATTTTACCGACCTCAGAAGGATGGAAGGCTGAGTCAACCTTGAGCCCCTGGTCAGGATCGAACTTGTAACCTTCTGGTTACAGGGCGGCAGTTTTACCACTGCGCCACCAGGGGCTCCTGGTGTGTTTTTTTAAAAAGAAATGAGCCACAAAATGTCTCTTCCTGACAAAATGGCAACCAGAAGTGACCTCTGTGGTCACTTCTGGTGCTCTAGGAACCATGGGCCCATGGGTTTTAACCTGTTCCTGTCTGCAGATATTGAAACTGGATGTCAATTAGACAACCGCGAATAAGTGAAACCATGGAAATGGAGTCAGCCTATAATGAGGTTTGCCTGTATTTAGGAAACATCCATATGATATCAGGTTTTTTTTTGTAGTCTGGATCAGTGTTCTCTCTAAGAGGGATTCCCAGATGTTGTTGACTACACCTCCCAGCATCCCCAACTGCAGTAGCCTTTGCTTGAGGATTATGGGAGTTGTAGTCAACAACATCTGGGAATTCCTCTTAGAGGGAACACTGGTCTGGATGAGGTCTGGAACCTACATGTGAAAATGGCATATCTCTCTCTTTCGTGGTTAGGTCTGGGAGTTTCATGTCAGTCAATCAGGCAGGCAGCTAGGCTCAAGCATTCTGTTAGAAAGTTCAGAATGACTTGTATAGGGCTTCCAGTAGTCTCCCATCCAGGACCTGATCAGGTTTACACCTTTTAGGTTTATCATTGCTATAAGATTGGTGGTTCAAAATGTTTGGATAGAAAGTAATTTATTGTGATTGTACATAAAAAGCCAGCCCTCAGAACCCCAAATAACCCTTGTTAGCTTATTCTGGGATGAAATGTTGCCTGAGAGAAGATACCTATTTAAAATCTTAGCCTTGGTTCTGTAGAAGCGTGAACATTTGTTGGAATGTGTGTGCTAAGTGACCGCTATTAAATCATTGTAGCATCCAACATTTCACAGGACTACTCACAATGCATTAAGATCAATGCATTCAGCCATTTCACATTAATTTTACACCTGGCTTACAAAAGAGCAGAGAGCACGTTTTATTTATTTTTAGTCACAGGAAATTAGTTCTAAATTTTGTGGATTTATGACAAGGACTTTAGAGTCTATTCTGTCATTGGAATACTCCTGCTATAATTACCATTCAGGGTATGAACTAACTTTCTTGAGGCATCAAATGCAAACTTTCCAAAATACCTTTCTGTGGAAGATTTTCATATGAAGTAAATGTGACAGGGACATCTGATTTCTCTCTTGCTTTATCAAAAGTCTTGTGCTTCATTCTTTCAGGGACTTGGATAGATTGTTCTTGGGTGCAATACTAATTTTTCTCTCAGAATTTGCCTTTGCTCATTGTGTAGCTGTGATATCTCAGCTGGTATGAGTAGAGATGTGAGGTCAAGTACTCCCTGTTTACATGGAGCTATTGAAAGATCAAAGTAGAGGCACTCTTGGAAGCCCTGCCTTTGATGTAAGATACACCTGTAGTGGGCAGCCAGCCAGCACTGATAGTTTACTGGGGAAAAAGCGGTTGATGGTCAGACTGGAGACCCTAGGTCATGACCCAATCAGTTAACTAGTGGATGGGAGTAAAGGGCTCCTGAGGGTTGTCTGGGAAGAAGAAGGTATGCCCAGGTGATAAAGGAGCAATGGAGTCTTGCCATATTCTCACAGGGTGAGTTCTACAAGTCCCTGAGGGTCAGGGATTTCAGGGGTTGGTCTCACCTAGGTCCTGGTGAGGTCCAAGGGAAGGTCAAGACTTATGGCTTCAGAAGATTAGATTTAAGAGAAAGTGTTTTAGTAAGACTTGTGTTAGAATTTATTTTTCTTTTTTGTGTGTTGCTTTGTATAACCAAGTATCTGCTTGTAACTATCTTCAACCCTAATCTAGGGACTGATTACTTTAAGTGCTGCCTGAGAACATCTAGGCATTTTGAAAAACCTTTGTAACCACCAAGCTAATATTATTTGCAACAGCTATGTGTGAAACCCTGAACTGGCTTATTCTTTTATATATACAGGTGGACCTCCTTGCTCGCGGATTCGTTATCCACAGTTTTGTGTGTCCGTGGTCGGGGAAAATGGCACCTGACCTCGGCATACGTGGAAGAAAAAACAAACAAAAAAATAAGTCGACCTCATGTATCCGCAGTTCAGGGGTGGCTGGAAATGACTGCAGAGGTTATTTCTGGCCACCATTTTAGGAATCGGAGCCACAAAATGGCTCCCATAAAAAAGAAAAATTTGATTTTTGTGTGTGGCCGATTTCTGGCATTTTGAGAGCACAGCATGACTTGGGGGAGGGGGGGCGGCAGCAGAGCAAGGTAAGAAGCCCCCCTCACAAAAATTGGCTGTTTTCAGTCAATTTTAGGCCAGTTTAGGGGCATAGTGCGACTTGGGTGGAGCAGCAAACACTAGTAAGGAGCTCCCGCCTCCATGAAAATTGACTGATTTTTGGCCAAAAACGGCTGAGTGGGAACCTAACCCCCGCAGGCCCATAGGGATCAATACTTGGATATTCATAGTTTCCATATCCGTTATACAGCCGCAGAACGGAACCCCTGCAAATATCAAGGGGTGTGTGTGTGTGTGTGTAATATATAATTTTTTGTTTTTACTGACTGACTGGGAGAGCGTGAGGGGAAGCCTCTAGTTCACATGCTTTCAACAGGATAGCAAAGCCTACTACCTCCACCACTTAAGCATAAATAAATGGAACCACATTTTTTATATTTGCCTGCTAGCAATGTAAAGATGGGACTGGAAACTTTATTGCTCTCTTCTAGTTAGGGATAATTACTAAGGAGTGATTGGTGGCAACAATGCATTCTACCAGAGATTCTTCTTTTCTTTTTAATTAATCCTTAAACCCAGTAAGGTCGCCAGGTAGCAGGGAGGGATGACTCAGCGATAATTCCTCCCGCGTGAGTTGGCTAGCTGGGTCTGTTCCTTACAACACCCATTTGGTTATTTAGATATATTTAGGGAACATCCTTGCTTGTAAAATGTATTTTATTTTTTAAAGACTTTTTCAAACGCTTATGATGCAATAAGTAAATATAAGCCAGCCCTCAGGGTTTAGATCTGTATTTAAGTCAACCTTTTTCAGTGTAAGCTCTCTTAAGGCAAGCCTTTTTTATATAAACATTTCCAAGAAGAGCCTTTTGTATCAAACTTTTTAATCATATGCTTGTAGTAGATTTTGTTACACAACAAAATATAAGAAAAAAAAGAATCCACACCCTTACATTTTGTCTAAACAATCCTTTGGATAATTAACTACAAAGGCATTTGTTCTGCAGTGAAAGGTAATCTTAGTTAAGATAAACTATGAGGCTGTGCACACAAGCAGCCAAACCCAGACTTGGGCAGTCCTGCCAGGGTTTGTTGGCTCCCTCTCAAGCCCAGGAATTTACCCCGGCCTTCAACCTGGGTTACCACAGTTCAGGGTCATGAGTATGCTCAGACTACACGCAGCCTGAGCATTCACATAGTCGGGTGCCTAGAGAGCACTCCTGGGGGAATCCCCCATGCACCGCAGCCGTGCAGATCGGGTTGTTGCGTGCCAGTGCACTGAAGAGGACTGCTGATCATCTGGTGGGGGGGAAGTACTGTAGGTCCCTCTCCCCCATTATGGTTGTGAGAACAACCTTTATCTGTTGTTGACAGGTAAGCCTGTCTTACATGGAAGAGTTCTCATACTTGACTATTACCAAATAAGAAAATTAATGTTCTGTTTCTGCGGGTTCGGAAATTTAGTTCTTGTTTAAGTTTATGTTTCTGTCTGTCTCTCTTTTGTAGTACGTGTAGTAATAGAAGAGATGGGGTATGTGAAGACTCGTGATGATGATGAATCTGCAAACCTCATCTGGAGTGATTGTGCTGTGCAGCAGGAAAAGATTGCAGAACTTCGAAATTACCAGGTAAGAGGAAAAAAGCACTGGATGGCCTTTATTGTGAGGACAAATGATATGAAAATTCTGATGTACTTTGTATGCTAAAATGTAATTGCTTGTTCACTTTGCTTGAGAAATCTATCTTGTTCTTTGGTCTTAATTTCATCATAAATGCACTTTTTAGATTGTACTCCTGCGGGCAAGGTCTACTTTGTGCAATATCTAGTTGGTTTTCTATTCTTAATCAATCAGTAAATCAGTATTGATGCAGCTGTCTTTCTGAGGAGGCATCTCTACTATGACAGGTCTATTTGTGCCTGCCTTCTGCCTGTGATGCATTATGATTAATATATGGCTGTAACTGTAGACAGTTATTTGGAAGATCCTGTCTTTAGGGTTTTGGGGCTGGTGGACATCCAGTTCTATGAATTCAGTAAATCTTACATAGGTTAAATTTGCAAATCAAAACTGACAAGAAGATTCCCTGATTAAAAACTTTGATGGAGGAAAAGGCAATCTTCTTCCTAGTGACCTCATGGCATTTCTGTATTGCTCCCCTGCCCCCTTTCAAAATCATGAATGATGACTTTTTTCAGAGTGGGCTCACACATTACCTTCATGAAGGGAAGCAAGAGTTGTATTTCCTGTTCACATATGGCTGCTGGTATAATGCTTAGGAAGTATGAATGTGCAAATGGATTCCACACCTGCCGCTTGCACATTCCCTCCCTCCCTCCTCAGTACCTTGTGTTAAAATGTTATATCAGCTGCATCAAAAGAAGAAAGACAGTTTTAATGCTTCCTCTTCCCTTGCAAGTGGGTAACATGAGAAAGTGTTCTCAGGCTTCTGTGTATCGGTTACATAGAGTGAATAAGTCAGAGTTTGTACAATGCTTTGTATCTTCAATCAAACACAGGTCTTCTCTTAATGCAGGTCTGTTCATATATCTGATGTAAACCTGAAAACTATTACGATAGTCATTGCTTATCATATCCACTACTGAGTCTCAGCAGATTAGTTTATCCAGATATGTCCAGTTGACATATCTAGCTCTATTCAGATATTAATATTAAAAGGTTGTACTCATGTACAACAGTGAAAAGCGGGGCTGGAAGTCCTGCTGTGGCCCGTCACTGACTGCCTCCTTTCTGCTGCTCATGGATATGCTGGCATTTGTCTGAAGAGGCAAATGCCATATCCGTGAAGGCAGGTGCTTCCATGACTGGGCAACTCAGATGCGCCAGTCTCCTGATCACAGAAGTGCCAGTCATAACAGATACAGTATACATTCTTCAGACAAATGCTGGTGTATCTATGAGTAGCAGAAAGGAGGTGATGGGTCAGGGCGGGACTTCCTGTTTTAGTTTTCACTGCTGTACGCAAGTATAACCTTTTAATAATAAGATCTGAATAGCGCTTCTGTGCATTGATTATCACTTTCCTCCTTGTGTTTGTCCATCAGTTTTTCCTATTCCATTTAAGGTTATCTTGTTGCAGTATTATTATCTGTTTCCCTAAAAGAAAATCTAATTGCACAGGAGTCAATGATGATGTGTAAAGAATTAGGGTGGACTGTAGAATAATGTATTTTTATTTAGTTTATATCCTACCATCATATAAAATCCCAAAGTGGCTAACAAAATTAAAATGCAATTTCATCAAATAAATAACATAAATAAAAAAATTAAAATGAACATATTGCATCCAGTAAGAGGGTAATATTAATGGCAAAATTAAACCAGCATAGCAATCGGTGACCAAAGGTATGAGAGAACAATTCTGCCTTTACCTGCCACTGAAAGGCAGATAAAGTTGGGAGAAAGGAAACAGCCATAAAGAGAGCATTCTACAAGCTGTGCAAATGATAGTGAAGGCCCTGTTGTGTGCACAACAACCAAGCCTCCTTGGAGTTGGCATGCAGAGCAGAATCCTCCCCACCCCCATCTTGTATGCAGGGGTACAACTAGACAGTTTTGGACCCTGGACCCCCCACCGGCAAAGTAAGCATCCTCTCCATATGTATACATTTCACCACAAACCCACATATCTGGGCCAGAGTGTATTTGCGGGGGTGAAAGACTACACAACCCTCAAAGGATCCATTTTCATCTTGATCATTCATCACAAACCCACAGATCTGGGCCAGAGTGCATTCCCCACCCTCAGTCCCCACCAGCAAAAGGAGGGGGCAGGGGGAAAGGGTCTATGCCCAATCGCTTCACACAGCTTTTTGACCTGGGAATAAACTGGGATACAATACTTGTCCCTTCTCCACAGTTCAAACACAAAAACAACTTGGACATATAGTGCATTTGTAAGGAAAATAAATTAAAACCACAACACATGCCCCTTTCTTCACAGTTCTCATGCAGACCTTTTGGAAAACAAACCAAATTGAACATAATGCATTTGTTTAAAAAAGTTTGTTTATTCAGATGTAGCAGTTGCACTTTCACTGTGTGAAGTACTCTGTGGGACAGAGACAACTCATTCTGTCAGTAGGGAAAAATTCATTAAAAGTCAGAGGATTGATAGATTTCCTTGAAATAAAAACACAGAGTCCTGCTAACCTGTACTACATCTGTGCCCAATTTCAGAACTCTAGACCAAGCTATTCTAGAAGTATAAAAGGGGACCTCTTTCCTTTGGGGGAAATCATGGGGCCCTCTAGGAGAGTGGGCACATGGACCTGGGCCCCCGGGTCCGGGCCTTACAAGTACCCTGCTTGTGTGATGGGCACCTGAGGAAAAAGGCAGTCTTTCAAATATTTGTTGCCTAAGGCATGAAAGGCTTTAAAGGTAATCACCAGCACCTTGAATTGGGCTGGAAACACACATTCAGTCCATCAAGGAGAACCCCCAAACAGCTAACTGTTTGAATGTGGGTCTAGGAGATCTAGGTGTAGATCCTTCCACAGTCAATTTTTCACTTAGGCTGAGCAATTCTCCCTTTCATTTTCCAGTTGCCATCTATAGCAAGAGAGTATTAGTAACTCACCTTGTTGAATTGTTGCAAGGCAAAATAAGTGAAGAGTGGGAACCCCATAAATTATTATAAGATCAGATTGAACAGATTCAGACTGTGTGATAGCTTTTCAGAGTACACCCACCATAACTAAAAATATTTTCTTGTAGCTAATGGTTTAATTGTATGTTAAAAATGTACATCTTGTGCGGAAATCTCCCTTTTTAATATATGTATTCCTTTTTATTTTTCTTCTTTTCCAGAGAATCAATCATTTTCCAGGAATGGGTGAGATCTGTAGGAAGGATTTCTTAGCAAGAAACATGACCAAGTAATTTACATTTTAAAAAGAATCATGGAATGTTGATTACCCGCTTCAGATATCCTGCTTTTCATAATGTGGCATTGATTTAGACCAGCGATGGCCAATTGGGGGTCTGTGAGTCACTTCTAGCCCCCAAAGAAATTTTATCTTTTATTTCTATTTTATTTATAATGGTCCTTCCAAATTTTGATCAGTGTGGTAAAAGCTTTCCCCACACTTTCTCTCATAATGAACAGAAAAATGTTTTCAAGTTGTTAGAAAGAAAGAAAAGGTATTCCACTGTAAATCATACATTACATCTTGCTCTTGAATGTTGGATGTAATTAATTTCCAAGTCATGTCTGAGTGCATGTATTCTGCAGCTGTAGTAAAAGAAACTTCTAGTCCTCTCACCATTGTCTGGAGAATAGAGTGGATCCAGAAAGGCTGAAGTCGTTGATCCTCAATGTAGATTCTTTTGAATATTAAACACAAAGGTCCTGTTCATCTAATGAGTGCTGTTGCTGTAGTCTTAATTGGAGCTCCATGGCCCTTCCCAGATGGTGATTTTATTTAGCTTCACCCACAGGAAGGGTGGGTGTGAGTTCATACAATGGGGGGCGGTTTACATCAAAGTCCGTACGAGACATCAAGGTACTCTACATACACGTTGGAGTTTAGCTTGCAGAAGTTCCAGGGATCATACTGATAATGTGACTTTTCTTAAAGCCTCACTTTTCTTTTTAATTTTTTAAAAAATGGATTTACTTGGTGATCCAGTGGAAAATTGACTGCCTGAAGAGGGAGCAAAAAGAAGAAGAAGAAGAAGAAGAGGAGGAAAGGGGAAAAAACCCAAAATAAATAAATCCAAATAAAACACCCAGCAGAAGAGTGTCGTGGTGTAAGGAGGGCATAGGCAGCCCATGTTGGGGCTGCCCACTGGCCCAACCCGGCAACGCTCCACCTCCAGATCTCCTCCCTCTCCCCCCTCAGGTGCCCCTTCTTTTTTCACCACACGGGAGAGCCCCTTTTCTCCCTGCTGCATGTGGTGGTGGCAGCAGCAGCTTCCCCCCGAGGGAGCAACCTGGGGTAGACTGCTCTATGCCTGTTGTTGAGCCACCATTGTGGCTGCTGCCACGTGCATGGTGGGAAGAGAAGGGCTGACCCGTGTGCATGATGGAAGAAGAAGGTATGTATGTGTACCTTTTGTACTGAGAGGAAGCAGTTTATACAAGCACACTCAAGAGTCAGCAAGGGAAGGGTATGTGGAAAGGCGGCCTAGCTGTGTCTCCCCCCAAGTGTTAGACCATAGCAGAGTGGAACCTACGTGTGTGAAGAGGTGGCAGCAGCTGACTGGCGGAGTCAGGCAGCCTACCCTGGGCCACTCAGGGAGGCTGCTTCTGCCACCACCATCTGCAGTGGGGAGAAAAGGGTCACTGGGGGCCACTGCTGGGGGCCTGTCATGGTGAACATGGTAGCCCTGACAGCAGCTGTGCATGGGTTCTTGGAACCCATGCACACAATAACAGCTTGCCCCTGGTATGGACACTAAGGGTGTGCACGGAACCGGCTGGTCCTATCTGAGTCCAAACTGGAATGGGCCAGTTTGGTCTGGCACCCCCTTGAACCCCCTGGTCCGGTCGGGGCGGGGGGGTGTTCGTGGACATTTTATGGATTTTTTTAAAATATATATATATAACTTATTCCCTCCGGCAGCGGGGGGGGGGGATATCTGTGGAGGTCCCCCCTCTCTCTGCCAGCCTTCCTTCAAAAACAGCCCCGTTCAGCCTTTCCTCCGGCATGGTAGCCATTTTGGAGGCCTGCCACACCTGCACACTGGGCCTCTGTGTGGCCTGGCCATGATCACAATGAAAGTTTTTTTCTGTAAAATGTCCGCAACCCCCCCGAACGGCCTCGGGGGGGGGGGGTTCAGTCCGAGGTTGAGCTGAACTGGGGGTGATTCGGCTTGGCCCCAAGCCTTCAAACCGAACCGGTTTGACTCCCTGAGGTAGCAGCACGGTATAGGCTGCTCTGCCCCTGCTGCTTAGCCAACGCTGCTGCTGCTATGTGTGTGGTGGGGAGAAAAGGGTCACCCTGTGTGCATTGCAGAAAAAGAAGGTACATCAGTGTACTTATGTACCCAAGAGGAAGCAGTTTATGCAAGCACACCCAAGAGTCAGCAAGGGAAGGGAATGTGCAATGGGAGCCTAGATGTGCTCCCCCCAAATATAAAGCTATAGCAGAGGAACCTACATGTGTGAAGAGGTGGCAGTGGTGGCCATGGTAGCGGCTGAGCAGTGGGGCAGGGCAGCCTACCCAGGGCTACTCCCTTAGGTTGGCTGCTCTTGTTGCCTCCCCTGCTGCTGCAGCCACCCCAGCCATGAGTGGTGGGGAGAGAGCAGGTGCTGGGGGCTTCTGCCAAGTGCCAGATTACAGCTCCACCACTGCTGGCACCTGCTGGCAATAGACAGAATATTTACTGCAGACTTCACAATGGGGAGATGGGGGAAAGTGTCACTGTGGATGGTCTGGCAAGTTGTTAGTCTTGCGGAAGTCTCTGTAAAAATAACTTTTTTTAAAAAAAGGAAATAAATGTTCTTAGGCTCAGTTGAAAAATTTCGAAGACACACACCATGCATACACAGGTAGGAAAAGGGAGGAGTGGCGTCCCGCCTCCTCTAAAAAGCCATTGGCCAGAAAGGGCCAGAGAAAAACAGGGGAGCAAGCATTATGAATGCTGCATGGAAAAAAAATAGCAAGGCATGGTGAGCAACCCTATTAAAACAACACAGATGTAAATGGCCATCAGGAAGTGGAATATTGAGATGTGTAATGACACAGTGCATCATCAAATACCTAGCATTGTAGCACAGGGATGGTTTTCTAAATTACACTTGTGGGCTCTAGTTAGAATCCTGACAATCTTATCTTAAAAAGTTTAGCTTCAACACAAATCTACAGAAAAGGTTTCCTCTTAAGAACAGAAAGGTTTAGGGATGTTATATTAGGAAACAAAATGTGAAGAAGTCATAGACAAGATAGATTTCAGCATCACTCACCCATATGTCCCTTTTGCTTTTGAAATCGGACAACTCACTTAATTATATGTGATTGAAGCAGACCTGCATTTAAAAGTAGGGTCTGCTCCTATTACATCTAGTTTGACTCTAAAACAGAAGCAAAATTGGTCTTGGACACGTTTCAGTTGAGAATATTGGAAGTTCTATATATGACCCACCAATAGAAAATGCTTTAGGTTTCAGTACCATTGTGTTAACTTTTTTCTGTTTTTATAAATGCCCAGTATTATACTGGCTTACATGATAGGTAGCCCTTTATTGGTGGTAGGGACCCGTCGGGGCTACTGCACAACTTCAAAGGCAACCCTGATTGTATAGTGACAGGGCTGCTGCAGAATGTCCAAAAATTGCTTCCTGGCAGCAGTGCAGTGCTCCTTCCATTTCTAATGGAAGGAGTGCTGTGCTGGTGCCCAGAAGTGGTTTACAATCATTCCACAGGAGACCCATTTCTGCACTGTTGGAGCTGCCTTTTGAAGTTGTGCAGTAGCCCTAATGGGCCCCTGTCATTGATGGAGGGCTGCTCATCATGTCAGTAGCTGA
The DNA here is from genome assembly GCF_027244095.1 of Hemicordylus capensis. NCBI lineage: Eukaryota > Metazoa > Chordata > Lepidosauria > Squamata > Cordylidae > Hemicordylus > Hemicordylus capensis. Next base: position 117,999,570 of record NC_069660.1, on the reverse strand, counting down.
AGATAAAATGAATTTATAACTCCATTCAAGAAATGTAACAGGCCATTTTTTTCATATGTATAAATGGGAGCATTCTCTAGGTGGCTACCCTTGGGCCTTTTTGGGTTGGAGTCCAACCATATTAAACTGTCCTTGGAATCGCTAACATAAAATCTTGCCATTTTGTGAGAAGTGGAGCATGTAGTATTTGTTTATCATATTTTTATACTGCTTGATATGTGCATCTCTAGACGGTGTACAGTATTTAAAACACAACAAACATAAAACAGTTACAATTTTCCAAAATAAAAAGTAAAAACAATTTTGTAAGATAAAGTTTTAAATTAATTTCATTTAAAAGCCTGAGACAACAGGTGTATCTTGAGGGTCTTCCTAAAGGCAAACAGAGAAGGGGATGCTCTTATTTCAACAGGGAGCATATTACAAAGCCCAAGGGCAGCCACAGGGAAGGCCCAGTCCTGTATTGCCACCAAACAAGCTGGTGGCAACTGGACCTCTCCAGAAGATCTTCGTAGGTGACAGGGTTCATGAGAAATAAGGCACTCTCTTAAGTACCCTGGACCCAAGCCATCGAGGGCTTTATAGGTAATAACCAGCACTTTGTATTTTGCTCGGAAACATAATCAGTGTTATATTGTCCCTTCAGGTTGTCCCAAAGACCAGCCTGGCTGCCGTATTCTGTACCAATTGTAGTTTCTGGACTTCGTAAAAAGGCAGCCCCATGTAGAATGCATTACAGTAGTCAAGCCTGGAGGTTACCAGGAGATGCACCACTGTTATAAAGTCATTTACCTCTGGAAATGGATGTAGCTGACATATCAGCCAAAGCTGATAAAAAGCACTCCTGGCCAGTGCCTCAACCAGAGAAACCAGAGAGAGTTTTGGATTTTGAGATGTGATTTGGTGTCTTTCACTATTTCCCTGCCTATTAAAAATGGAGGAGAGCAGGAATATACCTGCTCCTCCACCACTTGCTGCCACTTCCTGACTCAGTGGCACTCCTCTGAGCCATCCTCATGTGCTAGTGGCGCTTTCCCCTAGCCGCCCCCACATGGTGCCGGCATGCACATGGCCTCCGCCCATGCACAGTGGCCATTTGCGTGGTCAGTATGGTTGCTGACCAGGCAAATGGCCACTGTGCATGGGCGGAGGCCATGTGTGTGCCAGCGCCGCGTGGGGGCAGCTGGGGGAGAGCGCCACTGGCACGTGAATATAGCTCAGAGGAGCACTGCCGAGTCAGAAATTGGCAGTGAGCGGAGGAAGAGCAGGTATGTACCTGCTCTCCTCCATTTTAAAGGGGCAGAGGATGTGTTCCAAATCGCATCTCGAAACGCAATACTTGCACATCCCTATTTTGCATCCAGGAGCACTCCCAAGCTGCGTACCTGATCTTTTAGGGGAAGTGTAACCTCATCCAAAACAGACAGATCTGAACCATCTCTCAGGTCCTGATGCCCCACAGTCAGTACCTCCATCTTATTTGGATTTACATGATCCCCACTGCATGTTAAGGTCATCTGAGGAGGTCCGTCTCCAGTTACCACTGGTTCGTTTGGTGGCAACTCAGAGGCGGGCCTTCTCTGTAGCGGCTCCTGGGCTGTGGAATGCACTCCCAGCAGAAATTTGTAATCTTAATTCCTTACTGACCTTCAATAGAGCCCTTAAAACCCATCTGTTTGGCCTGGCCTTTCAGGGTTTTTAATTAGTTTTATTTGTTTTAATGTTAACCTGGTTTTCAGGGTTTTAATTGTTCTGATAGTTTAATTGTTTTTAAGATGTGTTTTAATTGGTGTTAATATTTATATTTCTGTTTTAATTGTTGGTTTTAATGGTTTCTATTTTTAATTGTAAACCGCCCTGAGCCATTTCAGAAGGGCGATATAAAAATCAAATAAATAAATAAATAATAAATTCAATGTCAGTTTGTTATCTCTCATCCAGCCTATTACTTCCTCCAGGCAGGCAATTAGGGAAGTTACATAGTATGGAAACAGAGATAATTTAGACAGGGGCAGACACATTGAGTAGGTAGGAGGGTTAGATTAGGAGTAAGTAATTACCTTGCCCCACAAAGGACTAATCTCATACAACCAGCAAAATACAGAGGGAGAGAGAAGATAAAATAAAAACACTTACCATATATACTCGAGTATAAGCCGATCCGAATATAAGCCGAGGTACCTAATTTTACCTAAGAAATTAAAAAACTGATTGACTTGAGTATAAGCCTAGGGTGGGAAATGCAGCAGCTACTGGTGAGTTTCAATAATCAAAATAAATGCCAATAAAATTACATTAATTGAGACATCAGTGGGGTATATTGTGACCAGTATGTACGGTACTTTATTACAGGGGGACATTTTAGCATGGGCAGATAGATGACTTGAGTATAAGCTGAGGCTGATTTTTTCAGCAAATTTTGGGTGCTGAAAAATTCGGCTTACACTCGAGTATATATGGTATTTTCAAGTTAGCATACTGTAGTAGTGGCAAACAAATGTCCTCTCTTCCTTTGTTCCAACGACAATGATTAGAGGCAACTTTTTGACTGAAATAGGGAATAGTGACATGCTGATGATGTGACTGAGAATACCAACTGAGAAAACTGGATTCAGCAATGAGCTATCTTGTTCCATATTGTTTATAACTATCTCCCCATTCCCCTTTACTTTAAAAAGTTGATCTGTTCTGACGTGTAATTCAAAGCCATAACAGAGCAAGGAAATCTTTTGCAGAGAGAATCTTCCATTGCTAAAGGGCATTCAGTCTCCAAGACCTTAAAATAGCTCTCTCAATAGGATTGCTTGTTTTCCTCAATTGTGTTGCATTTGTGAGTCTTCTTAGGACTGTCAAGGCTACTGTGATGGGTAAGATGGCAGCATAAGATGAAGAGGTCCAGGATATATTAAAGTAGAATCTAAATTTTACATATAGATCAATTGCCAACCCCCCTCTTTACATTTAATTATGTACAACCATCTTATTCCCCCTAAGGGAGAGCAAAATAATGCTTTCATTATTTCATGGCTTTCATGTGTTTTATATGTGCTGGTAATGTGTATACTTTGTTTTAGAAAGTGTAGGTATTCTCCAAGAAATGTTGGAGTCATAATTAGAAGCGTGCCCTGCCCATAACCTTGCCCAATTAGTGTGGTCAAATTAACCCAGAGAAGTGGGAAAAAGTTACTAAACCAGAGGCGTATCTAGGGAAAATAGCGCCTAGGGCAAGCATTGAAATTGCGCCCCCTGTCCAAACATCTGACACCCATCTTTCAGATAACTTTACCATAATATCAGCTGAAAAATACAAGTCTGAAGGTCACATACAAGTCACATATCGGAATATGTGTACAGTGGCTTATATTATATATATTTTTTAAAAATTACTTGTAGCCCCTTTGGGGGGCTTCCTAAAGGCCATGGATGGGGGTCTGCAAAGGTCCTGCCTCCCCCTTGCTGGCCTCTAGGGCCTCACAGGGACCATTTGAGCATGTGCAGTAGCCATTTTTTAATTTATTTATTTTTAAATGGCAGCTGAAAACAAAATGGCCACCATGCATGCTGAAGTGGCCTCTGTGAGGCCTGGTATGGCCTAGGGTCTCACAGAGGCCATTTGAGCATGCGTGGTGGCCATTTTGTTTTTGGCAGGCTTTTAAAAAAAATTAATTTTAAGAAATGGCGCCCCCTTCAAGTGGCGCCCGGGGCATGTGCCCTGCCTGCTAGATACACCCCTGTACTAAACCATTGATTTCATTCGTCTACAACTCCAGGCTCCACGTATTCCTGAACCTTAATGTGGTTTATTGTACACTCTAGTGATCATCATCAATCTTTATTATGGTCCAGACCAGCACAATAATAAAAAAGCATACAAGGGCATGGGCAAGGAAAAAAATCATATGCTAAAAACACATCACAATCTAAAATATCATTATTAGCCAATTACTGCCCTACAATAAAACTGTGTTATATATTTACAAAATATTGGTATTATAAAACTACAAACTACAGAGCTTATAAAGCCATTATGTCTGTATACTCTAGTGGTTTGCATTCCTTTTTACTCCATTTGCAATGAATGTGAAACTGAAATTAACATGCACCTGTTTGTTTCATTTTTATCACTATGCAAAAAACTACAAGTATGCAAACACATTCTTACTGTACCAAAAATTATTGCAAACTATTATTGACTCTATTACTTTTGCTGCTGTTTTGATCCCCCCTCCCTTTGTAGCTGGTGTCATGCTCAAGACAGCCCATCTAGTTAGTTGTCTTTCCTCCCCCCTGTGGCTTACTCTGGGATACATTCAACTCCTACACCAGATTAATAAAATATATGTTTTGTTTGGGAGAGAATTTTAAACTGTTTCTAGAAAAAGAGAGAGAAACATTCAAATCTGCAATTTAATTATTTGACAAGAAAATGCTCAGGCATAAGCCCCATTGAAATGAATAGCAGCTATGCAACAGCAGAGGTGTACTAACCCTTGGACCTTGGGGACCCGCTCCGGTCTTCCAAGGTCGGGGGGCTTCCAAATGGCCGGGGGCCTTAGGCAGCCACCCCACTCCACCAAACCTCCATTGTTGGTTTTTTTTTTAAAAATTATTCTTACCACAGCCGAGGGGTGGAGGGAGGAGTGGAGCAGTCCTTCTCCCTCCCCTTCCCTAGCGGCGGCAGAGACTGGAGCGACACTGGTCCTGTCTGTTCAGGCCAGCATCTTTAACAAACTGCGAGGCATGCCTACACCGTTTGAAGATCGTCACAAGCTTGTGATGTCACGGGCTTGTGACGATCTCAACTGCGCAGACGCACCTCACAGTTTGTTAAAGATGCTAGCCCAAAAGGATGGGACCCCCCACCGCCAACAGGGGAGGGGGACGGGGGAGGGGGGATAAGAGAGAAGGACTGCATTGCTACCCCCCACAGCCACCCCTCTGCCACGGTAAGAATATATTTTTTAAGAACAGCAGAGGTTTGGCAGGCTGGGCCCCCCAAAGGTGGTTTCAGAGGGCCTTCTGCATGCAGAAGGGGGCTCGTGGCTGGTGTGCCCCTGTTCAACAGTACAGTATTACAAGAGCATTCCATTTAAAATGCTTATAAAAATGAACTTTCTAGCTGAACAGAACCCTGATGTCTTAGGTCCTAGGAGGCAATGTCTGTATGACAACTTTCTTCCTCCTTCCTTAAGGCTTCAATCATTACACACATTTATCAGGCAGTAAGCCCCATTAAGCACAGTAGGACTTAGAAGTTAATATGCATAGGATCTGTGTTCTTAGTTCTATAATGGAAAAATGGGAATTAATGCTTGGGAAAATAGAAGTACCATGCTGTGTAGATTGTTCTCCTGTATAGACACTGGTGCTTTTAGTACTAATGCAGATAACTGGGCACCTCAAAGCCTTGAAAGCAAAAACCACGTGGATGTGAGTCTAGTTATTAGGCAGCATACTATGAAATATATAAAACTGAGCCTTCATCATGGTCCTACAGGCATGTTAATCACTTGATGGCTATTGTGTGTGAAAGCCATCACAGATCAGATGCAATGGATAAGTGGTAGGGATAAGTGGTAGGGATAAGTGGTAGGGATAAGTGGTAGGGATGTGTGAATCGACTTGTGGCCGAATCAATTCTCCTCAAATATGGAAGATTTGAGTGATTTGACCTCAAATCGAATCACCCTTGAGGATGCTTAGCAGATTTTAGGTCAAATTGAATCACCCTTGGTGAATTTTTAGGAATTTTTATGTGTGGATTCTCACTTGTGAAAGGACTTCTTCCTAGATTAATTCTCTATAAATTCATAGGGGAATCCCTATGTAGAAGTTATTTCACAACTGAGAATCCATAGCATAAAATTTCCTAAAAATTCGCCCCTTTACCCGATTCCTTTGGGGGGTTGGTTAGCAGTTGGCACCCATGGAGCCCTGCCAATCAACCCGCTTTGCTCCCTAGCCTTTAAAAATACGGTTGAATCAATTCTATTTGGAATTAAATTGGAATTGAATTGACTCAGATTCGAGGGCAGCAGATTCAGGATTGGATCGATTCAGGCTGATTCAGTTTGAACTTGAATCGAATAGCAAAAAATGATTAATGCACGTCCCTACTAAGAGGCACTTTTGGGTAAAGGCAGTTCAAACATTCAGCTGCAAGTCAATTAATGAATGCTCAACTGATAGACATGAATGTGTGAACCATATTTTAATTGGAACTAAAGAAGATGCACTCGTAACGCCCTTTTGAAGTTAAGATGGCCAACAATATTTGGGTTGCTGAGCTATTCGACAAGACAGTAATATGACTTTGAGTGTGGTACCTTGACTGTAATATACTGAGTTATTACAGTGCCGATATTTTGGTGTTTGATTCTGAACGTAGTAATAAAAACTATAGTGATCGTTGTACTTTTTGGGTTTTTTGATGAAATTTTTTGATGCACTATTAGCTAGTGACTTTTGTAATGGGCTGTCTGTTGTAAAGGTAAAGTGTGCTGTCCAGTCGGTGTCAACGCTGGGTGACCACAGAGCACTTTTTCTTTGGTAGATTACAGGAGGGGTTTACCATTGCCTCCTCCCATGCAGTATGAGATGATGCCTTTCAGTATCTTCCTATATTGCTGCTGCCCGATATAGGTGTTTCCCATAGTCTGGGAAACATACCAGTGGGGATTCGAACCGACAACCATCTGCTTGTTAGTCAAGCATTTCCCCACTGCGCCACTTAAGTCTGTTGTACCAAGACCTTCACATTGTTGATTCCGATCATGATGATTTTACTGATCTGCTTGACAACTATTGCAACTTCTGTAACTGAAACAAGCAGTTTAGAAGCATAGCCCTTCCTCTTTTCTGTTGCAAGATTTCCACCTAATCTCCTAGCTGAATAATTTTTTTAATCAAAGTTCTTATGCATAGGTTGTAGAGTGACTCTAGATGTGCTTGTTAATGTTTCCCTGCACAAACATTTCTTTTAATGACTAAAGCTCTTGTTGTTTCTCTAAGTTCCATTGAATTGAATGAATGATAAACATATTTGTGGGAATGGTATACCCCCCCCCCCTTTCTGGGCCCTTTAAATGAAAGGATGATGATGGGTAAACAATGTAATGGAACAAATGAAAATTCTGTTGCTTAAGCTTTCAGTGTGAGTTGCTGAAAGAAGTTTTAGAGTATGACAAACATCCTTTGAATGAATATCAGTGCACTTGGTTCTGTGCCAAAGATTTGAGAAGGATAAATTCATGCATTCAAATATTAATAAAAATATATATCCATATTTTCCATTTGCTTTTTTTGTAAGCCTGCTCTCATTAAGTGTAGGATTTGGCACAACTTGATTTTTAAAAAAAATCCTCAAATAGTCACTTGTATTTTGGTCAAGATGCCTCTTTGCTAACTGAACAAACAGCAATCCTTAAACTGAGCAAACAGCAATCCTTAAAGTGCTGATTCTCTTATGGGGGAGAGCAGCTGTTCATATTCAAACCCAACATCCCTCCAGTGGTTATTCTTGGGGCCTACTTTGTGTATTTGGCTTTTTTAAAAAACAGATGAGAGCCCTTTTGAGACAGGGAACCATCTTGTTTTTTCATATAAATAACTTTGAGGACTTCTGTTCAAAAACAATATATAAATATTCATTATAGTAGTACTATTAGTATTTTTAAAGCATAAGCTTTATTAGAACCATAAAAAGGTATTTTAGTTATTGACAGATTTGATACTTATGCTGATATTTGATTGACTGATTAATTAAGTGCCATCAAGTCAGTGTCAACTCTAAGCGACCAAGATGATCTGTCTTCAACTTGGCCTTTAAGGTCTCTCAGTAGTGTATTCATTGCTGTCATAATCGAGTCCATCTACCTTGCTGCTGATAGTCTTCTTCTCTTTCATTCAACTGTCCCCATCATTATGGATTTCTCAAGGGAGCTGGGTCTTTGCATAATGTGTTGAAAGTATGATAGTTTGAGCCTGGTCATTTGTGCCTCAAGTGAAAATTCTGAATTGATTTGTTCTGTGATCCATTTGTTTGTTTTACTTGCTGTTCATACTATCCTTAAAAGTCTTCTCCAGCACCAGAGTTCAAAAGCGTCAATACTTTTTCTATCTTGCTTCATCAAAGTCTAGCTTTCGCATCCATAGAATGTCATGGGAAAAACCATTGTCCGAACGATTCTAATCTTTGTAGGTATAGACGCGTCATGGTATCTAAATATCCTTTCCAAGGCCTTCATTGCAACCCTACCAAGTGCTAGTCTGCAGCATATTTCTTGACTGCTGGATCCTTTACTGTTGACGGTTGATCCTAAAAGGCAGAAGCTATCCACAACTTCAATGTCTTCATTATCAATTCTGAGGCTGGTTGCTGTACCCGTTGTCATTAGTTTAGTCTTCTTTACATTTAGTCATAGTCCCATTTTTTCACTGTGCTCCTTAACTTTCATTACTAGAGCTTGCAGATCATCCACATTCTCAGCTATCAGAGTGGTGTCATCAGCATAGTACAGGTTATTGACACTTCTTCCTCCAACTTTAAAATCACGCTTATCTTCTTCCAATCCAGCTTCTCTCAGTATATGTTCAGCATATACGTTGAATAAATAAGGAAAAAGTATACAGCCTTGTCTTACTTGTTTGCTAATGTGAAACCAATCTGTTTCACCATGTTCTGTGTGGACTGTGGCTTCCTGTCCTGTGTATAGGTTTCTCATGAGAACAATGAGATGTTCTGGGACACCCATTTTCTTAAGGATATTCCACAACTTGACATGGTCGATGCAATCAAAGGCTTTTTGGTAGTCAATAAAGCACATATTGACTTCTTTTTGGTGCTCTTTGACTTTCTCAATAATCCAGTGTGCATCAGCAATGATGTCTCTTGTTCCTTGGCCTTTTCTGAAACCAGCTTGAACATCCGGCATTTCCCTTTCCACATAGAGCTCTAATCTGCATTGGATGATACTGAGCATTATTTTGCTAAAATGTGAAATTAAGGATATTGTGTGATTATTAGGGATGTGCAAATCAATTCAGGCATAAAATGATTTATACCTGTATCCGGCTGATTCGGGTGATTTGTAGACAGAACAAATCACCCCGTGCTCAATTGCCCAGATTCGGGTACAAAACAAACCACCCCAGATTTTTGACCTGAAAAGTTCAGAGATTTGGACTTCCATTTTGTGGCTAAAGTGGGTTGGGTGGTTGTGACCAATGGGTGGAAGCTACTACCCAAATTTCAAAGAAATTGGGTAAAGAGGTGATTTTAATTTTTTTTATGTTGGCGTGTCTTTAAGCTTTTTCCCATAGGGAATAATGGGGATTTCAGCAGAATTAGTTATAACTCCTTTGGAAGGGGCACCAGGGTGGCCCAGATCAGGTTGTGGTCGGCGGTAGTGCCCAATGGGTGCACGGAAGCTACCACCCAGATTTTTTTTTTTTTAATGGGCAAAGGGATATTTTTACAATTCTTTTTGAAGTCCTCATGTCTTTGTGGCAGATTTGGGGCAGAAAAGAGGTTTCGGGGGCAGAAGTGTGGGTCAGGTGGTAGTGCCTCAATGGGTGCCTACTACCACCCAGATTTCAAGTAAATTGGTGAAAGGGGTGATTTTTAATTTTTTTCTGAAGTCTGCACATATTTAAGCTTCCCCCCCATAGGGAATAATGGGGGATTTCAGCAGCCCCATAATTCTACTTGGGGGGCACCAGGGTGGCCCAGAGCAAGTTGTGGTGTAGTGTGCCTAGGGTGCCAACAACCCCCAGAACGACAAGCCCATGGGGCACTGGGTTTTGTTGTTTTCAATATCTGAGGGGTTCTTCTGGGAGTAGATTCTTTGGTAGGAAATGAGAGTGGATTCACCCCTTTGAAATTATCTCTTTGTCCACTTTCTTTGAAATATGGGTAGTAGCTTCCTTACATCCATTGGAGCACTACAACACACCACAACCTTCCCTGGGCCACCCTGGTGCCCTCCACATGGAGCTATAAGGCTGTTGAAATCCCCATTATTCCCTATGGGGGAAAGCTTAAAAACACCCAACTCTTTTGCCCCCGGAACTCCTTTCTTTTTTCCTTTTTGTCCCAAATCGATCTGAGTTCAGAAAATTCGAGTACAAATAGAATCTGGGGTGATTGGGGGGGGGGCCAGATTCGGACCCAAAACAAATTGGAGGTGATTCAATACGGGTACAAATTGAATTGAAAAAATTGATTCTTGCACATCCCTAATGATTATTAAAACTAACTTATCACAAAACAATGAAATTAACTTTAAAAATTGTGATGAATTATTATAACTTTTAAGTACATTAAGTACAGTTTTTATAAATGTGAACTATAGAATAGGTCCAGGGTATTTAAGAGAGTGTCTCCTTTATCATGAACCCTCTCGCCTATTAAGATCATCTGGGGAGGTCTGGTTACAGATACCACCGGCTCATTTTGTGGCTACTCAGGACTGGGCCTTCTCTGTGGCTGCCCTGGGGCTCTGGAATGCACTCCCTGTTAAAATCAGAGTTTTCCCATCTCTGGCTGTTTTCTCAGGTTTTTAAAATTAATTTTAATTGGTTTCATATCATAATTATTTTAATCATTTTATCCTGTTTTCATATTAGTTGTATTTTAACTTATGTACACCACCTAGGGATGCACATGTCAGGCTGTATAAAAATATGATTTATTGAATAAATAAATACATTCACTTAGCAGTTATTCTCTTTTTGGCTTTTATCCTGGGACACCAGGTCAATCTTATAGAGCAAGCAGCCAGATCCTAAGTCAGGTGTACATCCTGGTTCCTGCAGTGAACAAAATGGAGTCATGAGTAGCCATAGCAAAGTAACCTTTGCTACTGATGGCTGCTTGCATTTCTGTTGTAGGGTAGATATAGCAAATGGCCAGTTGGAGACTTTGCTATGCTTCTGATTGTTGCAAGGCTAGGGCAACCAACCCTCACTCGTGTCCTTGCTAACAAATGACAGCAAAATTGGGTGGGGAGGGGGGGAAGGTTAAGCTGCCATCTACATAGTGGCATTCTTGGCTTCATGGGATATTTGAAAACATTTGACTGTGGTTCATTGACATTTGATTGGTCAGGTGATTGTTGTGTCAACCCTAATTAAGTGTGTATGTGCTCTGTTAATGCTAATTATCATTTTGTTATGGCAATACATATAAATATATTTTACATGCTGATCTTAAAAACAATAGCCTTGGCATAGAGACTTAGTCTGTTAGTGCCAGGCACTGAAATGTAGCAGGTTTAAATATCAGTGTATGAGAAATGTTACACTGATGTTTATCTTAACTGTCTATCTATCTATCTATCTATCTATCTATCTATCTATCTATCTATCTATCTATCTATCATATTTATATACCACCTGATATAGACATCTCTTGATCATTTCAGAATGATCAAATCTCAGCCCCAAGAGTATAGCTTTATTCCTCGGACGTGGATCTTCCCGGCAGAATATACACAATTCCAGAACTATGTAAAAGAACTCAAGAGAAAACGCAGACAGAAAACGTTCATAGTCAAACCAGCTAATGGTGCAATGGGACATGGGTATGTGCATTAATAAACAAGATTCTTGAGATGGTGTTTGATCTTGTGTTGCTTTGCTTTTTTAAAATTACAGCTGACATCAATTTTTTGTTTCTGTAGAAAGGTGATCAACAAATTCAGTAATAATGATAGTTAAATATGCTACTCATATAATGGTAAAATAGCAACAAAAATTCATTTCCATGGGCCAAGCCACACATTATATTAATTGTGGTATTAAAAAGTGTGCTTAAAGCTGAGAACTTATCTTCTTTAAGAAAAAGCAGTTGTGGGTAGTACACAAAATCCTCCTCCCATTTGAGGTAGGTGAGGTTGAAAGAGAGTGACTGGCCCCGGCCCCCAAGGTCACCCTGTGCACTGGGTGTCCAAGTGTGGATTTGAACTTGAGTTTAGTCCAACACTCTAACCAATACATCAAGGCTACTTGAAAGAAAACTTTTAACAGTTGGCCAGGAAAGGATTGTTTTGCATGAATATGTGCAGACATCAGAAACATAATAGATTGCACTCATAATAGAGCAGCTGGAGCTGACATAAAGGCTTTGTAATGTTTTCTGCCGTCAGTTGACCATTGTTGTTAGCACGTTAAAGGCCCTGTGATGAAAGTGCAAGGTAGTGGCTCACATGTTCTGTAGCATTTGAAGGTTGTGCAGCCATCATGGACATATTCCTGACAGCCAAATAGCACATTGAGAGGGAGGGGGGATCAGTGAAAATTACTCGCTCCTCCTGCCGAGGAGCTCGCTCCTCCTGTGTCTGAGCTCCGAAGCAGCCTCTTGTGAGCACATAGCTCCTGTTCCACCCCTCTAATGCTGAGGGACATGTGAACCAGTGTCAATTAGCAGCTGGAGAAGAAGCAGACAAAACCTGTCCACTGCTTGTGGCCAAGCTGCAGTACACGTGATGTTAATTATGTTATTAAGATGAGTAATTAAAATTGGCCATTTTTATTTTTTAGTGAAAAAGTGTTGGTGGTAGGGCATCCAGAAGTGCAGAGATGTTGTCATAGGTCATTTAGTTTTAAATGTATTGGGGATAATTTTACATTGTATTAATGTATAATCAGGCCTCAAACACAGGCCTCAAACACATTATTTTGTGATCCATAGGTGGGATGGCCAGGAGCACTACATATGATAGGCCTGATTTAAGCAAACTGGAAACATGAAATCTCTGTATCAATAAGGTTTACAGATTAAAGGAATACAGATTAAAAGGCTAGTCAGAACCAAAAATGTATTTCTGAAAGTTAGCTCAACTTTCAGTGTTGTTTTTTTTAAAACGTACCTTTGTCTTTTAAACCAGGATCTCTCTTATAAGAAACGGAGAAAAACTGCATCCTCAAGAACACCTCATAGTCCAGGAATACCTTGACAAGCCCTTTCTTATGGAAGGCTACAAATTTGATTTAAGAGTGTACATTCTGGTGACCTCCTGTGATCCATTAAAAATATTTTTATATCATGATGGGCTAGTGAGAATGGGCACAGAGAAGTACCATCCCCCCAATGACTCAAATCTGGTGAGTGGATGTTAAGTTTAAACCAAACACTTCATAGTGCAGTGTTAAACATTGAGGTATTAAGTAGTTCTCTCTGTTGGTAGGAGAGAAGAAAGGGCCTGACTTTTCCAAGATAAATTGCTTTGGATTTACTATATTTGCTTTAGCTTTTAACTCCTTTTAAGCTTTATTTTGGCTATTTGGAATGTGTTTTGCTGCAGTAATTACAATGGAATTTTTTTTTCCACAGCAGATACTTTAATCCACAATCACTGCTAACTACTTTGGTCATATATTTGTCAATATAATATTTGTAAAGTTTTCTATTTCTGGTTAGACTCTTATTTCTGTTCATTTATAAACTGAATCAGCCTAGTAAATATTGCAGCAAAATGAGGAGAAGGATTCTGAGAATTCTGGCCAGAAACTAGAATAAATGGAACAAACGTGACTGTATATTCCTCATTACCAGATATTGGGAGTGAGCTGTAGGGGACAGCTTCTCTATCTTGCTCTGCTTGTGAGATTCCTAGGATCATCTGGGTGACCACTGTTGTAAGCAAAGTGTTGGACTTAGATGGACCCTTGAACTGAGCCAGCATAGACATTTCATATGTCCTTGGATTACTGAGTGTGTTTTCTTGATGATTGATTTAAAACTTCTAGAGATTGCAAATTGTTACTATAATGTACAGTACAGGGACCTGCATGAGCTGAAATTTCCTATGCAAGTTGGGAAATTTGAGAAATATTGGCTTGCCCATGCATTAATGACATTGGAATCCTTCTAAAAAGTAAAAATCTGTCCTCTGGAACTGTCTGAGTCTTCCTCTCTCTTGAGAACACCTGTAATTATGGAATTTAACTGCTTAGTTGTATTTGCTCTGCACAGACATCTTCTATGCAGTAATTGTTGACATGGTCCTATAAAAACCAACCACAAACATAGGCCTTAATCCACCAAGATATCTGCTTTGTTTTAAATTAACAGATAGGCTGCATTCATGTATTGTTGGCTTACAATGTGCATATGTTTTGCTGGATTAGGCTAAAGACTTTTGTTATGCAAGTCTTCTGTCATAAAATAATACCAAGATCTGGAGTCATATTGTATTGGTAGGGATATTGCAGTTAATACAGAGAATTCAAATGATGTGTTGATAATTATTTAAAGATAACTTGAAAATTATAACTACTGAATACTACCTGTTTGAATTACCCCTGCTAACTTGGCAAAGAGGCACCTTTTAACGTGTTGATACTCTTTATTTAGCAGGGGAACTGGTCCTATTCACCCCCAGACAGTACTTCCAGTGACTGTTGCTGGTGTCTATCTTGTTTCTTTTTCAATTGTTAGCCCTTTGGGGATAGGGAACCATCTTATTTATTTATTATTTCTCTGTGTAAACCACCCTGAGCCATTTTTGGAAGGGTGGTATAGAAATCGAATTAATCATCATCATCATCATCATCATCAATACACCAGATATAACTGTTATATCTGGTCATGTTATATAGATATAGCATGTGGAGTACACAGTTAACAATCAATGGCGAGTCACTTGGACAGGTTAGCATTAGAAGAGGCATTTTCCAAGGGGACTCACTATCCCCTATGTTGTTTGTAATCGCCATGACCCCACTTTCACAAATACTAAACAAAACAGGCCTCGGATACCAAACATCTAAAACATCAAGTCAAATCAACCATCTGCTGTACATGGACAATCTGAAGTTGTATGGAAAGTCCCAGTCAGAAATTGAATCACTGCTAAACACTGTCCGTATATTCAGTAACGATATAGCAATGGAGTTTGGACTAGACAAGTGTGCTGCTTTAATAATGAACAGAGGGAAAATAACAAAAACAGAAGGAATAGAACTGCCCAATGGAAGCAAGATCAAGAACCTGGAAGAGAAAGAGCATTACAAATACTTGGGCTTTCTCCAGGCTGATAACATTGCACACACTGAAGTTAAAAGAAAAATGGGAAGTGAATACATCAGGAGAGTTAGAAAAATCCTCAAGCCCAAACTCAATGGCGGGAACACCATACAAGCCATAAACACCTGGTCTATACCTGTTATCAGGTACACTGCAGGAATAATAGACTGGACCTAGGCAGAGCTAGAGACGCTGGATCGTAAGACCAGGAAAATAATGACCATCAATCATGCTCTGCACCCCCGCAGTGATGTCGATAGGCTATACCTCCCTCGCAGCTCAGGTGGAAGAGGAATGCTGCAAGTCCATCAAACAGTAGAGGAGGAGAAAAGAGGCCTTGAAGAATATATCAAGGACAGTGAAGAAGATGCACTTCAAATGGTCAATAATGAGAAACTATTCAACACCAATGAAACAAAGCAGGCCTACAAGAAAGAACAAGTCAAGAACCGAGCAGAAAAATGGAAAAATTAGCCACTGCATGGTCAATATTTGCACAATATAAGTGGAAAATCAGACATCACGAAGACCTGGCAATGACTTAAGAATGGCAACTTGAAGAAAGAAACAGAGGGTTTAATACTGGCTGCGCAAGAACAGGCACTAAGAACAAATGCAATAAGAGCAAAAGTCGAAAAATCCACCACAAACAGCAAGTGCCACCTTTGTAAAGAAGCAGATGAAACTGTGGACCAACTAATCAGCTGTTGTAAAAAGATCGCACAGACTGACTTCAAACAAAGGCATGACAAAGTAGCAGGGATGATACACTGGAACATCTGCAAAAAATACAAGCTACCTGTAGCCAAGAATTGGTGGGACCATAAAACTGAAAAAGTTGAAGAAAATGAAGATGTAAAAATATTATGGGACTTCCGACTACAAACAGACAAACATCTGCCACACAATACACCAGATATAACTGTAGTCGAGAAGAAAGAAAAACAAGTTAAAATAATTGACAAAGCAATACCAGGGGATAGCAGAATAGAAGAAAAAAAAAGAAAAAAAATCACCAAATACAAAGTTCTACAAATTGAAATTGAAAGGCTGTGGCAGAAAAAGACCAAAATCATCCCAGTGGTAATTGGCGCCCTGGGTGCAGTTCCAAAAGACCTTGAAGAGCACCTCAACACCATAGGGGCCACAGAAATCACCATCAGCCAATTACAAAAAGCAGCTTTACTGGGAACAGCCTATATTCTGCGACGATATCTATAACAACAGCAACAACATTGACAATACAATTCAGCCATCCTAGGTCCTTGGGAAAGACTCGATGTCTGGATAAAACAAATCAGTCAATAACACCTGTCTGACTGTGTAAACAAGAAATAATAATAATAATTTTAAAAAAACACTAGCCGGCCCTCACAGAACATTTGCGCGCTCTTTGGGGCCGGCTGTTCCCCCACTCCTTCCCCACTCTCGCTTGCCCCCTCCCTCCTTCCCCACTCTCTCTTGTCCCCTCCCCCTGCCCCACTCTCTCTGGCCCTTTCTCCCTTTCCGTTCCTCTCCTCCCTGCCCTGCACCCCCACCCACACTGAGCAACTTCTGGCTGGACCTCACCGTTGCCACAGCCGGTCCTCCTTACCGGGTGGCAGAGGACTGAAAAGGGCCCCACCGCCACCGTTCCTCCTCCCGGGTGGCAAACTGGGAAGTCCTGCCGCCCGTTTTCCTCCCACCCTGGTCTCCAATGGGTGCTGGGGCTGCGCCCCGCCACCCGTTTTCCTCCCGCCCCAGGCTGCTCCACTCACTTCCCCACCCTTTTACCGGCGCCTCCTCTCCCCTTGCCTGGGCCTGGCCGTCCCGCCGCTGCCTCCTGCTCCCGGCGGCCAGGCCGCCGCCTCCACCACCGCCGCTGCCCCCTTTTCACCCAGGATGGCCTGGCCAGGCCTGGCCGTCACGCCACCTCCACCTCCCAGCGGCCAGCCGAAGCTGCCTCCTCAGGCTCTTTTGTGGCCCACCACCATTTTCTCTTGCCTATAACTCTCACCCAAAGCCGGGAACTCTTGCAATGTGTTGCGGGAGTTCCACCGCCAAATCCAGGACATGCATGCTAGCTAAGAGAATTAAGAATATAGATTATGAAGTGTAAAAGGTTTTATATCTCATGCTCTTGGTGCCTCCCCCATCCTACTTTTCAGTGTGTGTGAACTTCCTTTTTTGTACCTGTTTTCTATATTTGTGCTTTACTGTTTTCTCTTTCTTTTAGAGCCAGCTGTATATGCACTTGACCAACTACTCTGTGAATAAGCATAACGAACGTTTTGAACGGGATGAAACAGAAGATAAAGGCAGTAAGCGCTCTATAAAGTGGTTTACTGAGTTTCTGCAAACAAATCAACTTGACGTTTCTAAATTCTGGAACGATATTTCAGTAAGAGAAAACTAATACACAATAGCTGTTTCCATGTGTATGTTGACTTATTAACAATACTCCTATTTGACATAGACTGGAACCTTATCTGGCTTTGATGCATAAATCTCTAGCAAGTTCTCACTTGAAGGAACATTTTGTTCTGTAAATTATTTTAGGGGGCAAATCATTGTTTTAAATAAAATGCTGTCATTCTCTTGGTGGCAAGAGTTTATTTTTAAATGCATTAAGCAAATACATGCATTAAACAAAATTTCTACAATACATGGCAATTCCAAACAAATCCTTAAATTTATTTTTTATGCACTTCTGTGGTTTAGATTGAAATCAACTGTTGATTAGATCCTTTAATTCTAGATGGTCAGTCCTGTTTCAGTACTTAAATATGTTTTAATGCCCTTCTGTGATCTCCAGAAATATAATGGTGCCACTCTCCTATCCCCACTTTCTGCACAATCCCCCAGGAACTAGTGGTGAAGACACTAATTGTAGCAGAGCCGCATGTCCTTCATGCTTACCGTATGTGTAGACCAGGACAGTCTCCAGGAAGTGACAGTGTTTGCTTTGAAGTTTTGGGGTTTGATATTCTGCTGGACAGAAAACTAAAGCCATGGCTCCTAGAGGTAAGCTGCTTTAAACAGAAAGGGAGCACACACTGCTTGTGGGGCTTAGTTTGGTTGACTGAACCAGCCCCTTGACTGGTTTCTTACTGTTATTTCAGTTAAGGTATCACTAGCTAGCCCTATCATCAACAAGGGAGGAGGCAACTCCATCAAGCCCCTTCTTGTGAGGATTCTAATTGACCTATCTGTCTGCAAAGAACTGTTTCTCAGAAGCAAGTTACAGCTGCTATTCTCTGCTCTCCCCCCCCATTGTTATGGTCTACTTTATTAAACTTAATTGTATTTTCAACCAAAGGTTTTTAGAAATTGCACACCATTTGGGGTACTACAATGAAAAAGAAAGTACAGAAACTGAAAAATAAATGAATAAAAAATGAATAAAATAAATATGAATAAAATATGTTTATCAGCAATTTTATTCTTGTTTTTAGACAGTGAAAGCTTCAGCTCTGCAAATATTATCCCCCAGGGCTATATATATATATTTTTTTTTTTTTCTCCTCCAGCCAGGGTCCAAAACTAGCAGTAAGCCTGGAAGAACAACTGAGGGAGGTGTTTGCAGGGAAGCAGTCAGTGAACGGGGTGAGGGGTGGTGGTGGGGAGCAATTAAGCCTCCTCTTGCATTTGCCAGTTATCCCCCTTTCACCTCTGCATTCACATTACTTTGGCCAATGGGAATATACATGTTTGCCAAGGTAATATTTAGTTCTGCCAAATGGCTTGCCTATGACCTTCTTGTCAGTTCATGACTGAGGTGAGAAATTGAACCCAGGACTTCAGCATTAGAATAAAGTAGCCAAGCTAAAATGAGTGGAACAAATAATAATATTGTGTGAAAGATGATGTCCTACCAGCATTTTTAGCCCTTTTCACCCAGTGCCAGTTGAAATAAAATATTATACTTCCTTCTAATGGTATTTGGGCTTTGGCATGTGTCAAAGGGAAGTGGATTCCAGAGTTGTGAGACAATAGCTGAGAATGCTTTTGTAAGTACACACAATATTCTAATTGGGCACGCTTTATTTAACCTTCCTCTTTTGTGCCTTTCCTCAAAGGAGCTCAGCACAGTGTTTTGACGTCACAACAGCCCTATAAAGACTGATGGGCTAAGAGGTAGTAAGATGCCCCAAACCATCCAGTGAGCTTTTCAGTTGAGTGGGGATTTGAAAAAGAGTTTCCCATGCCCAAACCCTGCATCACACTGCACTTCCGATACTAAAAAGAAGGCTTCCCTAGATTGGACTGGAACTTGAAGGGAATTTTGAAAGTGGCTTGCCGCCAGATGTGGGCACCACTGTGCCAAGCAACTGAAAATTCCTCTGTGTCAGCAGTACTGCGCATTGATGTGTGCAAATAGGCTTCCTGGTTCCTGGCCCATTGTTCAGAAATTGCCCTTGTTACTGGACAAGAGAAAAGTTCTCTAATGCAAACTGATATCCATCATCCACTTTAAATTGTTGAACATTCTGAACACAAAGCAGAAATACCTTCTTCTCAGTGTGCTTGCATGACCTTAAAAAACATTACAAGCAGAAGAAAGGGCAATCTCAATGTATGTTTACATCTCATTTTAGTGGTGAACTAACTTGCACCATCTAGTGGAAGAAAGGTGGTAGCTCTTTCAGGCTAAGTCACCTTGTTTCTCCTATAGCTTTCAGAGAAGAATATCATCACTTTTATTTATTCATTCATTCATTCATTCATTCAATTTCTATACCGCCCTTCCAAAAATGGCTCAGGGCAGTTTACACAGAGAAATAATAAATAAATAAGATGGATCCCTGTCCCCAAAGGGCTCACAATCTAAATCTTATTAACTTTATATTTGCTGTTACACTTGTTCAAAGTGATGTATGGTATTGCTCCCAATAACCACTGAAGTCCACGTGATTTAAAAGAACAGGGTGACTTACAGGCATTGTTCATCAGTCTAGAGCATCATTCCATGTTGGCCCAAGATGCCAAATGCTGCCACCCAACTTTTTCTTGCATGCATGGACACATCCATCTCAACATGCTTCCTTTCATTCCTTTATTTCTTCACTGCGATGATAGGGGTTACCTGATGTGAGTGTGTGCACTCCCCCCCACACACACTTCTTTGCAGTAATAACAATAGCCACTTTTATTAAGGGGGATAAAATGTGAAAATAAGCAAACATAGAGAGAAGTGCAACTGAATGTAGATACTCGAGTGAGGCACAGTTCTGCGTTTCCTGTTGGGACATAGTGTTTAATAGAGAATATTTTTAACAATAACTACAAATGAAGTGTTTCTTGAAATCCCATTAATTTGGATAGTGGTTCTAGACATTCATAATAGTGGGTTCTGTGCTTGCGCAGATCAGCTTCGGTTAGAATTCGTTAGCTCCTTGCGACGCCCACAACTGCCCTCTGCACATGACTGCAGTACCCTCTAGTGGTTGTTGGGTGTCCTCTTACTCAGTTTCTTGCTGACCGCCATACGGATCAGTCCTTGGAAACAGCTTGCTCCACGGAAAATTAATCTTTACTCTAAAAATCCTTAAATCGACTACTGGAACGGACATAACTACACTTGACCCAGCAGACTTTGTAAAATGGTTTGAGGCTACCTTTGCAAGGACAACCACAGCAGCAAGGCAGCAATTGGCAAATGCCAAACATCTTGGGAGTCTGAATCACGGACATTGACTTCGTCCATTGTACTAAGGAGACATGCATGGCTAAGAGCTATGGGCCTGCAACAAGAGATGAGAGACAATATTGAAGCTCTCCCATTTGATGGGAAAGGTTTATTCTCAGATAAAACTGACAAAATGATGGAACAATGGAAGAAATCTAGAATAACTGTATGCTTATTTCTAACACAAAAGAACACTGCCCCCAGATACCAACTGTACCAACAATACCAACAGAAACAACAGTTCTATCGCCAATCTGACTGCAAAGATTATAGTTGACAATACCAGCCGTGTAATAGGAAACCGTATTACCCCAGGAACAAAACTAACCAACCTGGACGTAATAAGGCTGCTCATCAAACCAAGCAACAGCTTTGATCTGGACCTGGGCCCTCCTGCACATGGCAACAAGAAGAACAGCTGCAACAACAACCAACTATTACTATACATCTGCACAAGGAAAAACATCTCCTTGATGCCAGTCAAAATAACCATCAAACTGGCAAGCTACGCTCCAGCGTGGCACCATATATAACATCTGATCGGTGGGTTAACTGGGTCCAAATATTATGTGTGTTTTATGAGGGAATATTTCTTAGTTATTGTTTTGTGGATCAAAAATATTTGCTGATGTTCTGTCCATTTAACTTTCCAGATCAATCGTGCCCCAAGCTTTGGTACAGACCAAAAAATAGACTATGATGTGAAAAAAGGTGTTCTGCTGAATGCTCTGAAGCTGCTCAATATAAGGTAAATTTATAATACCAGTTCCTTTTGTTACAATTAGGAAAGAAATAGGAATACATTTTCTTTCTTCAGCTGAGACAACATGGAGGTACTGTTATTGGTTGGTTCACCTAGACCGGAAACTGGAGGTCAAACTCTTCTTGATGGATTTACACCCCCTGTAGGATCTGGTTTGTAATTCAGGGATGCTCCTAGTTCCAGCTTTGTCTCTATAGGCCCAGTTGACTTCAGTAGCTGAGTGGCTTTCACCAGCTGAGGCTTGTGAACAGACAGAGAGGCTGTTCTCATGAGCAGCCTAGCCCAGGCTAGGCTGCTTGTGTGGAGCGCTGGGATCTGCATAGCACTCGTGGTCCCAAGTTGTCCTTTCCTCTGGAGTTCCATACTGCATGGTGCAGTGCAGATAGTCTGGGAGAACAGGCCATGCTTCCAGCAGCATTTCTGTGATTATCTGTGGGGGAAGGTGAGTTGGAGGAGCAGCCTCCCACCTGGTCATGTGGCATAGTTATTTATTCTCTGATAACCTCCAGGATATACTGCTCTCATGTACTGTATATAGGGCTGCCTTTGAAAACTTCAGCTAGTTCAAAACATTACTAATAGACTCCAAACTGGAATGAGCCAGTGAAAACATATATACTGTAATGGATTCTTAAATATCTTCAGTGGTTATTGGTTCATTTTCAACTACACTTCAAAGTGCTGGTGCCTTACCCCTAAAGTCCTACATATCTTGGGGTGCCTACCTCTGCATCTTCCTGTTTATTCACTGCGTTCATCATCAGAGGCCCTCCTTTGGGATTCCTCCCTGCTATTGAAGGTTAGGCAGTGGACAAGAAAAGAAAGAGAGCTTTCTCAGCTGAAGTGCCCTGTTTATGGAACTCTCTCCTCAAGAAGACTTGCCCGGGGCCTCCTTGGTATTTAGAGCACCAGGCAAAGAATTTTGTTATTTTCCCAGGCTTTTAATTGGCATTTTATTCCTGCTGGGTTTTATTTGCTATTTTATTCTTACATTGTTGTATGCTATGTTATTGTTTATTGTACAAGTCACCCTCATAATATTTATATTGATGGGCAGTATATAAATCTACTACATAGGGACACATTGTTCCAAAGTCATGAAAAGTGCTATGGGCAAGCTTGTAATTTAAATTAAATTCTTTGTTTGTAAACAGTCAATCAAATTTCATTTCCTTCTCTCACGAGAGGTTACACTAGCAACCAGCAGGTCAAATCCTGATTTGGCCTGGTAACTGTGGAAGGCCCAGGGCTGGTCTCATCATAAAGTACAAAGCAGTTGTTCATGAAGCAGTTGTTTCAGACAGCAGACTCTGGAACATTGCCATATTCTGTCTACTCTCCACCTTTGCGTGGATTTTTTTTAAGGAGCTCTAGTTCAGAGTAGGGGGCTATTATTTTGACCATTCTCTTTAGGTGTGGAAATGTCTAAGGCTAACAGGGAAGGGCCTTTTTTCACAATAATCTTTTTTTTTTTTTTTAAACCAGCTATTTCCAGAATGGGTCACTGGTGTGGATTTCTTTCATGTGGGCCAGCCTGACAACACATTTGTGTGGGAATCCTTTCTTGGGAACCACTATGGGAGCATTCAAAGAGAAAACATGTGGTGTGATTTGATGGCCCTTTTCCAGTTCAGTATAGGTGCGGTTCAGAATGTCAGTTTATTGAGTGCTGACAGAATGGAGATGCTGGCATCTATTTTATATACTTTCTAAATGTAGGCCTATAGCCCGACTGATCTCAAGGTTGGAAATAACCTTTTAAATCCTGCTAACCTCAGCAGGAAGGTACCGTGTGTATAGATGAGACATTAGGACTTAACTGAGTCATGGGAGGGAATAATGCATGGCTGTCTATAGACCATAAAGTTACTGAAAGAAAAGCCTAACTCTATAGGGAGCCTACTCTCCAGCCACCAAATTCTGTTTTCCTGGAACATAATGCTATAGGATGTTACAGTCCTCAAATGCAATCATTTTAGGTTCCTAGTTGCGGTATTATCATGTTGAGAACTGTCTGTATTTTCCCTAAATTTTAATTTTGAGATATTTTCATGCCTTTTGGCCACTTACTGAGACCTAAATATTATCGTTAACAGAAGATTTTCAGTGTTTTGTGTGTCGTTCTTTGGCTTTATTGTAGACAGGCAAAATTTAGATGAGTTAGAGGGACAAAGTGATTAATGGGGAAAGTTGACTTTCTTTGAGCAAATTTTGTCTGTCTTTTTAAAATGCTTTTAGTGGTAGATTATGTATGATTTCTTCCCTTGTGATGTCTTTCCTTCACAGCCTTTATATATAATATATGATGAAACAAATTTATATATTTGTTTCCTGAATATATGGTTAACAACTAGTATTTGAGGAGAATTATAATTGGCTTTCTTCTCTACATTGACTGATTTAATGTTGTGTGATTATTTCTTTAAAAATATGAACACCCCACCTAATAACTGAAGTTCTTAATGTGGCTTACAATACAATAGACAGTCAGGATGTTTAGAGTCTCTCACAGTGTGGGGTTACCTCATCTGGGCTTCTTGTGATGTCTCTTGCAGTTCCTGGCTCTTGAAAGCAAATGCAAGAGGTCCTGGGGAAACAAAAGTGTTTATCAGCTCTCCCACCAAAATGGCTGTCAAAGGAGCCAGAGTCATGGTCATGTGTTTTTGTGGCTTAAGGCAGCTGAGGATGAAGGAAAACTGAAAAAGCTACTAATGTTGCAGATAGGAGGGAACGAAAAGAGAAAGGAAAGGTCCACCCAAAGTGTCTCAATAGCAGCAGGAGGGACAGGCCAAGGAAGTCAGTGGCTGGTTAGCAGCTAGACAAGCAACAGTCTTCTGTTAGGATCTGGCAACCAGAGCTCCCATCTTAGGGTTTCCAAGCCCATTACTTGGCCCTAATTACATTATTCTGAAAACCTTTCCCATTAACCAAGTAACAAGGTTTCATAGTCTCCTCTCCTAATCTTTGATATCAGGGTTGTCAACTTGTTTATTTTACCATCTTCTGTCTCTGCCTTTAACAGTCATGATGAGGAACTATTAACAAGTGGCCATGCTTATTGCAATGCTGCAAAAAGCCTTGCCAGATGATTCCTGCATCCCAAACTTTTGTTAAAAGCATAGGAGCAGGCCAGACCAGTATCATCTAGCTAGTTAGCAATTTTACTTTCTGGATATATTACTATCTGGATTACTTTCATCATGTTTGCCTGTAATTTCCTTTTCAGGACAAGTGATAAAAGAAAAAATTTAGCCCAGCAAAAAGCAGAAGCTCAGAAGAGACTTTATGGTCAAGGCTCAATGAAAAGGCTGTCACCAGTGTCGTCTGACTGGGAAAAACAGCGTCGCTCTCTGGAAAGGAGAAGAGAGGAATTGGTATTTCAAATAATACAGATATACATATACGAAAAGCCGCTATTTATGTCCTTTCTCAGATGAATTAAATCACTTCTTAAATGTCTTCATTTCTAGAAAGAGAGACTGGCACAAGTACGCAGGCAGCTCTCCAAAGAAGAACATGAAAATAGGCACATGGGAAACTACAGGTAAGTTTGTAAATAATCCTGGATTTCTGTCCAAAATAAGCCATGAATTCAGTTGCTCTGTAAAGAATAGTGGGAATCATTGGCTGATATCCTGACTAATGAAGCACCAGTGTAACATGAGAAGCACCATTGCTTCTGAAAAGTTCAGTTAACTAACTCCACTGCTGGTTTAGCCCTGGGGGCAAATCTGCTTACCTCCCCTTTCCCAGGAAGCACTTTGTCCAACCCAAAAATATGTCCCTGTGGGTTGTATGGCCCTCAAGGATATATTTTCTGATGACATAGAGGAGGTAGGGACGTCATTAGAATTCCTTGACATGCACACCAGCACTGGTGCAGCATTACAACATCAACAAAATATTTATATACTGCTTTTCAACAAAAGCTTCCAAAGCAGTTTTACAGAAAGAAATAATAAATAAATAAATAAGATGGTTCCTTGTCCCCAAAGGGCTCAAAATCTAGAAATAAACATAAGATAGACACCAGCAACAGTCACTGGAGGTACTGTGCTGGGGGTGGATAGAGCCAGTTACTCTCCCCCTGCTCAATAAAGAGAATCACCACATTAAAAAGGTGCCTCTTTGCCCAGTTAGCAGGGGTGCCTTCATTAGCCTGGAAGCCTTCAGAAGCAGTGGTGCTACATCAGTGTGCTTCTTCCATTACACCAGTGCTTGGTTGGTCAAGATGTCAGCCACTGTGCCTATATCACATTTGTGCAATAGTGCAATTCTGGGAGTAATTACACATACCATGAAGAAAGTACCCTTCTAAGGTTGGCAGAGAATAATCAGTAAAACATGGATATGGTATTAGCTTCTTTGGCTTAAAGATGCTATAACCAGCAGCAATCCAGTACAGACATAGTGCTGGTTCCTTTCAAACCAACATCAGGAGCCAGCCCTGGGGACATGTTCTGCCTTCCCTGTGATTCCCTACCCACCCAAATGGCAGTTTCCTGGACAGCCTGATCTTAATACATATTTATTCAGAAGTAAGTACCATTATGTTCAGTGGAACATGTCTGTAAATGCATAGGAATCAGCCCTACAGCAGAACCCTGTATGTGTTTGTTCAGAAGTATGTCCTACTGTGTTAATGGGATTTACTCTCAGGTAAGTATGCATAGGATTGTAGAAGTTCCTTAGTGAGAAGATCTGTAATAGTGGGCAATCTTCTTTGAAGACTACTTGCTGTAATCTTCCTGTGAAATAACCACTGTAATCTTCCTGTTCAATACACAACCACAGGGGAATGTTGACTTTCTTGTGGGGTGCTCTCTCAGTTCACATAGAGTCTGATATGTCCAGTAGGCATGGCAGCTCCGTGGCAGGAATTCTGTAGTAGCAGTAATAATAGTTTGTTTATATATACAGAACCATAGATGAACAGAGTGCTTTACACAATTTTGTAAACCACAGCAAGGTCTGGGCCCTACCTCCAAATCTGATAACTGCTTCTCTGGCTTCTCCAGTTGTCTATAGAAACTGGATCCATTGGACATTCATTCTGGAGATATTCAGGGTGGAAGGAGCTTTGCCCTAATGGGCTGGAAATGGCTCAAGACTGATCGTTGTTTTTTTAAAAAAGTAGCTCATAGGATTTACACTAGCACGCTTTGTTGTTCTACCTTCCATGTGTTTGAGGGTAGGATGAAAAAAGTCCATTATGCAGAATGGTTTTGTCCTTGCAAGGCAGGAGCTATCAAGATACTATCCCGTGTGCTACTATACTGTAGTTTCTACAGGGACACTCGCTATGAATTAATAGTGCCCCTCCTAGCAAATTACCTTGGCTGCCCAGATGAATTCTGTGCTAGTTATCTTTTATCTGACAGTGATGACAAAATCACGTATGCAGTCACTAAGTTTTGCCTTGTTGCCATTAGAATTCATAGTAATAGAGTACCTGCATAGTTAGATTTCATGAAGTTTATGAATACCTGTTACATGAAGTTTATGAATATCTTATTGTTAGTTTGGACTGTATGTATATATTTTTCTGGTCAGTGACTGCAAATAAACTGAACTGAACTAGCTCATAGGATATTCTGCTCCCTCACTTTTTACATCATCTTAAACTCAGTGTTTATATTTGTAAATAATGAAAACAGTATTTTGTTAATGTTTCATGCCTCATACATACATGAAGTTGACATTTCAGTGAGTATTCCAAGACTAAATCTTCATATTTCTTCACATACAAAGACTAAATCTTCATAGAAGAACTAGCACTGCTTTTATAGATGGTTGCACCATCACCCTGTCCTTTCCAGTTGGAATGCATAGATACATTTAACTAGATTTAGTGTTTTCCTAACGTGCATCTCAAATTCATGATGAGAATTGAGCAAATCTGCCCAAGGAGTTTTGTGAGTGAGTTTGGCCTGTCATGTTCCTAGTTTGGCAAATTATGTAGATTTACATTTGATGGATATAATCCACTGAGAAAATCCCATGTGCACATTCCACTGACATGAATGGAAACTGAACTCAGGAGAGCAGATTTGCTCTTGGATGACTTCCATTCATTTCAATATAATGTGTGTAAGAGGTGTTCCCAGTGGATTGTTGGCCTGTCTACCCTTAATTGTTCATCTCTTCTTTTATTACAATTGTAGACGAATTTATCCTCCTGATGATAAGCTGCTACTTGAAAAATATGAAGATTTGTTAGCCACTGCTTTCCAGACATTCCTTGCTGGGAGAGCAGCCTCACTTCAACGGGAGATGAACAACCCCCTAAAAAAGATGAAGGTACCAGTGGATGAAACCACTGACAATCTACCTGTGCTTCTTCTAGTGTATGACATTGTGCAGCATTAAGCCTTCTCTTTAATAAACGTACTGTAGAATGTACCTTTTCAATAGAATCTTTTTTTGGTCCTTCATCTAGTTTATGGAATTAACTGAACTGACCAGTACGTGAGAAAAGTTTTCTGCAAGGCATTCAGCCTGTCTTGCTCCAATATGAAATGTACCTTCCTGAAATGAACATTCTGTTGGCTAGGGCTTGCTTCCATTTTGTGTCCTTACTGAATCCGCAGTGGCCTCTACAAATGTGATAAAGTTTTGAAAACACAGAAAGAAGTTCCAGTAGACTTGGAAAATATCTTGACTGCCTGGTTTCAAAGCTGTAGCAACCCTTTTAAGGAAAAACAAATCTAAACGTTTTTCTCATATACATGTTTTGGCTGGCGTTCCTATGAAAAGCAGTGCTGAAATTCCTATGTAACAACTCTTGCTGTGATCTACATCAATTAGCCTAATGTTTCCTACCATCTTAAAAAATTAATGTTAGCATATATGTGAATAGATTATGGTCAATAGTGGATGATGCAGCTGGGAAAGCATTTACTTCAATCAGATTCATGTTAACTCATCAGTGTAATTTGGCTTTTAAAGGTCTGCACAAACACATTTAGCCTTGGATTTGGAATCCGGCCACTCTTTGAGAAACTAAATGCCATCTTCATAGTCCTACAGTTCTTGTACGTATTTTGTTTTATATTGTTCCATGGATTCAACTTTTCAGGAAGAAGATATCTTGGATCTTCTGGAACAGTGTGAAATGGATGATGAGAAACTGATGGGGAAAACTGTCAGACCACGTGGACCCAAGGTAATCTATTGATTGATCTGATATGTCTCTTCATTTAAAATACTGAAGTTTGGTGTGAGGGTGTGCAGAACTAGTTCTAATTAAACCCAGTTTAGTTTGAATCGGTCTGGTTCGATTGGTTCAAGCTTGAACCAGACCAGCCTGCGCCCCCCCCCCCCCGCCACCCCGGGCTCATTTCTGAGTTTAAAAAGGGACTGATTTCCGAGGTCAAGCTGAACCAGGCCTGGTTCAAATTGAACCAGTTCAGCCTGGTTCAACTGGTTTGGCTATGTTTGTAAAGGGGAACCTGGAAAGGATTCTCCTCTACAAGCAAAGTGGATTCTCTGGCTAAAAAGGGGTTTGAGGGATGGGCATGTGAGGGCTCGATACCGCTGGCAGAAGCCTCTTGGTGGCAGTGGCAGCAACCCCTCTTGGCCCCACCAGCACTCCCCCACATGCAGTAGGATGGCAGGTGTCCCAGTTCCAGCCTCCGCACATACGGATTCCCCTTTACAAGCAAGGCACTCAAACCGGGCCAAACTGGTTTGACAGCACGAACCAAACTGCTGGCCAGTTCTTGCAAACCAGTTTATGGACTGGCAGTTCAGTTTGAATTTGAACCAGTCCACCACGAGCAATTCCGTGCACACCCCTAGTTCGGTGTAGGTAGAAAATGGGTGTTCAGCAGGATAGCTGTATTATTATTATTATTTATTCTGTTTCTATACCGCCCTTCCAAAAATGGCTCAGGGCGGTTTACACAGAGAAATAACAAACAAATAAGATGGATCCCTGTCCCCAAAGTGTCACAATCTAAAAAGAAACATAAGACAGACACCAGCAACAGAAACTGGAAGTGCTGTGCTGTGGATGGATAGGGCCAGTTACTTTCCCCCTGCTCAATAAAGAGAATCACCACATTAAAAAGGTGCCTCTTTGCCCAGTTAGCAGGGGTATAGAGGTGAGGTAAGTTGACAAGGCTAGTGGCTAATGATGTGATTGTATGGAGGATGCACCAATCTTTAGGAGGAAAATTTCAACATATCCATACTATTTCATTTCCCTTTTAGTAAAACAAAAAACCTTCATGAACTGCATACACGTTACAAGCAAGATATTCTTTCCTTTTAATATTTATTTTTACCTGAACTAGCCATTTATAACCTCTAGAGGGCACATTGCACTTACTTACTGGAGTTAAGGTTCCATCCCATACCTTCTATACTGCATTTCTTGTATTATTCATTCATTTGATGTCAAAATGAAGTGTGTGCATGTACACACTCAAGCAGAGATATTTTAAAGAAAAAGGAGTACAGCTATTTGGGGGTCTACATAAGCACATAGTTAGGTTTAGCCATAAAGAAGACTCGTGCTAAGTACATATAAGCAGTGGAAGAAGTGTGATATGACATTTGACAGAGTTTCAGAAAGCAAGGCATGCTGTTCCTTTTTCTTTTGGGGCATGGGGCTGTAGCTCAGTAGTAGAGTGTCTGCTTTGCATGTAGAAGACTCAGGTTCCTTCCCTGGCATCTCCAGATAGGGCTGGGAAAGACTCCTGCCTGAAACCTCGGAGAGCTGCTGCCAGCAGCTTCCTTTTTGATGAGATACTTTAGAAATCTTGGCTCCTTGATTATGTGAGCTGTTGTCCGAGCAAAGCAACTCATAGCAAATAGAGTTTACTCAGTACTGGGTAAAGTGGTACAACTGTGCAGGATAAGGGCTGTTACGTGTCCCAGGTGGGCGTACAGAGATTGGAATATTTCTAAACTTGATCTGTACTTTTGAAATTGAGAGGTACCCCTGCCTGTCTCAAAAGAAGGGTGCTGTACATATTAAACTCAAATGATATTTAAGACTGCACAGTTGGTTAGCAAATCATAAGCAGCCAGGGGCCTATGATGAATAGAATTTCACAAAATCCATTGTCTGCCCTAAAAATTCTGATAAACAGTATTCTCCTGGAGCAATTCCTCACTTTATTATTTCACCAAGAAAGCCTGACACCCTTTTTTTTAAATGTATAGAAAAACCACAACCAACCCTCAACCCTGGCTCCACCTCCATCTTTCTTCTGTCACCACTCCCCTCTCATTCACTTCTTTTCTTTCAGCTTCTTCCCAACAGTCAGCATAAATGGTTATCTACCAAGTCACTTAACCTCCCTATTTTTATTTTCTCCTCATCTGATATCCAACCATGTGGTTGCTTGTCAAAGAACAAATACAGTCATCCCTCGCCCAACCACCAGGGTTCTGTTCCAGGAAATCCTCATGGTTGGCGAATTTACAGTTGGGAAGCAATAGGAAATAATTGAAAACGGGGTTAGGGGAATCACGGTCATGAAATGACAGAAAAATACAGTAAAAATTAGAAAAAAGCACCACCCCGGCCCCTGGGAGATGCCCCCTGACCCCTGAAATTCCCCTCCATCCCATTAAAAAAACAAAAACAAACCCCACTCGCGAAACCGCAGATACTGAATCTTTGCACAGGTCCAAATAATTTAAATATTTCTAATATTGTAATCTAAAGTGCTGTAATGAATCTAGTACATCACCTTGTTATCTGAAGAAATTAGAGAGGTTTTGTAGCTCAGTGGTGTAGCACATACTCTGTGTACTTGAGAATTAAAGTTCAATTTCTTGTCCGCTCAGTTCATATGTTAATTTTGTGTGTGGCTACTGCTTCAAAACCACTCCCCGTGACTGGTTCCTGTACTATATCTTTGACATACAGGTGTTTTGGTTACATCGGTACCAAAACATACAGGAACCCATGATGTGGGTACCCCTCCATCAGAACTGCTGGCTGTGGTGTCATGCACATCCACATGATTGCAGTTACCCACATGATCCAAACAGTCATATTGTACCAATGTAGTGCTAGAGTCTGCTGTGGGGCACTTAGTGGCTGTGCAGCAGCAACTACAATACCAAAGTAATGTATACATCTGCTGTTAAAGGCTCTTGAAGATATGGAAAGCGCCTAGGCTAGGAATGTTGGAAAGTTGGTGGAAGATGTACTTGGACTCTTGTATATACTCTCAGTTGATGTGTATACTTTCTGGGATTATCTCAGGATCAGTTGCTTCCTTCCCTGACTGGAAATGTCTGATTTATGTTAGATACATTTAACATCTGATCAGTTCTAATGTGATTGCATAAAAACATAACTGTTGTTAAAGCATGCTGATCCCTGTTCGGGAAAACACACAAGTCATTGAAAGATTTACTTCACTAGGTCTCAGACTTGAACACACCATATTTGTGTCCTCCCCCCACTTTAACACAGCTGCATTTTGGCATCCCGCCAAAGATGGGAACTTTGAAGCACCTCTAATTTCAATTGGAGAGACTGAAGCACTTTGGTAACTCTTCCATTGAAATCAGTGGGACTGAAAAGTGCTTAACTTTGATTGGCTTGTTGTCCTCTTAGAACATGTAGGTTTTAATTTTTTTTTAAATAGCAGTGTTTTGAAATTTGTAATTATTACAAAACATTAACATCAAATTGATGCATAGCAACATTTAAATATGTGAAATATAAACAACATGTTATTCTGGAACTTCTGAAATTTATTACCATTCTAGCCTAAAACCCCTTGCACCAGCACACCAATTCAGCAACCGTACAGAAGCACGCAGATCGTACACAACAGGATGGAGTAGATAAGGTGAAAATAGAAATGTTGCTCTGACTTTTTTTCCCCCCAGCCCCTGTATTCCATGCCGGAGAGTGCACAGCTCATGAAAAAGCAGAGACACTACAGCAGTGGCAGTAGCAGCGAAAGTAGCAGTGATGTTTCCGAATGGGAGGAGGAAGCTGAAAAAGATGATCAAAATGTGAAGAAAGAAAAAAAAGTCTCATATGATCTTGAAGACAGGCAGCTAATAGAGCGATCCAGTAAGCTATATAAAAACAATGTTAATGACATGGCAAAACAAAAAATATTTTGTTAAAGTTATGTGGTGCTGAATTTAAAAAGACCATTTGATGGTGAATGGAATCTAGGCCAAGTGTCTGAACTTGAATTAATGTTAGATTAATTTTCCATAGGTTTTGCTTTTTCCAGAAGTTGAATGAATGAATTGCTTATTTTGATCGTTGATCAGAAAATAAAAAATGAAACAAAATCATACAAATCTCAATAAAGAAAAACCCCCACTTTAAATCCGTATTAAGTTAAAGGTTTAACTAATAATAACATCACCTCTCAAACTGTAAATTAAACTAATGAAGCTACCAGCTTCTAGCAAATATTCCCAGCTATTGAGCAGAACTTGGCAACATTTAATGAAATTTCATCAGATGTATCAGCTAAGAGCAAATTAAGACAAAAATTATCTGAATGCCCCAGAAATTCTTTTATGAGGGGTAACAAATAATAATCTCAAATGTCCCTATAAAAATTACAATATAGCAGTACATGTACTGTTGTTTCCATACTCCCACTGTTACCAGAACAAAATCTCTCAGCATAAGGTCTTTTATTGTACCTTCCTTCTAGGCCTGCCGTTTGAAGCGCATTGAGATGAGCCAGTGTTAGAGCTTTGTGATACTTGGGAATAGTTATTTTACCAAGATATCTAGCTGGTTTATTGTTGACACCTTGGTTTCCCAAGATAACGCCTCTGGGCATGTGACTAAGCTCTATCTGCTTCTTCATATCAAATATACATTGC
Source organism: Hemicordylus capensis (assembly GCF_027244095.1). Lineage (NCBI taxonomy): Eukaryota > Metazoa > Chordata > Lepidosauria > Squamata > Cordylidae > Hemicordylus > Hemicordylus capensis. The sequence continues at coordinate 117,966,282 of NC_069660.1, read as the reverse complement.
TTAACTACCAACTTGGCTTTTGAAAACTCCATAGATCTTAAATAACCTGGGGATAACCCATGATACAACAACTTCTTCTCCACAGCTCGTTTCAAAAAAGATTGAAGGATGGAAATTCAATTTTAACTATAAATCAAAGATACTTAGCCATTGCTGTGTCTCAATTTTGGAAATCCTTTCCTCCAAACAAAGCACCGTAATGGCCATGTGGTACCTGAAAGATACTCCTTAAAATTTTTGATTGAAGGGCTTCTAATTTAACAATTTTTTTTAATGGTCTGATCTGAGCTCCATAGAGTAACTGCATGGAAGATTTAGCTAAAAATAGTTTAGTTGTGGCAGGTATAAATTGGGCACCTCTGAAACAAAAGAAAGAAAAAAATAGCCCTTCTAGATCTCTGAGCATTTAGCAGCACATAATTTAGATGAACATTTCTGCTGCCTGATGCTTCAGAAACTATGCCTAGATATCTAAAGCATATAACTTGTTTAATTTTGTGATTATTTATCTTCCAATTTCTTACTTTGTTCCTTTTGGAGAACACTAGTACCTTGGTCTTGTCATAATTTATTTCTAAGTCATGATCCTTCAGTAAGAAGAAAGGGCATTTAAAGTGTGTCTGAGTCCAGTTGCTGTTTGAGAAAGAAGATCAACATCATCTGCGTATAATAATTAGGGATGTGCGAAACGTTTCGGGTACAGAATGATCTGTACCCGAAACAGCGAATTTCGGGTGATTCGGAGCCGAACCGAATCACCCTCAAAGAAATCCGAATAATTTCGGATCCGAAACAAATCACCCCTGTTTCGGATCTGAAATATTCGGATGTTTCGGAGCTCCATTTTGTGGCCTTCTCCCCCCCCCCCAACATTTTGAGCAATGACGTCTATTTGAATTTCCCGCCTTTTTGCATCCCATTGACTTCAATGCAAAAAGGTCTGATGTGACGTCTGCTCAAATTTCGGGTCCCAGGGGCAAAAGAGTGGGGTGGGGTCGTAGTGCCTAATGGGTGGAGGCTACCACCCCAGTTGCAGAGGGATTGGGCAAAGGGCTGATATTTGGTGAATTTTTGAAGTTTTAGTGTCTTTGGGGCAGATTAGGGGCATAACGTGGGATCTGGGCCAAATGAGTGGGGTGGGGTGGTAGTGCCTAATGGGTGGAGGCTACCACCCCAATTGCAGAGTGATTGGGCAGAGGGCTGATTTTTGGTGAATTTCTGAAGTTTACGCATTTTTAAGGTTTTCCCCCATTAGGTATAATGAAGGGTGTATTGCTTCACGTCGGGGGGAAAGGGGTGGCCTAGAGCGGTGTGGGGTTGGTGGTAGTGCCGGGTAGGGGCAAGGAAGCTACCTGAATTTTTTCAAAGGATTTGGGCAGAGGGCTGATTTTTGGTGAATTGTTGAAGTTTACGCGTCTTTAAGGTTTTTCCTCATAAGGTGGTATAATGGAGCTTTCAGCAGCCCCATAAGTGCACTTGGGGGGTGCTGGGGTGGCCCAGAGCGAGTGGTGGTGAAGTTCACATAGGGTGCCAACCACCCCCATGGGTTCTGTTGTTTCTGAGGTATTCTGAGTGTGGATTCTATGATAGCAAATTAGAGTGGATTCATGGTGTCTCATAGAAAATCTCATTTGCTATCATAGGGAAGAGGAAATGGGTCTGTATATTGCAGAGTTCTTGCAGTGGTCTCAGAACATGTATCATACCTGCCTCCCTGGGTCCCTTAATGAAGGCTGGCCATTCAGTGCTGAATCAGGATTATATTTTGCAGTAGAAGTAAAACAGAGTCCCCGGGTGTAGTACTTGGTTAGGTGGGAGTAAATTTGCCTGAGCTGACTGGAGATATCACTTTCTTCATTTTTGCACTTCCCCAACATTTTTGTCACTTCCAGGGGCAGGGGCATAAGTGCAATAGAGGTTTGATAGGTGGGGGGAAGAAATATAAGGGAAGGAATGATGCTTCATCTGCCTTGCTCTTCCTCAGCAGTATAGCCATCTTGATTGTTGTTGAAGGTATGTGAGCTGGGGAAGTAGTTGCAACATGGATTTAGGAAGGCTAGAGACCCAAATAGAATGTGATTATATATGTGGAAAGAAGTGCCAAGATGTTTCTTTTGATGTTGCTGCTTTCATGCACAAGCACACAAGTTTGAGAATCTCTGTCAAAATGTATATTTGAGAAAGGAAGTGGTTTTGTTCACCAAAATAATTGTTGCATATCCTTTTGTTTACCACACTTTTTTCTTTACAGGCAGAATGAACTGGAAACGGCCCCTTAAAAAAGTCCCATCTTATATATCCACCACATCATCAGCTGGTCCTATAAGACGTTCTGTGAGCTGCCCTCGATCTATTTCAGCCTTGGCTATGCAAGCTGCTGAAAACAGGCCTTTCTCAGCCAAGCCGGTGGTACAGGCCTCTCGTTTATCTTCTGTGAGTAGGTCACACTCTTTAAACAGAGGTTCATCTTCAGTCAAAATGAACACTGCCAACCTGGGTATTGTGCATTCTTCTGTGGTAAGTTAACAAACAACATAATGGTGTTTTCTTTTCTTTTTAAGTGTTCTGGTGGGGGGAAAGCAGGCTTGAGGTGAACATTTGGGTATTGTTGTGTTGTTCTCTAATTAATCAAGCCTAAAATTTCTAGTTCTACAAATACCAATATCCAGATTAAAAATGTCCTGGTGAAAGAGTGTTTTCCATCATGCAAGAAAGGAGGAGTGATTGTCTGCTCTCTTTTCCGCTGTAGTCACCAGTTTCTCCCAAAAATGTGTCTGTTGAAGGCTGTGAGACTTTCAGAGACATATATTCAGGAGCCGTAGGTCCCTGCATGGAGAAGAGGGAACCACAGAAAATTGCCTTGCTCCTTTGCATGGTAGAAAGTGCTCTTTTGTTAGTGTGTCATTAGTCTGGATGTCAGCTATTGAACCTAACCAGCAATTCACATGTAGTGAAATCCAGTGAGAATGAAATCTCTAAATGTAATTTAAAGATTATTCAAACATTGTATTTTGTAATACCAGAAGATGCAGTGGGAGAAAAGGTAAATATAGTTAACTCATAATTACAGATAAAGGTCATTCACATGGCCATTGCAGCCCAGTGGGGAGGGTGCGGGGGAAGGCAAGATCAATCTTACCTCCCCCTGCACCGGATGAGCCGGCTCTTTGCAGTGTGTGGCTTGTGCGCCCACATGATCTGCGCTGCTTTGAGCAGCATGGATCTCTGGAGGCCTGGAAAAAAGAGTCCCAGCCTCCAGGTATCCCCAAATGCCCTGTGCGAGCACTGTGGTGCTCTGAGGGTTTCCTCTCAAGTTGTGTGCTCTAGGTGCCCGGCTCTGTGTCTGCTCAGGCTGCTGCAGCCCAAGCACACACATGATCCTGGGCCTAGGGCAAAGGGTGTGCTTGTGCTTTTTAACCAGATAAAAGCCCAGGTAGCCCACATTCACTATCCAAATCTGGACTATGAGGCTATTCACATGAGCAGCTCTACCCAGGGGGAGGCAGCACCAGGATCAGCCCCGATCCCAGTGCTTCACACGAGCAGCCCTACCCAGGTGGAGCTGCCCGAGCCTGGGTAGAGCTGCTCATGTGAATAGCCTCATAGTCCAGATTTGGATAGTGAATGTGGGATTTTATTGTATCTGAATGTTTATCTAAATTACTAGTCTATCAAATACTTCAGAAGTGTTTTAAGTTGCTTCTGTAGCATCAGTTTTGTTTTTGTTACATAGATCACTATTGTTAATCTTCCTACTCCATTGCTTCTTTATATATTTTAAATACAAAGTGCTGGTTATTACTTTTAAAGCCCTGAATAGGGATGTGCACGGAACCACAGAAGTGTGGTCCGGCACTGGGGGGAGTGTCTCTTTAAGGGGTGGTGGTAGTACTTACCCCCGCCGCTCTTCCCCCTCCGGCGCTGGTGCATTTAAAAATCTTCTTGGGGCAGCAGAGTTCCTCCCTGCCGCCCCTGCCCCCGTCGTTGTCCTTTAAGCCTGCAACGGAGTACAGCTAACGGCGCTTATGCGCCCTGCGCGGCGCGCGCTTGTCTACGCCGCTGGTGCGCATGCGGCAGCGGCAAAAACGAGCACGCGCACTGCGCAGGGCGCATGAGCGCCGTTAGCTGTACTCCGTTGCAGGCTTAAAGGACAACGACGGGGGCAGGGGCGGCAGGGAGGAACTCTGCCGCCCCAAGAAGATTTTTAAATGCACCAGCGCCGGAGGGGGAAGAGCGGCGGGGGGGGGGAAGTACTACCACCCCCCCCTTAAAGAGACACTTCCCCGCCCTTCTGAACCTCCGGACTGCCGGACTTCCGAACTGGTCCGGAGGGCTTTTAAATAGTGCCCGAACCATGCACACTACTAGCCCTGAACGGCTTAGGTCTGGGTTACCTTAGAGAGCACCTTCTTCTACATGATTCCCACTGCACGTTAAGTTCATCTGAGGAGGTCCATCTCCAGTTACCACCAGGATGTCTGGTGGTGACTCAAAGGCGGTGGGCCTTCTCTGTAGCTGCTTCTGGGCTGTGGAATGCACACCCGGCAGAAATCTGTAATCTGCATTCATTATTGACCTTCAGGAGAGCCCTTGACCTATTGGTTTGGCCCGGCCTTCCATGGTTTTTAAACTGTTTTTAAACTGTAAATGTTTGGCCTGGTTTTCCAGGGTTTTGAATGGAAACTGTTTTAAACATTTTAATTGTTAATTGATTTTAATTGTTTTAATGTAAACTGCCCTGAGCCATTTTTTGAAGGGCGGTATAGAAATCAATCAATCAATCAATCAATATTTTTAAAAATATACTTCATAAGTTACTGTAGCAGCCTGGGAGTCAAATCCCTGTGGCTTCTATCCACACTGCTCAAGCAATGTATAGATGAAGGAATATGTGGGGAGCAAAGCATGTGGTTCCCATGCTAATGTGTCTGGCTTCCAGGGACATTGCTTGGGAAGGAATTAACATCTTTAAATGTGTGCTTCCTCCAACCATATGCTACTGGAATGGCCTGGGAAGAATATGCCAGGAAAGTATGTTAATTCTTTAAATAATGAGAAACAGAATTACTAGTGGACTTGGAGTGCTAAAAGCTAGTATTATGTTTATGGAGTATGTGTACTATACATATGGTACTACATTATCGTTTGTAACTAAAAATCTGTATTAGGTGTGCGCACTAAATGTGATTCAGATGCAGAATAATAGCACATCCCTTTAACATGGAGGGATTATACATCCCCTTGAACATGGAGGAGAGCAGGTCCATACCTGCTCCTCTGCTGCTCACCGCCACTTCCTTAATTGTGCCCCCTCCAGATATCATCGCTCACTGGTGGTGCTCTCCCCCAACTGCCTCTGCACAATGCTGGCACTCACAGCCTCCACGCATGCTGATTTAAATAGTGTTTCATGCACATCCCTAGTCTGTATCTGGCCATAAGCATAAAAATACAAAGGAGGAAATCAATAATGTCTTAGTATGCTAAAAAAGTAATTATTTTGAAAAGGTAAGGTGATTTTTATTGAGTTGTAAGATAAAAAGAGATTTAGTGAGTTATTGTTATTTGATTAAAAATCAGTTCCACAAATCAGTAGAAGCTGAGGTGATCCTCAGCACAATTACTGGGAAGTAAGTTTCAGTAAAATCAATTGGATTTTCCTCCAAGGTAAAGCAGTTAGGGCTGTGGTATAAATACAGATAACTTAATCAGTACCCCAGATCTCCAAACCCAGAAGGATATACAAATATAAACAGAATGATCAAAGTAATACATTCTGCATCCTTTCAAACCAGTATTGCTGTACCCTGTCACAAAATATGCTGTGAATTATGTTTTGCTTAATAAGAATTCTTTGTTTCAGCATACTTCTGCACAGATAATCTCAAAGATGGATCGTATATTTTAAAATATTACTTTCCCCCATCATTCATTTGTTGTGGGAAAGATCTTTTTAAGTTCATAAAACAGCATAACAGTGGCTTTATGAGAAATTAATTTTATTATTAATCCACTGATATAGTGTAAAGCACTATGATCAATACAAGCAAGCCATTGTCTGAAGCTTCCTTGTTGTAAATGATCTCCATAAGACAGACTTCAAAATGACCTCTTTAATGCGTAAAATATATTAAAATAATTTACAAATTTTGTGCAAAACATCTAAGCTAAACCAAAACCGAGCAAACTTTTCAGTGTTATCTACCATCCTCAGTGCTCCATTTAGTATGCATACTGAAGGCACTTAAACTGAGGTGACATTGAGATGAGAACCAAGGTTCAATACAATTAGATCGTACGCTAGTATTGATAATACCATTTTGCACTTGTATCCATAAGTGCATGGGGCACTTTTCCTCAGCTGTAAGCAACAACAGGAGAGCCTAGTTTGCACTGGAGCATGGGCAGGGGAGTAAAATTCTAGATCCATTTAATTAAGTGGGATATTCCTGATATCTGGAATATGTTGATTGGTAATTCTTTAAGGTTCCTATCTACCTGTTGTTGTTTTTTTTAAATGAAGAATTAGTAAGGAAAACATTTCTGAATTATACATTCAGTATTATTTTGAAATATTGTAACATCCTTCAGCTCACTGATATAGTCTGCATTGTGTTTGTGTCTGCAGGGTGAAACTCCAATGCAGCAGAGAACAAAAGAACAAGAAGAGGCACTAACAAGGGAGACCCTGGTCATTATCAATGATATGAAGATCAGGTTCCCAGGGAAGACCAATGAAGAAGCAGAATTAATACTTGAAGATGTAAGTATTGAATAAGGAAGTTAGTAAGCATGAGGTGTTTAGTTGTGGGGGATGCAGATATGGGAGTGATGGAATCTGCCACCCCCGCCCCCAAAAACATAGGCAGAAAATAGCTTTGAAGATGGTGCCCCCACCCCCCACTGCCAAATGGTAACATAATGTGGAACAAAACTTCTGCTTCATTTTCCTAAAAATTTAAAACATGCAAACTGATTGGATAGAAAGAATCTTTTATTTGACTGGAGATTATATGGATATTCATGTGATGCATGCATTGCCATTCTTAAAAATAGCAATGCATGCATCATTAAAAGTTACTTTTTAACACAGAGAGGTTAAAAGTAGCTTTTTGAGGGCTCTCTTGCATGTGAGGCTTAAACTGGATAGCGTTTGAGTAGGTCTTCCCTGAGGAAACAGTAACTTTTCTAAGTACATTCAACTACTACATACAGGTTTCCCCTCATATAAACAATTCACAGCCATTTTTAAAGATGTCCTTCTTTGTTTCCTTCTCCACATTTTTTCCATTCCCCACATTCCTGAAAGCTCTGGGGGATTTTTCTGCTGAGAGAGTGGACGAACCTGTTGATGTCCTGGTCTCCCTCTGGTATGAGGAGAGATAGGTTGGGTGATGGATATGGTTGTGCCTAGGCTTCCTCTCCTGACCTGCTGAGTCCAAGTGACTCCCTGGTATACAGGTGAGTCACGGACAATGAAGCAGGCTGGTAGATGGCTTGAGCATCGGCAGAAAACTGCCAGAAAAATTGGCAGAGCATCATTGGTGGAAAAATGTGACTGAACTCAGGCTAGAGCCCATATTAGGGCCTGTTCTAAAACAATGATAGTGGCAAGAAATTCTACTTTTCTGCCACCATTGCATCTGTTCAATGTCATCCAGCATTTTCAAGTGGTTCGGGGCCTCTTATGTTAGGGCCCCAAAGACCCTGGCAGAACCCCCGGCTGTGATCAATTTGCGTTACATTTTGCAGGTAGAATCACCCGTATCTGTTCTGACTTGAATGTTTTTGCAGCACTTGGATGTTGCTGCAAATATACTGGATGTTGCCAGTATACCATCTGATCTTGTTATATTGGATGGTTTTCAGGCTGTGTTGCCTGAGGAGGTGGACAGGCTGCTTGGAAGGCTGAGGCCTACCACGTGTGTGCTTGACCCTTGCCCTTCATGGTTGGTGAAGGCCACTAGGGAGGAACTGGGTCCTTGGGTGGCGGAGCTGGTAGTGCCCCCTCAGCTGAAGGAAGCAGTCATTGTGCCCCTCCTAAAAAAGCCCTTATTGGACCCAGATGATTTAAATAAATTTCAACCATTGTCTAACCTACCCTTTTTGGGCAGGTGTTGGAGAGCATGGTGGCCTCTCAGCACCAGGTGGCCCTGGATGAATCTGATTACTTAGATCCTATCCAGTCTGGCTTCTGGCCTGGATATGGGATAGGTTCTCAGTTTTTAGTTTTTTGTTAACTTATAATTTGAAACGTAAAAGTTATTTTAAATGTAGTTTTAATCTGGTCTTTCAACTTGTTTAACTTTATTAATGTTTTATTTTACATTGTATGTGTTCTGTTGATGCTGTGAGCTGCCCTGAGCAGTAGTGTACTGGTGGGATGGGGTATAAATATCTTTAATAATAATAAAATAAATAATGGTATATTTGCTCTGCCTGGTGGCATGAAATAAAATGTAGCAGGTACAAGTAGTTATTAGGCTTGTGCAAAGATTCACACAGGGCTCTGAAGATCAAAACCAGCACCTTGAGTTGGACCTGGAAACAAACTGGCAGCCAATGTAGCTATTTCAAAATCGGTGTAATATGATCCCAGCGGGCAGCTGTGGATGAAAACCTCACTGCTGGATTTTGCACTAGTTGCAGTTTCTGAATATTCTTCAAGGGTAGCCCTACATGGAGCGCTTTACAGTAATCCAGCCATGACATGACTAAACCATGAGTAACTGTGGCCAGATTTGCCTTCTTGAGAAAATGACGCAGCTGGCTCACTATGCTGAAACTCAAGATCTGATTATGATATTTGGGGTTGGGAAGGAATTTTCTCCCAGACAACTTGACTTTCCCTGTAGCATGTGGATTGATTTTCTTTCTTGTGTGAGCCATTTGGAATTCTGCTCTTCAAGCAGTATCTGAAACACACTTGTTCTGACTGGTCCATGCACACCTCTGGCCCTCAATCACATGGTGAACCATTCATGAAAACTGAACTGTACATTAATACAGCTGGCAGTGATTTCTACAATTGCAGCTGATTCATGAACATTTTCCCCAACTGCTAAGATTGTGGTCCAGAGAATGATCTGAAGGCAGATGATACAGTCACCCTGCTGAGGCTCAGTAGATCTGAGTATGGTCTGAGTCATCTGGGTACCCCACAATCAGCACTTTGAGCTCCTGGGGGAAATCCACCACGGAAGTATGCAACTGACCCCCTCCTTAAAAGAAAGGGAAACCTTAGACCAGGCCTGCTCAATTTAGGTCCCCCAGCTGTTTTTGGACCACAACTCCCATAATCCCCAGCCACAGTGGCCAATAGCCAGGGATTATGGGAATTGTAGGCCAACATCTGAAGGAGGGCCGAAGTTGAGCAGCCCTGCTTTAGACCATTAATTAAATAATCCTGTCTGGACCCCACTGTGTTACTGGCCTATCTCCACTTTGCCATTCTTAGGCAAGGTATTAGAGTGGGTCATATCTGTCCAATCCACAGGTTCCTGAGTGATACTAATTGCTTTGATCCTTTTCAGACCAGCTTCCAGCCTAGTTTTCAGGGCTGAGACTGCTTTGGTTTCCCTGTTGGATGGCCTCTGCTGGGAACCTGACAGGGAAAATAAGTCCTAGAGGTTCTACTGGACCTCTCAACAACTTTTGATAACATTGATCATGTCTTTCTCCACTTTTTCTGAAATGAGATTGGTAGCATAGTGTTATGCTGGTTCTGGACCTCCCTGCAGGCTCCCAGTCTGTTTCTGGGCTCAAAATGCTGGTTATGATCTTAAGATATGCTGTGCTCTTATATTGTCTGGGCCCAGCATATCTTAAGGAACACCTTCTCCCATATGAACCTGTCTGCATGCTAACATTTTCAGCTGGAGGCCTGCTCTGGTTTCTACCATCCACAGAGGTCTGGTTGGCAGGGTCTTGTGTCAGGGCATTCTTGGTAGCAGTTCCCTGACAGTAAAGGAAAGATTGTGCTGTTGAGTTGGTGTCGACTCCTGGCAACCACAGAGCCGTATGGTTTTCATGGTAGAATACAGGAGTGGTTTACCACTGCCTTTCTCCCATGCAGTATGAGATGATGCCTTTGCCATTGTCACTGAAGTGAGCATCCGCCTCCAGCACCTTCCTGTATCACTGCTGCCTGATATAGGTGACTACAAATACATATTTACTAGGCACAGTTTGGGAAGCACACCAGTGGGGATTCGAACTAACAGCCTCTTGCTCTCTAGGCAAGCTGCTTCGCCGCTGTGCAGCTGAGTTCCTGACAGTGGAACTCCCTTATCCCTTGGGTTTGGATGTCCCCTTCACTCGCTGTATTTTGTCACAGAGTGAAGATGTTCTTATTCAAGCAAGCATATGCCCTGTCTTGACTTGTTTGGCTTTTTGGCTTCCCTCTGCTGTGCTTCTGCTTTATTTGATATTATGATTGTGTGTGGTTTTGTTAATTGTTTTAGTGATCAGTCTTGTTTTATTCCTTTAGCTTGTACGTCACTTTGGCAATATTTTGTGGAAAAGTGGCATATAAATTTGGTAAATAAATCAAAGCCAGATATACATTTAATACATAAATAGGGCACCTGCTATGCCTGCATCCATGTGTTACTTATTTTTCATTAGCTCTCTTCCACAATATTTGGCTCTGTGTGTGTGTGTGTGAGACCAAGGAAGAGATCTAGCAGCATGAGACATTTGCAGCATGAGTGAACATAGTTGTTCTTTGGGAGGAGTTCTTCTGTGTTGGAAATTGGGGGGTCCTAACTATCTTGGCTTATTTTGACTTTCAGAACAGCTTTTCATTATTATTATTATTGTTTGAGGTGGGGAAAGGCAGACAAGCATGTCAGTATTGAATTATTTGATCTTGTAATCATGAGGCATTTTATATTTTTCTTGCTTTCTGCTAATAACCTATATTTTGATGTTGACTATCAATCACTTGGGCATCAGATGAGTTATTTGAAAGTCAAGTCCTTGTGAGGAAAATAATACGAAACTTCCTCTGCTTTTACCTGTCAACGGGGACATTTTTAAACCTATTTCTCCCCTATCTCCTATATAGCTAATCTTTAAACTATAGTTTGATTTTTGCGCCATCTAGTGGTACAGCTTGAAATAGTATTTGGTAGGAACAATACATTTTTAATATGTTGTTGTATTAAAGTACTATTCTGTTAAAAACCTCATGGAAATTTTACAAAGGAACCAGGCAATGAGAATGTGGTACTAGGAGTGCCTGTATTGACTGACTGGAGTGGTAGAGCACACATTTTGGTGCACAAGATTCCACTTTCAGTCCTGACATTTGCAGTTAAGGGATCACAAGTAGCACAGCTGGAAAAGCCCCCCCTTTTAGGACTCTGGACATTTGCTGCCTGTCAAAGTTAACAGAGCTGGACTGGACAGACCAATGATTTGAGACAGCTTTTTCTTTTCATATGACTACTTGTTAGTTTTCAAAAAAAAAAATCTGGTTTTGATCCAAAGGTACTAAATAACTTGGGCCCCTCTGCTTGTTCAAGTGATTTAGTATGGTGGGATGGGAGCTTGTATATATGCATGCATGCATGGGTAGTATAATCAAGAAGGTACTATTAGATGATCCAAGACAACTGTGATATTACAAGAGGACTTGCTTATGTGAGAGCTTAATACTGAGATTGCTTTCTTCAGCCCTGGAACTCTTTCAAGCAATCCAGGAGCCATCCCAAGGCTGTACTGAGTTCAGACTGAGGAGAGCCACTTGATTTGCTGTAAGATCATTGTGAGAACAAACAAAAATAGGATTATCTCTGAGTGGTGTTCATAGTTCCCTAGAGAAATACAGTTACCCATGAATTACTCAAGGAGTCAGCTTAGAGGTGAGGTTAAACCCCTTGGAATTCCTTCCTTGGATACACAAGACTTGTTATCTCAGGCTGTTAGTTAAGGGAACCCTCTCACAGTGTTAATGTGATATAAGAGTGGGAATATGGAGCTGGTACTGAGATCTGTGCCCTCTGTAGGATGCATAAGCAGGGTACTTCATACAGGAAACTTCTCTTTATGGTATGGTATGGTATGGTATGGTATGGTATGGTATTTATTTATTTATTTAATTTCTATACTGCCTGATATAGAAATCTCCAGGTGGTGTACTAGTTAAGACATAATATAAAACCAATATAAAACAGTTGAAATTCATAAAGCAGATACAAATCTCAATAAATAAAAACACATTAAAATTTCAATTTCAATTGAAAGCCTGGGGAAACAGGTACATCTTCAGGGTCCTCCTAAAAACAAACAGAGAAGGAGATGCTCTTATTTTAGCAGGGAGCGCATTCCAAAGCCCCAGGACAGCCACAAAGAAGGCCTGGTCCCGAGTTGCCACCAAACGAGTTGGCGACAACTGTAACTGGACCTCTCCAGATGATATTAATAGGCAACAGGGTGCATGATAGAGAAGGCGCTCTCTTAAGTACCAGTGTTCCCTCTAACGGATTCCCAGATGTAGTTCACTACAACTCCCAGCATCCCCAGGTGCAATGACCTTTGTCTTGGGATTATGGGAGTTGTAGTCCACAACATCTGGGAATTCCTCAGATTCACAGAAGGGGAGGCAATTTACCAGTATGCAGTCTTGCCTTTCGGACTTTCGACAGCACCAAAAGTATTTACCAAAGTGGTGGCTGTTGTTGTGGCATATTTACGGACACAGGGCTTGATTGTTTATCCTTAACTAGACGATTGGCTCTTGGTGAGCAGAGACAAAGATCTTCTTTGCACGCAGATCCAGTTGATGGTTCTCCTTCTTCAGGAGTTGGGAATCAATATCAATTGGAAAAAGTCCAACTTAAAACCCAGGAAGCAGCTAAGTTTCATAGGCGCCACTCTGGACATGGAACAGAAGAGGGTGTTCTTGCCAAGGGATTGCTATCGCCAAATCAGTGCACTGGCACACTTGTTCTGTTGCATCCCCATTCAGCCAGCAAGGGCAATTCAGAGATTGTTGGGATTGATGGCGTCCTGCAACACAACTGTCAGATACACACAATTACGCATGCGTCCCCTACAGCAGTGGTATCTGAGACATTTCTGACCCAATATAGACAGCCAGAGGTTACGCCTGAAGCTTCCCCAGGCGGTATTGAAATCTCTGCGTTGGTGGATGTTGGAAGACAATCTGTTGCAGGGAGTACAACAGGCCTTGATTCCAACAAATTGGGTCATGTCAGATGCTTCCCTGCTCGGATGGGGAGCACATTGCGGACTGCGCTGCATTCAGGGACAATAGACGCACTTGCAGAGTCAATGTCATATAAACTACCTAGAACTGCTGGCTGCATTTTTAGCACTGAAACTCTTCAAATCCCAACTCAAAGGGACAGTAACGCAAGTTTATGTAGACAACACAACGGTGATCGCTTATATCAACAAGCAGGGGGGCACAGTCTTTCTCATACTCTCATACTCAGTCTGTCCACATTCTCTTGTCCATGAGGATGTGGAACTGGTGCATAGCACATGCCATCTACCCAGTTGCGATTCACATACGAGGCGTCGACAATCATCTAGCCGATGCCCTCAGTCAGACCAGTCAATTCGATCATAGGCATGAATGGGAGATCAAGGAAACTTACATCAATCAGCTCTTCAGCAGATGGGGCACCCCGACGGTGGACATGTTTGCCATGGCTGCCAACAGGAAATGCCGAAGTTATTGCTCACGAGCGGGCATAGGTGTAGGGTTACTAGGCAACGCTTTTCAGTACAATTGGAGTATGGGACTTCTATACCTTTTTCCACCACTGCCGCTGATCAATCTGGTGTTGGCCCAGATCCTAAGAGACAGGGCGTCCTGCATACTTCTAACTCCGTGGTGGCCTCGTCAACCGTGGTTTGCGCCACTGCTTCAACTGTCCAGAGGGAACTTCTATGGGCTACCTTTGACCCTGGGCCTCCTGCACAGGGAGGGAGGTTGGGTGCTGCATCCTGAAATACAAACTCTACGCTTAACGGCATGGAGGCTCAAGTTCTGAAAAAGATTCTTTTGAATAGTAGACGCCCTTTGACTAGACACAGTTACTTTTGCAAGTGGAAGAGGTTCAGAGCCTATGCTAGGGACCAGGGGTTCCGACCACACCGCGCTACGGTGCGGCAGGTGTTGCTTTATTTGACCACTTTGAAGATGAAGGGTTTGGCTAACATGTCTCTGAAGGTACACCTGGCAGCCATATTGGCCAAACTCCCAGGATGGGATGGGATGTCGGTTTTTTCACATCCAGAGAGTAAATGTTGCATGAAAGGACTTAATAACCTCTATCCTTCACTGAAGAGACCAGTGGAACAGTGGAGCCTTTCATTGGTGCTCTCACTGAGAGCCCCTTTGAGCCTCTACATTCTGCAACTCTCTGCATACTCACGCTCAAGGTTGCATTTCTGATTGCCATCACCATGGCAAAACGTGTGGGAGAGTTGACAGCTTTAAGGATAGATAGGCTGTTCACTCAGTTCTACCCTCACAAGGTAGTGATGAGATTGGACTCAAATTTCCGCCCTAAGGTGATTACGGAATTTCACCTTAATCAAGAAATAGTACTGCCAACATTTTTCCAGGCACCACAGATGAATTTGGAGAGAGCACTGCATTCTTTAGATGTACGCAGAGCTTTACTTTACTACCTGAAAATGACAAAGTCATTCAGAAAAACAAAGGAACTCTTTATAACATACAGAGGCAAATATAAGCACCAAGAGGTGTCTCGGCAATGCTTGGCGCGCTGGCTAGTGGAACTAATCCTACTAGCATACAAAAAACAGGGGGTTGCACCCCCGAAGACTGTACGGGCACATTCAACCAGGGCATGCTCAACCTCGGCTGCCCATCTTTCAGGGATTAAAATGGATGACATCTGCTCAACTGCGACATGGTCAGCTCAGCAGCCATTCATCAAACATTATGCTATAGACCTGCGCATGGTGCGACAGGCAGAATATGGGAGAAGTGTCTTGAAAAGGGTGTTGTCATAGAGTCTACCTTCTGCACCCACCACCATGGTGGAAAGCTGACTATTCACCCATTTACTTATGGGATCAACGGATCACGATCCAGATAAACAGGTTGCTTACCTGTAACAGGTGATCTGGAATTGATCCGTTGAATCCATAAGACCCTTCCAGGCCATCCCCACTGCAGAAGTGAAGAGAAAACGCAAGAAACAGCAAGCCACAGCAGATTGTATATTAGTGGCAGTCTGCACAGAACCTGCCAGAGAGACGCCCAACTGCTCAATATAACAGACTCTAGAGGTGCATGAGGGCGGTTGGGCACCGCGAAGAGCTACTTAGTCGGCTCGTGAGGTGCCTGCGCAGGCGCAGAACCCATTTCCAATCTTGCCCTTCAGTTTTCCTTGGCATGTTTGTTTTCATTCCTAAATTTAAAAAACTCTGGGAATTAAAGTTAAAACTTTACTTGTTTTATTGGGTCCATGTTAGATAAAATATCCCTTTTCTGCTAAATGTGCCTTTTAAGAGAAGGCCCAGCACAGCATCTGTCCAGTGGCTGTTGCTGGTGCCTACCACATTTTTCTTTTTAGAGTGTGAGCCCTTTGGAGACAAAGAAGCATCTATCTGCTCTGTTTCTCTATGTAAACCACTTTGAGAATTTTGATTGAAAAACGGTATATAAATGTTCACGGTTGTTGTAAGTGTGAGTTTGTGGCTTGGTCTCCCATACTCCAAAATATAGAAAATTTAAAAAATGAATTACTTTACTATGCAAGTAAATAATTTATGTTTTAATATTTATGTGCATTTTTTCATATTTAGGACCCCTTTATAACATACGCTACAGTACCTGCACTAGCTTAATCCGGCCCTGTCAGCAGAGTCACACTCACTCTGTCGATTGCCAATTGGAGATCATCCACCAGGCCAAACAAGGCAGTTTTAACCCCATAGCCCACCCGAAAGCCAGTTTGAAACATGTCTAAATAATCTTTGTCATCCAAAACTGCCTGTAGCTGAGAAGCGACCACTCACTCAGTTACCTTGCTCAACCAAGGAAGATGAGAGACAGGTCTGTAATTAGTCAATTCTGAGGGGTCCAATGCAGGTTTCTTCAAGTAAGGTCTAATAATAGCCTCCCTAAGACAAGGAGGCATCCTGCCCTCCCTCAGGAAAGTATTTATGATATTTACCAGACCGTCTTTAATAATGTGACTGTCAGATGAAATATGCCAAGTTGGGCAAGGGACAAGAGAGCAGGTAGTAGGGGTACAGTCCGAAGCGGTTTGTCCACATCTTCAGAAGTAACTAACTGAAAGTGATCTAATCCTACAAAAGGAGTTGCTGGACACCTCTACGATAAGACTATGCAGTAACTGTGGAGTCTAGTTCAGCATGAATACAAGAAATTTTATCTGCAAAAAAGTTGTTAAAAAACATCACAGCAAGTGACAGATGGTTCCAAGTTCAAATTCAAGGTGGGGGTGAGTGAGTGAACTAGCCCCCTCACAACCCTAGACAACTCAGCTGGATGTGCATTTGCAGAAGCAATGCGGGCAGAAAAGAACCGCTTGTTCGCCACCCGCACTGCCAGAGCAAAGATTTTCAAATGAGCTCTGTGTTGCAATCTGTTGGATTCGCACTGAGTCTCCCTCCTCTTGTGTTCTAGTCATCTACCTCACTGCTTCAGCTCCCGTAGTTCTTCAGAATACCATGGGGCTGACTTTAAAGCAGGTTAGAGAAGATGTTTAGAAGCAATTGTGTCTACCACTCAGGAATAGCCTGAGAATTCTCCCCATGAAGTAGGGATGTACACAAGCTGTTTCGGTGTCTCCTTCAGGAAGCACAGAACTTGCTCAGGCACCCGCTGCCAAACCAGTTTGGCAGGGCGGGGAGCGGTTCCCTTAAGGAGGAGATAAGCAGGTCCTTACCTGCTCTTCTGCCGCCCCACCACTTTTCCAGGTGTGGCGCTAAGTCTGCATGCAGCCTGCAGGGAACAACACTGCAGCTGCGCACGACCTTTGCTCGAGCAAGTGCCGCTCCCATAAAAGTGGTAGGGTGGCAGCAGATCAGGTAAGGACCTGTTTACCTGCTCTTTAAGGGAACCACGCCCTGCCCTGCCCGCACTTGCACGAACGATTTGTGCACATCCCTACCGTGAAGCTGAATTCTCCCTAGCAGATAAATTAAATAGCAAGAGGGCATTAGCACAACAGGACTCACTTTGAATCCATTTCTCCAGGGTTGGTTTCCCTGACAGCCGTTAGCAAAAACAGTTATGTTAATATTAAACAGAAAAGGCTTCACTAAAGAAACAAGGAAGATGTTCCTGCTTTCCTCTGAAACAGGTACGAGCCTTGTTTATCAGCCACATGGCCTTTGTATGTTCTGTGGTGTACAGCACAGGCATGAGAAAAGTGGAGGTTCCATTACAAGCCCCTGGTGTCCCCTTTGAAGCATCTGTATTGTCAGAACTTTCTCAGTGAAATTTGTCCCTCTTGCCTGAAAGTCCCCAGAGATATCAATGAATTGCAACAATGAAACAACTTTGGGATGATAGCCAGTACATTTTATTCAAATTAGGGAGTCTTTGGGAGTCTGAAATTTCAAGACTGTATGGATTCATCCTTGGAATATTTGGCTAAGAGATTGGCCATCCTTAAGAGCCAACATCCTTAGGAAGCTGCCATATACTGAGTCAGACAACCATCGGTCCATCTAGCTCAGTATTGTCTACACAGTCTGGCAGCGGCTTCTCCAAGGTTGCAGGCGGGATTCTCTCCCAGCCCTATCTTGGAGATGCCGCCAGGGAGGGATCTTAGAACCTTCTGCTCTTCCCAGAGCAGCTCCATTCCCTGAGGGGAATATCTGACAGTGCTCACATGTGGTCTCGCATTCAAATGCAGTGTTTGCTACCACAAGACCAGCTTTCCTCTTAAGATTAATGCAAAAGGGGTGTGTGTGTGTGTGTGTGTGTGTGTGTGTGTGTGTGCGCACACACACACATGAAACCTCAAAGCATAGTATATATAACGATGTATTTTTCAAATATAATAAATTATATATCCAAATGCTTAAAACCCAAAAATGTGCCAAAAGTCAAATAAATATTCTAATACAATATCCACTATGTAGATGAAATAGCAATTGCTTATCACAGAGGAATCTAGTCTCCTAGAGCCTGAAAATGTCCATCCTCCTACATGTGATGAGGTATGAGTATCTTCAACTTCATCTGAAGCTCTTGGAGATGATTCATAGGTAGTCCATAAGTCCTTTAAAAACTGTCTGGATTCCAATAGTTTTCGCAATAGCTTCTTCATGAAGGAGTAAAAAGTAGAAATACAACATCATAGATTCTACAGTAAACAGTGTAACAAATGTTTTAAACTAATGTGATAAAACATTTCTCATACCTTATATACTTCATGGTAACACTTTAGTATTACATTAACCATTACAGTAACTACATCTCCCATCACCCCCAGCCACAATATGGTGATGGGGATGGTGAGATTTGTAGTTCAGTATCATCTGGAGTACCACAGATTGGGAATCCTTGCCGTGGGGCACCAATTCTGTACAGGGGTCAGTACTACATGCATTTATCTTCCACTCCAAGCAACCACTGACATGTCTGTCTTGTTGGGGATGCCCATTTGCTTCCTTCCCTGGAGGGAAGCCAACCTTGCCTTGCTTGGCGCTCTCTCGCGTCTCTGTGAACGAGCAGTCTGCTTGGCTCAAGTTAAAGTCATGTCTCTGTACTTCTTAACTTGGCAGGGGGTGGGGCGGAAAAGTCAAACTTGGCCTAGGGTGCCAAAAACCCAAGGGCCAGCCATATGTGTTTCTAATTTGAATAGCTGCCATGCAGGAAAAGTAGATGGGCAATCAGGATTGGGATTGTGGTGTTCAGGAGGAGACCCTTTCTCCTTGAATCCCTATCTCAGTGAAAATGTCCCCGTACTGAAGCTTCTGCTAGACCCAGAT
Source organism: Hemicordylus capensis (assembly GCF_027244095.1). Classification (NCBI taxonomy): domain Eukaryota; kingdom Metazoa; phylum Chordata; class Lepidosauria; order Squamata; family Cordylidae; genus Hemicordylus; species Hemicordylus capensis. Next base: position 117,947,301 of record NC_069660.1, on the reverse strand, counting down.
CTGAAACTCCCATTGGTGCCAGTGGGAGCTTCCCTCCTAGCAGGTTGCATGGGTGGGAATTTCATCAAAACGATGGCACAAGGAAACTGTTCAAATAACCCTTCTCTACATAATATAGGGTCCTTCCATGGCTCCTATTTAAAGCTTTTGGTTGTTTGTTAAAAAAAAAAAAAACAGACTCACTCACTTGCACTCTGCTTAAATGGAATGTGTAATTTGGCCCTTGGTTTTCTTTGTAATGGGATAATTATTGAATCAATAAACTTTCATTTTTCTTGGCTATTAATCAGCTGTACTGTGCCTATACTTCTGTTTTGGTTCTAAAGAAAAGAGACTGCATAGCCCCCGACACTTGGAGTAACGTGTAATGGCTGGTCTTGTTCGTATTACAACAGATCAACTCATAGAAACAGATCTCATTGTATTGTATTGGGGCATTTGTCATTAGCATAATTTCTGTGGAAAATGCACCATTCTAATTTAATGTTCTCGGTTGTTCTTTTTAAAATACAGATTATGGACAATTGGAAATACCATAAATCAAAAGTGGCCTCATACTGGTTGATAAAATTGGACTCTGTAAAACAGAGAAAGGTAAGTGGTTTGCTCACTTTGTGTTAGCCATTAAAATAATATTTTTCATTGAATTCCTTAAGACATTAATCATTGACTTGGTTCTGTTCTAGCTGTGTTGAGCCTCTCAATTTAGTAGGTCTTCCATATTCTTGAAGATCAGGAAAAAGTAAAATGTGTTGTGTCCATTAAGTTTTTTAATTTGCCAGACTTGGAAGGATATAGGAGTCACAAGTAGGGTAAGTCTACTGGACTACATTTGGCATTTTGTAAAATATATTCTAGCAGACAATTTTCTAAATTGAGGATAAGCCCATTGGCTGCCTTAGAGATACCAGCTTTCTTCTGTAATGTGAAGAAGTGAGTTTTCTAGTCCTCATGGTTCTTTAGCCTTTAAAAACATATGAGCTCGATGTATTTAAAATGTTTAGTAACTGGAAAGTGGATTAAATTGCCACATTATTATATTCCAACCAGTTTTTCAGCCCATTTCAATAATTTAACTAAAATAAACCATTGATTGGCTCACATTCTCTGCAGCTTTATGAGGGCTTTATGCAGTATTTGCCTTGCAGCTCAGTGTGCAGGAAGGAGGATGTAGGAAGCAATTTTCACTTCTCTCCCCTCCTCACAAAAGCCCTGTTCGCTGCTGGAAATATGTCCCTGACAGCTTAATGCTTGCAAAGCTGCGGAGCTGTGGGCCACTCCCCCACCCCCCGCTGTTGACCTTGCTTTGTTGTCTGCCAAAGTCAGCTTGACTATATGCAAATAAAGAGGCTATTCACACGACCTCCAAAAAGTGGGCTAAGGGAGCCCAGTCCGCTTTTGGGAGATCATGTGCTATAACGGGAGCCACACAGCTCCTGGCAGCAAACCTCCCAAAGTACCTCTCTCCTTAAACAAGTTTAGTGGAGTGAGCACTCCACTAACCCCACCTGCAAGATCGTGAGGCACTGCGTCGTGGTGACTCGCGAGTAGACCCCTGACTGGGAGGCTGCAACAAGCCTCCCAGCATTGGGGGTTCCCCCAGAATGGCTCACGCACTTGCTCGGGGCATGCTGGGACTTCTGGGGGCCAGGTAGCCCCCAATCCCTACCGTCTCCATGACGGAGCTGGTATTCATGTGGTCAGCCGATCCGATCGCCCAGGGATGGCTCCCTGCTCTTGTGTGGGGAGAGCTGGCTAAGCCCTTCTCCACATCAAAGCCTGCTCTCCCCACAGACCACCTTAAGGAGCTTCACTTTGCTCGTGTGAAATGCCTCAGTAACTTAACTAACCTATATTAGCCCTATTATATGTTAAGTTTGTAACTCATACAGTCTGTAGACAGTGTATAAGTATGTGAGTATACATGTATACTGTATACATGAGTACAAAACTTTTAGATTGTGAGTCCTTTGGGACAGGGGACTATCTTTATTTGTTTGCTTTTTCTATGTGACCCACTTTAAGAACTTTGGTTGAAAAGCAGTTAATAAGTAGTGGTGGTTCTGTACTTCCTGTCTGTACCACATATTTAAGGGACCTGTACCCAGTTTCACTTTTAAAATGAGCACAGGTACAGTCATTTGCACAAAAGCATGTATGTGTGTACACACATCTGACTGCAGGCACAAAATAATGTCGGAATAGGGCTCCTGTCTTTGAATTGTGCCTTAAACCTTCCAAATTACTCCTATATGTGGCTGTTTTTACAATAAGCTCAGCCAGTGTTTTCCCTACAGGTATTTTTTTAAACACACACACGTCAATCTGCTTTCTTCCACTGACAAATATAAGTAGTACTCAAGGCACATGCTCTGGGTCAGGATGATCTGCTAGGTCATTATGTAGAAAAATGGCACTCCTGCAAATGTGGATGTTTTGTTCAACTTGCATGGACATGTCTGATGACTCAGGGGGCTAATACTACCTGAAGCACTGGTGAGCTCTTGACTTCCTTTAACAGCAGCAACTTGCTGTAGGCTTCTCCAGGTGTTTAATCCTAACCTCTTTGAGCAATCAGACAGTCATTTTTAAGGACGGGATTAAACAAATGGCTTAACTTTTGACATTGACATTTCAGTGTAAGGTTTTCCAAATGTGACACACGAGTACAAGCCTGACCTCATCTGAAAGCCAGTGCTTTATATTCTAGCACAGGCAGGGTACTTAGGGAGAAGAAATAAAAAAGAACAGGTGGCAGTAGCAAATATATTTGAGAGGTTAAGAAGCATATCCAGCAATTGCATACAGTATAAAACAGAGACAAACCTCTGGCTTCACTGAAGTTAAGTGATTTGGCAGATGTACTAAGTGCTCAGATTATCTATCATTTGCTGATATATATCAGTGATACTCTGAATAACTAGAATACCAGAATCCTTGATGGTGATGGATTCGATAAATCCAAGTTTATTGAATTGGCCTGGCAAGTATTAAAGATACTTGGATAAATGGGGTATTATTTGACTGAGTTTACTGGCAGTGAACTATATAAGGTCATGTTGTAAGTGTGGATAACTGATAGCTGGTTCTCATTTGGCCCTGGAATATAGAATGAACATATGGTGAGTTGTGGGAGCAAACCTCAGGTTTGTGCATCCTCCTACACTGCATGCAGAGCCTTTAATATGAGCCAGAGCTTAGCCATGGGAAATGGCTATGCCAAGTAGGCCCTACTTTGCATTCTATCTGCTAGAGAAAAGTGGTCACATGAGCAAGGCCTTCTCTTGTAGATACTTACATTAATGGGGCCTGTTCATATGAAAGATTCTGTGAAGCAGCCCTTCGGTTTGTGTGTTCCTGGCATCTGAGTAATAGAGTTTATTACTCAGTCGAATTTGTACCAAAGCTGCAAGGAAGGTTTGTTTGTTTGTTTGTTTTAATTATCATGAACAGACTGGGCTGATAAAACACATACAGTATATGTTATAAGTTGGGTGCGAAATATTGAGAACCCAAGAGAGAAGGTAGGAATTGCTATTAAAAATAGTAATTTAACATTGTAACATGGCTTCTTCCCTGGTGAATCTAAATTGTATGCATTGTGTATAAAATGACTTGAGGTGTCAAGGGTTTTTTTTGCACCCTGACATCCATTTATGCTGGTCTGTGGTAAGAAATATTCATGTACCTTGAGCCACCCCTTATTGCTGTATACCTTCCTAAAGATGTTCCTCTCGAAATAAGACTATTTCATTTAATTCATACACAATTAGCCTTGCAGCCATAGAATGGTCTCTGCAATCATCTTATGCTTACAGTTTCACATTTTGATGTTGAGTGGAAGCTGTTGGTCCATCGTTTAGCCTATGAACCTCTAACCCTCATTTACAGAAGATTGGAATTGATAAGTTAATTGCAGCAAGAAGTGAGTCAGTGACTTGTAGTCATGGAATGAATTGAAATAAAGTAACTACTATCCCGAGGCAGTTGGTTTCATGTGAATAGAGTTTTCATTTTCATTTGTATCTACACCCAGGGCTGATCTATGTGGCCACATGGCCCTTTAAAGTGGCTGCTATATAATCACTTGGTCATATAAATCAGCTCTCAGATATTAGTTTAACAGTGTTGTAAAATAACACATTACACACTGAAAAAGGAAGAAATATTTTACTTGGTAGAATACCTGTGGCCAGATGCACGATCAAATTATTAATTTTGTTAAAACACACCTCTCAGGAAAGCCAATGGAAGCTTCAGTGAGAACAATTGCAGCATGCCTTGGTACAGTCCCGTCCCCCCATATTTCTCCCATTGGCCCAAACAATGTAGTAAATAAAAACCCAATACAGATATTAAGAAGAAATTGTAGCAATAACTGTTTAACATGTCCGTTTAGTCTAGTTTTTCTTTAGTATTGTCAATCAATTATTTCCTGTGTCTAACTAAAAAGTCTCTCCCAAGATCATCTTCATGGGGTCTATGCATCTAAAAGGCATTCAAAAGTAAGTGAGAGCTTTGGATGCTTAGGATCTGGCATCAGCCTATGGTTATAATCCATTAAATTGCCTTGGGCACTATTTTAAATGGAAAGGCAATATAGGAATGTTGAAAATGATCAGTGTCAGGCTGTAGTAAGTAACAAAATATATTTAAAAACAAAACAAAAAACAGGAGTCACAACGTATATTTATTTCCTCAGAGGGCTAGCTTGGCTTCCACCCATGTTGAAATGCCAATGATAGTATGTCTTTCAAAGAACTGAAAAGTGACCTGCTCTTGTCTTGCGTTTTTCCTTGCTTCAGACAGACTGAGGCTGTTCTCACATGCACCCTAATCCAGGCTAGGGAAGCCCAGCCTGGGTTAGGCTGCGCATGAGAACCGCTGGGATTGGGCCTGATCCTGGTGGGGCAGCACTGCTGAGAACGACTTTGAAACCCAGCACTTTGCTAGGGTTAAAGGTTTGAGTGAGCCCTTAACCCGGGCTCCGGGATCGTGTGTTCCCTGGGGCTATGTTCAGCTGCAGCAGACACAGAGATGGGCACCTAGAGTGCCCATCTCCTAGGGGAATCCCTCAATGCACTGCACATGTCGTGTGGTGCATTGTGGGATATCCGGGGGCTGGGATGCCTCGTCCCGGCCTCCAGAGCTCGGCACTGTGCCACGCACCATGGATCGTCTGGGAGTGCGATCTGTGTTCCCAGAAATAGTCAGGTGCTTATCTGGGGGGGAAGGTGAGTTTAATCAGCCTTCTCCCCCACCTGCCTGACACTTTACCTGCCTAGTTGTGTGAATGACCCCACTGTCTGCCGTTTTAAAACTAGTCTGTGCTAGAGACTTGAGAAGCAATTCTGGTACAAAATGATTTGTACCTGAATCTGGCTGATTTGGGTGATTTGTAGACAAAACAAATCACCCTTGTCCTCAGTTGCCCAGATTTGGGTACAAAACAAATCACCCCGATTCGGATAAAATTTTTTTTGGAGATTTGGACCTCCATTTTGTAGCCAAGTGGATTGGGTAGTTGTGCACAATGGGTGGAAGCTACCACCCAAATGTCAATGAAATTGGGTAAAGGGGTGATTTTTAAAGAATTTTAGTTTGCGCATCTTTAAGCTTTTTCTCATAGGGAATAATGGAGATTCCAGCAAACCTATATCTCCATGGGGGGGGGGGCACCAAGGTGGCCCAGAGTGTGTTGTGCAGTGCCCAATGGGTGCAAGGAAGCTACCACCTAGATTTCAAAGAAACTTTGCAAAGGGGTGATTTTTAAATCATTTTTTAAGTTTACGCGTCTTTAAACTTTTCCCCACAGGGAATAATGGGATTGAGAGTGGATTCAATGTTTGTCATTGAATTCAATTTGCTACCAGAGAAACTACTCTCAGAACACCTCAGAAACAACAAAACCCAGTGCCCCATGGGCTTGTGGGTGGTTGGCGCCCTATGTGAACTACACCACCACTCACTCTAGGCCATCCTGGTGCCCCCCAAGTGGAGTTGTGGGGCTGCTGACATCCCCAACATCCCCTATGGGAGAAAAGCTTAAGGATGTACAAACTTCAGAAATTCTTTAAAAATCATCCCTTTCACCAATTCCTTTGAAATCTTGATGGTAGCAGGCACCCATTGGGGCACTACCACCTGACCCACTCTTTTGCCCCAAAACCCTCTTTCTGCCCCAAAGACATGCCTTCTTCAAAAATCATTTTAAAATCACTCCCTAGCCCATTTTTTTTAAGTCTGGGTGATAGCTTCCTTGCACCCATTGGGCCCTACCACAACTCTCTCTGGGCCACCCTGGTGTCCCCCCCCCGGGAGCTATAACCAAGGCTGCTGAAATCCCCATTATTCCCTATGGGGAAAAGCTGAAAGTTGTGCCAGCTTCAAAACTTCTTTAAAAATCACCCCTTTGCCCAATTTCTTTGAAATTTGGGTGGTAGCTCCCACCCATTGGGCACTACCACCCAACCCAATCTTTTGGCCCTGGGACCCTTTTTTGATCTGAATCGATTCAGATTTGGAAAATTCAGGTACAAATCAAATCTGGGGGTGATTTGTGGGGGGTCAGATTCGGACACAAAACAAATCAGGGGTGTTTTGATTTGGGTACAATTTGATTGGGTGCAATAGGAGAGCCAGCGTGGAATAGTGGTTAGAGTGCTGGACGAGGACCGGGGAGACCTGAGTTCAAATCCCCATTCAGCCATGAAACTAGTTGGGTGACTCTGGGCCAGTCACTTCTGTCTCAGCCTAACCTACTTCACAGGGTTGCTGTGAAAGAGAAACTCAAGTATGTAGTGCACCGCTCTGGGCTCCTTGGAGGAAGAGCGGGATATAAATGTAATAACAACAACAACAACAACAACAACAATAATAAATGAAAATATTGATTTGTGCACACCCCTCGTCTGTACATTTATTCAATTACATATTCTCTCCTTGCCTTATTACAAACAAATACTAAAAAAAATATAAAAAATCCACCATCACCACATCAAAATTCTGAAAAGCTGAAACACTGCTCTGGAAATTGATAGGAAATTGACCTCATGACATCATAAAAGAGCTAGCCAGTCAGTGTTCTGCACAACTAGTAGATTTCCCCTGAACATGTTCTCAAAAAACATAGCAAGTCAGCTTCTGCAGTGTGCTTATCACTCAGATTATGCAAGTCTAGAAGCTCCTAAGAAAAGTGCCTGGTATTCAAAAACTTCTGGAGCATAACACAAAACTGTTTGAAATCAATGGATTTTCTCATATCTCTTTTAAATAGTACATTTCCCCCCTTTAGTACATGGATGACAATGAACTGATGCATTCCTAATAAAATTTTGCTTTGACCTCATTTGTTTTGTTAAATATCTTTTGATTAAAGATATATGCTCTAGCATGTATTTTCAAAATGCTGAATTTTAAGATTTTCTTTGTTTTCTAGAAGCTTAAGAAAATTATATACTTTTTTCCTTGATATTCTTTTCTAGGTTTTAGATATTGTGAAAGCTAGTGTTCGTTCTGTTCTGCAACGCGTCTGGAGAGTTTCAGATGTTGAATGTTTACATTTATACCGGCTTTTTAACCGTGTGTTTAATCGTCTGCTATGGAGCCATGGCCAGGGACTGTGGAACTGTTTCTGCAATTCAGGGTAAAGGCTATATATCTAATAACTCTTGTGGTTTTTATCCTTAACCTAAAAAAAAAGTTCTTTATTTTGTCACAGCTCTGGTTTATTTTTCCCATAGTTGGTGCTGGTAATAATCTAATCTAAGGCTTCTCACAATGTCTATTTCTGTGTTCCCAGAACTGGGATGATGATGGATTTTGTACTTTAGATAAATAAGTACTCAGTATCAGCATCCTTTTTCTGTACCATAGAATATTTGGAACTGAGAGTTGAAAGACTGGCATTTCTTTGCTACTTGGCAACTTCACTTTTGCAACTTGCTAGAGATACTGGCATTCCTTCCCTCCCCGCTCCCTCTACACCTTCTAAAGATTTCTGTTATTTAAGAAAATGTATTAACATATTTTATTATAGTCATATTATTGAAAGCACATGGCCATGGTTTCAAATTGCTTGACATTTAATACTGGCATAGTAGATAGAATGTCCTACTGTGCCATGAAGCTCATTAGTCAAGCCACTACCTTTTAGCCTAACTTACTACACAGAGCTGTTGTAAGGATAAAATAACATGTCCTCATATATTCAGCCCTGAGGTCCTTGGAGGATGATTAGACTAGATCATAATGGGATGAAAACTTAAACAAAAAACAGTAGATTTTTGTAAACATTTAAATGTTCTGTGATAACGGAGTCTAATCTGCATTTTAACTTTGTGGTATGGTTGTCAACTCTCCCATGGTTAATTGGTAACATGCTGAAGTTCTGTATCCTATTGGTTACCTGTATCATATGGATGCTTCACATGCAACACTGCACCTCCTTCAGGGCCGCTGAAACTGGTATAGGAAGCAGTCATCTGATCCAGGCAAGCCACATGATATGGAATTTTAACATGTTCCCAGTGCGATGTGGGGGTGGGCAATCTGTGGGCACATGACAAACTGGGTCTTTGGATATTTTCACAAGTGATGCAAAGAATGTGAGTGGGGTTTTTTTTGGTCATTTCTGCATATTTTTAATGTCTTAGATCTGAAGAGAGCCATTTTTAATAAACATCAAATGCACATTCTGATCACTGTCACTCTTTGGTTTAATTTGCAGATGCAGGAAATGAAAACCCTGTTCTTAGCATCATTTGTGACAATGTCCTTAGATCCACTTAGACATTTGGATCAGCTCTGTTGCTTGGCTTATTCAGACTTTGGCACTATGTGGTGGATGAACCATTTTTGAAGGAGCTGACTCCCAACATAGCAACAGGGTACTCTACACTCTTTGGGCAAAGACCAAAGAGATTTGCTGCTGTGATGATTCTGCCCTTAAAAACAATTCAAGAAACAAGTACATTGAATTGCTGTATACTGTTTAATGCTTTCCCTATATTTTGATATGCTGAATATAATGCTTAATGTTCCTCATTATTTTTAATATTGTCTACCATAACTTCTTTTATGATGTTGGTAGTTTTTGACGGTTGATATTCTTAAGAGAAAGCAGAGCAGCATTAGAATTAGAGGGCTGGAAGAAACCAGATGACATTCACAGGAAATGATTGATTGACAATACCTTCTATGGCAGGACTGTGAGGAGACTTGGCATACTAACTTCCCCCTCCAGCTTAATCCATCGATTCCAGATCATGACTCCTCAATTACAGAGCGATAAGGGTCAAACTAGATGTCACAATAAGTGTGTGGTCAGCTGAAGGCTTTCCAGTAAAATTCATGCTGATTTTTGATTCTTAGGGATGTGCACAAAACTGATTTTACGTTCTGTTTCAAGCTCGAAACAAAACACAAAACAGCGGAAACATTCTGGTGAAACAGTGGTAGAGCTGGCTGTTTCGACGCAACAGTGTGGTGAATAGCTCATTGAAGGTGCTAACTCAATGTGCGGCAGCTGGAGAAAAGGCTAATTCCATGCTTGGAATCATTAGGAAGGACTGCTAATATTATAATGCCCTTACGTATACAAAACTATGGTGTGGCTACATTTGGAGCACCGCGTACAATGCTGGTCACCATATCTTAAGATGGATATTGTAGAACGAAAATGGTGCAGAAGAGGGCAACCAAGATGATCGGGGGCCCAGGGCACCTTCCTTATGAGGCAAGGCTACAACACCTGGGACTTTTTAGTCTAGAAAAAAGATCTGAGGGGAGACATGATAGAGGTCTATAAAATCATGCATGGTGTGGAGAAAGTTGATAGAGAGAAAATTGTCTCCCTCCCACATAACACTAGAACCAGGGGCATCCCATGAAACTGATTGCCAATAAGTTGGTGACCAATAAAGGGAAGTACTTCTTTATACAATGCAAATTAGCCTATGGAATTATCTGCCACAAGATGTAACAGCCAACAACCTTGATGGCTTTAAGAGGGATTTAGATAAATTCATGGAGGATAGGGCTATCAAAGGCTAGTAGTCTGAGGGCTATAGAGCACCTCCAGCCTCAGAAGAAAGATGCCTCTAAACACCAGTTGCAGGGGAGCAACAGCAGGAGAGAGGGCATGTCATCAGCTCTTGCCTTTGGGCTTCCCAGAGGCATCTGGTGGGCCACTGTGTGAAACAGGATGCTGGACTAAATAGGCCTTGAGCCTGATCCACCACTCAACCCCCAAAAGAAATGGGCAAATGGGTGATTTAAAACAATTTTTAACCTTTAGCCCCATAGGATCCTATGGGGGTTTGGGGGGAAAGTTAAAAATTCCCACTTACCCATTTCTTTTGTGGGTTGGGTGGTAGGTAGCACCTATCATGCCCCCTACCACACAACCCACTTTGGTGTCCCTAGGAGCTACCCTTGGGGAACAATGGGGTGTTTCGGGTTTCCCCAGTGTTCCCTATAGCCAGAACAAGCTGCACTCACAGAGTGCACGCACACAAGTTTTGCACTGCAACTTGCAATGCATTTTGCAACCCTGCCTTGAAAACTACAGCAGAAGCACGCAGTAAAAGGGAATCTATCCCTCCCAACACAGAACACACCTTTCACACACAGTCCAGAAATGGCCAGAAAATAATCACTAACCTTATGCATTGCCAGCCACAGTACTTGTGTTGTAGTAACATCATTGGCACAAGTTGTTCTCTCACATACAATTGTGACTCCTTACGTTACTTCCTAGCATTGCCACAGCAACACCCTTACTTAGCAGCAAGCACAACCATAAGCTCAACTAGAGCAACTTCAGCCATATTTTGGCAGAGTACACCTTACAATGCATATTGCAGAGCAGAGCAGTGAGTGAAGCACAGGTTAGTCTCAAGGCACCCAAGTTCTGCCTTTGTCAATCAGATCCAGCAAAACCAGATAGTTATAGCATCAATAGCCCAGCATATTATACTAAGAGCTGAGAAAAGAAAACCACAAAAGCAAACCTTCCTTCCTTCCTCTTTTGACATATCCTCTTCACGCACAGTATAAAGGCTCTCTCTGCCTCCCAGTCTCTGAATACATTTTGAATTTTGAATTTCCTTTTTGTGTTTCCACTCCCTCCCTCCTCCCCCCAGCCAATGGGAGCTGCCCATGGCAACACTTGATTTGTATGATAACAAGCCAGTCAAGAAGCAAGGAACTCACAAGGCAAACAGAAGCCATTGCCAGAAAACCAACCAGCAAGGGAAAAACAGGCCTCCAAAATAAAGCTTGAAATGGAGTTCTGCTCCGAGCTCAAAACAGGACCTTTATTTAGATGGTGTCCTGTTTTGAACTCGAAACACTTGAAACAGTCCATTTTGAGTTGAAATGTCTCGCCATTGAAACTTTTGCACATCCCTGATAGGAACTAATTCTCCGTAAGGTTCTCTGTCAGACACATGGCTTTGTGATTCTTATATATTCTTATATATTCCAGTAAAATGTTTGTTTTATAGCTACGTCCATCATACACACAAGGATATCTTATGTGGATTTAACTAGAGGTTTATTCAGCAACAACTTAATTTTCTCCTTCTCCTTTTCCTCCTTTTTCCTTTCTGACTCCTCCCCCACACTTTCTACTGGATCCCCCTTGGGACAAATGTCCGAACAAACAAACTCAAAGAATAGCTGTATAGGATACAAAATGTTTATATTGTTTCCCCTCATAATGGACATGACAACTATTCAATGTGAAAATCTATATTCTTGCAACATAGTCTTGTTGATTAATTGGTTTGATTCAGCTTCAAAGGTTTCAGATATTGCCTTGATCAGGTGCCCTGTACGTTATGTGCTCAACACTGTTTGAAAATATGTCAGTAAGGCTCTTCTGTGCTAAATCTAAACAATTTGCCATAGAAGCTTTAAGGCACTCACTGAATAACCGCTTGTGGGCCTCTTCAAATATGAAGATTAACTTCTTAATTTATAGTTCCTATCATCCGCTGTGAAATAGGGTAGGCTCTTTGCTGTAAATGGACAAGGTCATGCGTTATTTCTCTTGCTTCTCCATGGCTAAATCTCTCATGTAGAGCAGTAAAGCTTTTAGATTGCTATTTGTGACAGAAAACATGAGGTCATGTCTGTTTCCATGCCAACAGGAGCTCCTGGGAGACAATATTCAGTAAAAGCACAGAAACAGTGACTGCCGATCAGCTCCAGTGTTGCCAACGAATAGCAGAGCTTTGTAAACAGTGCCTGCTAGTGGTTTACAAATATTCCACCGATTCTAGAGGGTCCCTTACTGGAATTAACCCTGACTGGGACGACACAAGGTATACATCAGTTTTAACTTCCTTTATTCTAACAGTTAGAGCAGTGCAGGAGTGTAAGGATTTAATTGTACTGCTAAGTGTGTTTCCATCCTCAAGTTGTGCAACACATTAACTTATTAAAAAGCAACAGACTCTTCATACTAATCCAGAAATTGTTTACAGGTACAGGTTCATGGATGGAGACCCAATGCCACTGAAAGCTTCCCATTCATTTCATTTGGGTCACTTATTTATTTATTTATTATTTACTTATTTATTCGATTTTTATACCGCCCTTCCGAAATGGCTCAGGGCGGTTTACAATTAAAAACAGAAACCATTAAAACCAATAACAGTTAAAACAGAGATATAAATATTAACACCAATTAAAACACCTTAAAAAACAATCAAACTATCAGAACAATTAAAACTCTGAAAACCAGGTTAGCATTAAAACAAATAAAACTAATTAAAAACCCTGAAAGGCCAGGCCAAACAGATGGGTTTTAAGGGCTCTCTTGACGGTCAATAAGGAATTAAGATTACGAATTTCTGCGGGGAGTGCATTCCACAGCCCGGGAGCAGCCACAGAGAAGGCCCACCTCTGAGTTGCCACCAAACGAACTGGTGGTAACTGGAGACGGACCTCATATGACCTTAATGTGTGGTGGGGATCATGTAGAAGGCAGCGCTCTCTAAGTTAGGTCTCTAAAAAGGCGCTCTCTTATTCTTCCCCCACCAAGGAATATGCACATAGACTAGGTCCATTTACATAAATGGGGAAGCCCATGCGCACAACAGATTAGTATGTGCATCCAGACATACACTGGTCTCTAAATAAGAGCATTTTCACAGTCTGCATAAGAAGCAGGACAATAACATCTTTATCACTAAGCTGCTGCCATTTTGAGTACTGTGTGGAGGTGGTTGCCCCTTCCCTTTGAGAGCTTGCACACGATCCCAGCAGCCAGGTTAAGGGCGCACTTGTACCCTTAACCTCAACTAAGAGCTGGGCTATGAAGTTGGGTTTGGCTGGGTGCGAGTGCTGGGATTTGCGTGGATCCCAGCACACAAGCAGCCTTCTAGTGATGTGTTGGGGCCTATAGGAGCAGGACTGCTGTGGTGAGAAGAGGAGTTAACCCTTTGCTCCCACCATTGTCCCAGTCTGAATCAGTCCCCCGCCTTCCTACAGCTGCTATTTGACGAGGAGAAAAAGCTCATAAAGGTGCTTTTCAACCAGGTGATATAGCTGCAGTAGGGGTGAGTGGGTGGCGGGGCAGGGGGAATGCAATCCAGCCCTCTCTCCCCCGCTGCAGTTCCAGTCTGAACTGGAGCTCCACACAGCTTCTATTTATTTTTTGTTGTTGTTGTTGTTTAATGCAAACACGCAGTTTCTAATTGTACAGTAGGTGTATTATTTAGTATGGAACACAGTCCCTTGGTCAGCTTACAGAGATTTCTGTCTCTGGGTCATGACTGGTAAAAGATGCAAGTTTGTCAGTATTCTACTCTGTGGAAAACCTAATATTTGAAAAATGTTGATCTCATATAGTGGTCGGTTCTTCTTCACTGGAGATTTGCAAACAGAAGCCATCTGCCAGGAATGCTATAGGAGATTCCTGCACTGTAGGGCTTAGACTAGGAGACTTCCAAAGTCATTTCCAACTCTGATATTCTATTATTTAAAACCTTCCAAAAAGGATCATGGTAATAAAACATTGTGAGATATACCTGATTCTCTGTAGGTCATCTCAGTTTCTTAGGACCACAGGTGATTTTTCTACTTTAAAATGACTGGCAATAGATTCATGAAAGGCAAAAGAGAATACTTCTTTACTCAGTGCGTAATTTATGGATTTTTGCTGGCACAGTATCTGATGGCCACGGGGGTCATCTGTACATTTCAGTTCTGGATGGAGCTCATCTTCAAATTACTTGCCATAGATGGATGCTTCTCCTCATTCCTGTTGGATCCCCCCCCGCCACCCCCACCGGATCATTATGTTATTCTATGTAACTTTTTGCCATTGTAATATTGTCACCTGAACAGTTCAGCAAAATTGTTACAGGTCTTGAGCGCATGCTTCCAGTACATCGCCACAACTATGATACCCATAAGTGTCTCTTTAGATACAGTGGGTGTCTACCAAATGTTGGGGTGTACTGCAGCCCTGCTTTCCTGGCACCAGATGTATCTCCCCACAGGGGAACCAATCTCAGCAAGAAACACACGATTAGCCATGATAGCTAAAGGGAGACTCCAGGCCGAGAGTCAGTTTCCCCGAAGTATCTGGTGCTCAGTGCTGGAAAAAGGTTTCTGGACTCGATGATTGATCCAGCAGGTTTTACATCATTTCAGAAAAGAGCATTATAAAGATAGGGTTTGCTTCCTTGGAAGTCCCCCACCCCACAACATTCACCATTGTCTACATAACTATCACAGAAGCACTGTCATTTAGATGGTGTAGATTTAACAAATGTCTAGTTGAAGTTTAGGAGGGTGCAACAGCTCTGAAGCACTGCTGTCTGTATTGGCAACTTTGTAGTCTGATAGGAAGGTGTTAAAGCCATCCCGCAGTGATGTGGTACTTCTACCTTCCCAATGACCATATTATTTGCTAAGCTATGGAGTGCTTGCAACACATGACGGAGAAACCTTCATGTTTGGGAAACCTTCTGATGCTGGCTAGGACTTCTTTTATTTAGCCATGTACTCTGCTAGTCCTTAGTAGCATGGGTATGTGTGTATATAAGAGACAGAAAGCATGCACTTGAAACAACAAAACAAAAAAGGCAGTTTAATATTGCAGACAGTCTAAGTCTAGTTTAAAGGAAAAACAATGACAAAATAATACAGAAATAACCAAATTGGAAGCTGCCATATACTGAGTCAGACCATTGGTCTATCTAGCTCAGTATTGTCTACACAGACTGGAAGCAGCTTCTCCAAGGTTGCAGGCAGGAATCTCTCTCTGCCCTATCTTGAAGAAGCCAGGGAGGGAACTTGAAACCTTCTGCTCTTCCCAGAGCGGCTCCATCCCCTGAGGGGAATATCTTACAGTGCTCACATGTGATCTCCCATTCAGATGCAACCAGGGTGGACCCTGCTTAGCTAGGGGGACAAGTCATGCTTGCTACCACAACAACAACCCACAAGTAATTCACAGAAAAGCTAGCTAATTTTAAGAAAGGTCTTTGCCTGCCTCCAGAAAGATAACAAGGATGAAAACTGACAAGACATTCCATGCTGCTTTGGGAAACCTGCAATACATAGTTCTACTCTTCTAAAATCCAATTGCACACCTTCCTTCCCTCACTCCCCACCCAGTGACCTCAACTAGCTCCCAAATTAAGTTAGCTTGACCCTCGGCATCTCTCATTTTAGCAATTTTATTTGGAATTGCAGGCATAGAGTGAGCAGAACATGCACAGAATATTGTGGCTGAGTCAAATTGCAGCAATAAAAGTGCCACAATGTTAAAGGAAGTTCAGCATGTCATGTCTGAAAATACAGAGAACCAGTGCTTTGTGACTTAAAATGCTGAAACTGAAACTTAAATCATGTTGCCAAATAGTCTTGCTCTACCTCTTTGGGCACCTTAATTCTTCTAGGTAGTCATTACCTTCCGTTTCTACAGAATACATTCATTTGTTAAACAGGATTATTTAATTTAAGAGTACAAATCTAAAAACTTGCGAACTGAACCTAATATATTTTCAGATGCTTGGGTTAGCTTAAAAGTTTTAGATAATTTTGTTTTAGACAATTGGTGTTGGACAAATTCCTTGCTATCTGAAACTTGTCTGTTTATCACTTCAAGTGTTTCAGGCAACTGAACATAAATTGATACCAGTTCAAAAAAGTTGTGTGCTAGGACAGAGCTAATTCCATTGCAATACAAGTGCTGCTGCACACTATTCATATGCAAAGGTGCTCTCACAGTAGACTGATAATCTGATTTTGATCAGCAATGACAAAATATTGTTCTTTTCATTATTTATGTTAAAGAGAATTGTTTTTATGGAAATTACATGATTAAAACATCATTCATTGAAGTAAACTAGCATCTATTGGGCAAAAAGTCTAAAAATACCGGTGGAATTAATATATGCCTGATGAAATCCAATAAAAATGGCTTCTTCATCTGTCAGGACAGCAACATTTCTTCAAACAGGCCTGTTTTTGCAAATAACTCATTTTTCTTTTGGATTTTGGTACAACACAACTTTCTTTCTAACCTGGCAAGTAGGGATGTGCACGAACTGCACTTCGACCCACGGTTCAAGCACAATTCAATATTGTAGTTCAGGAGCTTTAAGAAAGTGGAGAGCAGGTCCTTACCTGCTCTCCACTGCCCCATATGTAGAATCCAAGAGAAAGAGTTGTGGTATGTAAGTAAGGACAAGGCAATAAATTGGAATCAGGAATATTAATAGTTTAATGAAATAGATATTATGTACAGAAAGTCAAGTGCAGACTGTTTTTCAATGCTTTTGCTGCTGGCTGTTTGTTAGCCCCACCTTTACTCCAGGACTGGAATACAAGTAACTAAAGTCCCATTCAAAAGCTGGCCTGGTCAAGAGAAGACATGGTTTAACCAAAAACACCACACCATGCAGCTTCTTACTGGGGCAATACACATCCCCAAAAGCCCCTCGTGGCACCAGCACGCACATGCAGCTTCCTGCTGGGTTGGGCGGTCAGCATGGTGTATTTGTGTGGTCAGCATGGTGTTGCTGACAACAAAAATGGCACCCACACATGCACAGACACCATGTATATGCTGGTGTCATGCAGGGCTTTTTGGGATGCGCACCGCTCCAACAGGAAGTTGCATGGGGTGGCAGAGAGCAGGTAAGGACCTGCTCTCCACTTTCTTAAAGCTCCCAAACTGCAGTATTGAACTGTGCTCAAACTGTGGGTCAAACCGTGGTTCATGCACATCCCTACTGGCAATGTTGGAAGCCATAGGGCAAGGCTGCACAACTTTGACCTTCCGACTGTTTGTGTACTACAACTCACATAATCCCTAGTCACAGTGGCCAGTAATTGAGAATGATGGGCATCGTAGTCCAACATCTGCAGAAGGGCTGGAGTTATGCAGCCCTGCAATAGGATCTTCCCATTGGCTGTGGTGGTATTTATGGCGGTATATGGTCTTTGAATACACTTCTAGGCACAGGCCCACCATTTTACCCAGTTCTCTGGATTTGGTCTAGTAAAGGGGGGAAACACCTTCAAATATGCCCAACATCCTAGTAGAACTAGCCTCTTTTTTTAATTCTTCTGCAGTAAATTTGTGAGAAGCCTTTGGTAGTAACAGCCTGACTTCTTCATATTCTCTCATGCTATTGCAAAGAAATTTTGTAGGATTAATCATCATGACTGTTCCAGAGTGTGTTCAGTCTTCATTAATCAATAAGGTTCCATACAATGATGTAACACTTTCTAAACAGTGCACTCTTTTGTGTGTGGTAGTTGTAATTAATTCTAGCATTATGCATTGCACGTTATGCAGCTTCCATTTAGTGGAGGTGTTATTTTTATGTACTTTTAGACCATTTATCTAATAACTGCAAGTAATTATAGTACATCAGTAATGGGAAATAGATTAAAGGGTGATTATTAGACGACTCATGATAAATTATTGTTTGTAGGATTTATTCAAGTTCTGCTTATTGCCTGCTTTTAAGCAAATAAATCAGAGAGTCATTGATAAATGGTGAATTAACAGTTTGCTAAAATCATGATAATGAGGTGGTAGTTATGTCACAACTTCATTAAATAACAGCCCACTATAATCTAATTTACCAAAATTGGTTAATGTCTCTGCATCTTAGGACTTGTGCAGACAATCATTTATGTTTGAAGCAATAGAAATTACTTGCCCCATAGCAGCAGCAACACAAGGGGGACAGACAACTCTTTCCCCTCATGTATATTCCAGTCTGCGGGGGAACAGAAAAGAAACAGTTATTGAATGGAAAGGGTATCCTTGCAGGAAAGTGGATAGCCTTGCATTTTAAATTTTATTATGTCCTAAAATGGTTCATGTGGTACAGCTACTTTTGGGGTGTGTGTGTGTGTGTGTTTTTAAGTGATACTAGACTCATGTATTCATGTGGTGGGGATGGCAGTGAAGAGTTCTTTGTCATGAAAAGTGATGTCATAGACACTATAAGCATGCATGAAAGTTGATGAACCACATTACAGACCTTGGGTACTAACAGCAAAGGTATTTCCCCAGAAACCAGAATGTATTGTTTGATCACAAGGAAACCAGTGATAACAGATGTGATAAGAGAAGAAAAATATCTGTTTCAATAGAAAGTTGTAAGTGCATGGTGAATTCCCGAAGGCAAAGCATGGGAATGCCCTTATATTTGTTGCAGGAAATGCAGATATTTTCTCTCTGGATAATATATTTGTTATCTCTGCAATGATCAAACCATAAACCACAAGCAGAAAAATGTGCCCTGTAGGGGTGCCATTTTAGGCCAATCCTCAGCAGATGTCTACATTGTAGCAAGAGCCAGTGTCAACAAGTGTGCAAAGATCAATTCCTCAAGATGTCTAGATTTTAAGGCTTGCACGGTAAACATTGGTCTTATCCAAATCCCTCCGTATTCTGGAAGTGTTTGTCAAATTCATTAATCTTGTTAGTTTCAACACTATAAGCCTGTAGAGATGCTTAACCTTTGAGAATTCATCATACACTTTTGTGTTGCAGGAAGGTATCTCTCTACTAGGCTAATATTTATGGATAAGTAGTTTTGTTAAAGTTGCAATTTCTTTTCCTTCCTCCCACTTTCCGCCATTGGCTTTAACAATGCTAAGTAAATGTAACGGACACATTGGTCTACAGCAGAGATAAAATTAACTAAGTGCAAGTTAGGCAAAAAAATAGTTAATTAAAATAATACAAATGGCAAATGCTTCTTTGAACAACTGCAGAGTTTTCAAATGCAAAGCATTTGAAATTTTATATTAAATTTTAACACAAGGCAGTGTGGTAAACTCAAACTTGTAGTTTTGCTGGGAATATTTGGTTCTGCTCTGCTCTATAGTAACTGCCTCAGGGGTGATAGGAATAAGCATTAAATGTAAAACTTGGGACATAACCCAGAGAAAGTTAGACAAGTCAGAATCCCATTGAAATAAATGCAATTCAAGCACTTACCTGCACATTTAAGCCACGTTGATATGGATCTTTCTCGCATACATTTTCTCCTAGAGCAGGGGTGTACCAAGGTTGGAGTGGGCCCAGAGACAAGATTTTAAAATGGGCTCCTCGCTGCCTTCCTCTCCTTCTCCTAGCCCCATGTCTCTGCTGCAGAAGAATATTAAGGACATGTGTAAATATAGTGTAGCAGATTAACAGAGGACAGGAGACTACAGTTACAAGGTGTAAACAGCAGAACCAAATATACAACAGTATCAACTTTGTCAAATACAAGGGGGCAATTCATGCTTGCTACCCCAAGACCAGCTCTCCTCCCCTTCTGTGGGTTCCAAAGGAAGCTTCTGTCCCAAGCTTAAAAATTTTTGTCAGGGCTGTAGCATGGAAACAACAACAATATTTTTCATTTGTTCATTTAAAACAAACAGTAATATGAACAATGAACCACATTAAAAATATAAAAACAAAATTCAGTGTTATTAATATCAAAAAGGGCATATAAAATATCCACATCCTTTTGAACGGAAACATTTCACATCTTATCATCTTTTAATGCTCTGATTCCCCTCCCTGACCTCCTTGCTATTTCTTCTCCAAAAATCAGCCTCAGCAAACACATTTATCCCCATCCCCTTAACCAGGAGGCAAATTCCACACACACCTTCCTCTTGCAAAGGAGTGTTTAGTATGAAGGACTCCGTCTCCAGCACCACCCATCTCTCAGTGGCAACATCTCTTCCTCTGCTTTCACGGTTTCATTCACCTGCTTTTGAGGGAGCAGTGGAGGGGAAAACACACAGAAAGAGAGACAACAAAGTCTCCGGTATGAGCGGCTCTGCTCTGTCTGCACACTTGTCTCTGACACAGGCGCCTCTTCCCTTCCTTCCTTCCTTCCTGCCTTCCTTCCTTCCTTCCTGCCTTCCCTTCCCTCCACCACCTCAGATGGCCCTGTCTGTGGAGAGAGGGTAAGGATTGGCCTTGGGGGTCTCTCAGAGGCTGTGGGCCAGGGGACATTTGTCTCTCTCTGTCTTATTGACGGTAGCCCCCTGAATCAGTGATATAATGGCTAGAGTGTTAGAGAGAGTCTGGAAAGGTCTTGGTTTCATGACTGAGCAGCATATTCCTGCTCAGTCATGATACTCACAGAGTAGACATGGACAAGTCTTCCCCTAACCTACTCGTGGGATGTGGAGAAACCATCAAAACAGACTAAGAACAGTTTCAAACCTTTCTCCTTGGGAGGAACATTCTCTTCAAATTTCAGTTTCTCTTGGTGAAAAACCTTGAAACATGCTTAGGATTTTGGTTTCTCTTTGGATGAACCCTGAAATTCCTCTCAAATCCCCCCCCCCGAATTTCTCACCAGTCCTTGCTGCGGTGAGGATAAAATTGAATAAAGCCATGTGTGCCACCCTGAGATTCTTTCAGGAAGCAATAGCAATAAATAATACACACATGTAGGGGAATTAAGAAGGTGTGTACAGACATGCCATGTTACATGTAACAGGCATGGTGTGAATGCTCTTTTTGGTCCCTTTCTCTGTGATGACATGATCTTTCATATATGCTGTTTTTTTCCAGATTATTTCACCTGAACGAGATTGGAATGCAGTTTCATTTGGGCATGGCTGTTCCCTGTTCAGCTAGGGAAGGTTTTGAAGCTGCAATCCCCACCTCCACATACCCATCCACCCCAGGGTACACATCCCAGGTGTATTCTCTGGTTCCACCTCCCCTGCATTCCTTTCCTCATTCCTGCCCTCAAAGGCAAAAGCATAAACATTATTATTCCTCAGTGTTTTTTCCAGCATTTGGTGGCCTGTACTTTCATCATGATTTTTTTAAACTTGTAAGATTGTACATCCCCCACAAAGGTACATAATTGTATATTTAAACATATAGTGTACTTTTAAACAAACACTAAGGTTGTTCACACGACCAACAAGGGTGGTGTGGGGTGAGAGCTGGCGTGGAGGCAGGCTCCTCCCTGCCTCCCTGCACATGATCAGATGAAGCTGCAAGGCTCTGCTGCTTGCGTGGCACACGAGCTGTGCTGCACCAAGTGGCAGAGCAGAGAGCCAGAGCGGGGAGATCTATGGCTGGGAGCGTGGTGCATTGAGGGATTTTCCCAGAGCCTGCAACCCAAGCACACACACAACCAGGGACTGGGGTGGAAAGGCACACTTGCTCCCTTCTATCCTGGTACTAGCCTGGGGGAAATGCTTGGGCTACCTGGCAGGACAGTGCCAGGATCGGCCTTGATCCTGGTGCTTCACATGAGCAGCCCTACTTCAGTAGGGCTGTATGAGCCCAGGTAGGACTGCTCATGTGAATAGCCTCATTGTTTATTAAACATTATGTTTGTTTTCCTTGTGCCATTCATTTTCTAAATGACAGCTAGTGTTCATGGAGCAGTGTGGAATCACCATGTGATCTTATAGTGTGCTGTACTTCCTCCTCAACACACAGGAGCAGGAGGGCAACCAGCACCAAAAACACTCCACCACATTCCTACCCTATCCATGCATTTCCCCTTAAATTCCTAATCTACTGCCTTGCATCCACCCACCTCTACAGAAGTTATGTGTATCCAAGAAAAAGGCCAAAGGAATTGAGCCCTTAAATGTGACTATATGATTGTTGCTTTATGTGGATTCATGCATATGTATCTCTTGTCACATCCTCCTTTTGGTGGAGTGTTGGTGCCAGGCAAGGTTTGCCTTTTTTACATGGGCATATTGGTAATTAATTTTAATTGTAAACTGTTGATATACAAGAATAAGGCTTATATGCAAACAAATTAGGCCTGTCACTCTATTAAAAAACCTTAGTTGATTAAATGTATGAGTTGATTGATCAGCTGATAAGATGATTAGATTTGCATTACAGTCATGCCTTGCCAACCATGGTTTTACTAACCGTGGTTTTGAGTATATGTGAATGGGAAATTGTGACAGGTCTTGCCAGCCGCAACCTCAGTATCTTTGTTTGGTGAGGGTTTGTGTGTGTGTGTGTGTGTGTGTGTGAGAGAGAGAGAGAGAGAGAGAGAGAGAGATTTTGGAGGGTTTCAGCAATTTTGCAGGGTTCAGAGGTTCAACCTGCTCATTCTTCTTGGTGACTCTCGGCGATATCACAGGATTTTTTGTGATTTTTAGCAATTTATTTTTAGGTCTTTTTATGGCTGTTGTTCCCCATACTCCCTATTTCCTATAGACATTAATGCCTCACCAACCACGAATTTGCCAACAGCAAGGTTTTACCAGAATGGAACCCTAGCAGTTGGCGAGGGATGACTGTACATAAATTGATAAGCAAATTTAATTTGCTCAATGGATCAAGATGCAAGAAGCATACTTCCTATGTTTTTAGATGATGCACACATGTGTCACAGGAGTCATTGTCCTAGCAGAAGCATTTCCTCCTATGTGAGCGGGGGTGGGGGGAGATGTCTCTTCCAAGATGGCATCTGCCACCTGCAGTTTTTAGAAGTACTTGTATTAAAAATAATTATTACTTTTTAAAAAATATTCTGCCCGATTAATTAGGGTACCTTTTTAGTCAATGTAAAAGTGTTTTTAATCGATTAATCTAACCGATTAATCAATTAAACATTGCAGCCCTAGTGCAAATTATTGCCGAATATATGCATATCCTGTGAGAATTCAAAAGCAAGAACTGCCTACCTGAAGACTGAAAGGTAGGGCAAGAACAGTAAAATACACTTCTCATAGTCATTCAGAGAGTCATTATTAACCATTTGTAGTGAAGCATACCTCTTTGGGTTGAAAGAACCATGCCACGCCAGCATTCAGCCTGTTGGTTGCAGATAGAGTGGGACTTCACAAAGGGGAGCAGATATGTGTGTTACATAGGAACATAGAAAGCGGCCATATACTGAGTCCAGACCATTGGTCCATCGAGCTCAATATTGTCTACACAGACTGGCAGCGGCTTCTCCAAGGTTGCAGGCAGGAATTTCTCTCAGCCCTATCTTGGAGATGCCAGGGAGGGAACTTGAAGCCTTCTGCTCTTCCCAGAGCGGCTCCATCCCCTAAGGAGAATATCTTACAGTGCTCACACATCAAGTCTCCCATTCATATGCAACCAGGGTGGACCCTGCTTAGCTAAGGGGACAAGTCATTCTTGCTACCTCAAGACCAGCTCTCCTCTAGAGGTTGCAAAGTCAGGATCACACCAGAGTGGGAAATACCAACCCAGCTTCTCAAAAAATGTGCATCTCTATACATCCAAAGTATGCCCATATCTGTGTAATAATCACAGACGTATCTATTTTAACATTCTCATGTGTTTAGAGCTGTAGCACTCATCTTTAGATGCATCTAACATTCTCTGGATTCAAAACCACAGTATCAGTAAATATGATACCGTAATTAAGACTAGCCAGTAAAGGTTTAATTTTGCTGATGCTGCATTCTTGTTGGCTTGGTTTTGTTTTAATAGACCAGCAAGGCTGCTGTACTTCCCCTGCAACTAGGGATGTGCAGAACTGGTTCAACCATGAACTGGACTTCCACAAACCAGGCCGGTTTAAGTGGTTTGATCGTGAACCGGTTCAGTCATGAACTGGTTCAAGCTGGTTCATTGAACCATCCAGCCCGGCAGAATGGTTTGACTGAACCGGTTCGCATACCCACGTTTCGGTCCAAATTTGGACCAAACCATGCCAAATGGTCCGTGCACACCTCTACCTGCAACCCATCCCTACTGTATTATATACCCTTGTCCATAGATGCTGACATACAAGTTAGTATTTTATTTTATTTTACTGGAATGACTATATTTAACTTTTGTCTCCCCTCCCTCTCTTTCTAAATCATTTTTAGGTATTCACTGCCAGGACCTTTGCAGTTCATCATGAAACCTTCCACCGGTTTTGGGTGTAGCTCATCCGGAATGACTCGCTCTATTTTGTTTACACCTAGATATGACCACTCATGAAACAAAAGGGAACTTTGTTATTTAATGGGCAATTTGTTTTATTTTTCTTCTGAATTTCAAATGTGCGATGCAACTGAACATAGGGACTGTTATATATTTATTACAGTATATAAAATGTAGCTCAGAAACCTGCTGTAAACACTTAACCTCTCTGGAAATGTAATAAACCTTATTAAAATGTTTACAGAGATATGTGAATGTTCAGATCTTGCTAGGTTTCTAAGTACTTTCTTCCTACTAAAAAAGTTATTTTTGCTGCTCAGTCACTAAAATGGAATTGATCTTGGGTATCCCGTTACAGTGTTAAATTATTTTATAGGCACAATACCTTTGAACTTGAAATATTTATGTAAAGCCTACTGTTTGCCCTTTCATAGGTACTGATGTGTCATCAGGATAGACAATACGGACTGGGGAATTATAGAAGTAACTTCAAAAATATGATTGTTTCTATAGCACATCTAAAGAAAAACCTGTAAAAGCCAAACTCTGATGTACCTTCCAGCATCTTTTTAACGTTAAGAAAATTATGAGAAATGTTAATCTTTATTTGTCAGTAAGGGCATGCTGAGATCTCTTAGTTTAAGTGAAGACAATCCACTGGGTGAATTATTCAAAACCATCAGTTCTGACATAAGTTTCTAGCTGGAACCTTGTAATAAAAACAGACAGCAATGGTGAAATGTCAGTTCTTCCTCTGTTCTTGTGTCTTGTGCTTTTCAGTTTCTTCTGGGACCAGGCAGATACTTACAGCTTCATAGGATATGTGCATATTTTCAGTGAACTAATTGACAAAGCAGACATCTTTCAGAATTACTATGATGCCAACATCATATCATCATATTCCATATGTACTATAATTCCAAATATTATAGTACAATGTATTCGTGCATTGAGGTGCATTTTTATTGGAATCCTCTGTTGCATATAATTTCCTTTCAGAAACCATGAAGACTAGATTTGGAAAAGTAATTATCCAGTGTTTGGGGTTTTTTTTGTTTTTGGTTAGGAACAGTTGATTTTCCAGGCCAGAAAATTCATGAGCATGTGACCTCACTAAAAGGTGTAGGTCATGACATGGGGAGATAACTGGAAATTGCTTGCAAATCATCAGTGAGAGTTCTTTCAGATCTACTTAACATTTTACTTCTGTCAGCAGTGCCAACTGTTGGTTCTAACCACTTAAAGAAGCAAGGTTTATAATACAGATGAATACTGGATCATGTACTATGCTGGTCAGGGGGATGCCACTGAAAATGGTTTCCCAATGGTGAATTGTCTCACATGGACAGCTACTAAGAGTATAATGGACATAATGTTCCTGGCAGCTGTGAGCACGGGCATGAGAAAACTGCACAGAGTGGGTGTGTGGAGATAAGTGCAGCCAGAAATTCTATAATTGCTGCAGCAGTATGTGTATGGAGGAAGAACCCACTACATAATGCCATTTTGGGTGGCATACCCCTACTAGAGTAATGCATGCTTCCGCTTTGTCTTCAGAGTGGAGCTAATAAAATTGCCAGGTTTATTCCCTTTGCCTAAAAGAAGGCTCATTTGTGTACTAATCAGCAGCTTGATGACTGAATACAGCTATTGCCTGAGAATGAGGCACACAGGAACACTGGGTTCCAGGCAGAGCCAGGAAAGAGCAGAAAAATGCATTGCATGTGCATAAGATAATGCCTTTCTCCTCATCAATGTATCAGCTGGCAGCACTGATTATGCAAAAACAGAAATGTATTCAGATTCATAAAATGTGTAGAGTCAAACCCTCAAATATATTTCCTTTACATGGCTAAATAAAATCATACTGGTCATTCTGCTTGTGGTAGATATCGGAAAAAGGCACTGTGCAAGAGTCAGGAACTTGAAGTAAGGATCATCTTTATTGGGCAGCAGGGATGCAAAGTAGATCTCAAGCAAAGAAAAGATATAATTGGCTCCTATTCTATTCTCTAAGAGAGGTTGGTATATATAATTGTGTGTGCATGTCTGCATGCATTTCTGGACACTCATCTTATGCAGAGAAAGTAGATCACTGGGTTGAATATGTCCTGTCCAGGTTGCCCAAGGAAAAGCAAGGCATGGCTGATCTGCAGGAACTTGAAGAGGTCAAAGAAGCAGAAGTGGACTTTACACCAGTCAGATGTAAACTGAGCCCTCAAGTGCCTCTGAGCACAGGCTATCCCTCCTGAGCTCTGCCTCCCTGCCTGGAAATGGAAGGCTTAAAGGGACATCCTTCTGGATTCTGGCACTCCTCCACTCTATCTGCTCCTGCCAAGTCTTTGCACAGATATTGGGCCCCAATGGTGTGGGAAAGGGCAATTCTGCAGTAGGCTTGGGTTCCAAGGGTGCTGCCTTAGGTTGTTTGGACCCTGAGAGAGCTGCCATGAGAGGCTCCAGGGCTTTTTAAGGTTCTGGTCTGGTGTCAAGATCCAGAAGTGCGGATGGTGCCTCAGGTTCTGGTTTGGTATCAAGATTCAGGTCTGGGGCTGGTCCATACTCCTTAGTGTTTGACTCAGAGTCACTACTATGAACAGGAATTGTGACAGTCTGGGTTTTGATAGAGTTAGGTAAGCTTGAGCACAGTGAGAAATGCTGAAAGCAACCAAGGTAGTGTGGCAAGTGAAATGACAGGTCATGTGACAGTAGGGATATCTGTGATGGCCACCAACTACTAATGTGCTTATTAATTATACTGGAGAAACGAGTATATGCATGATATCTCATTCTGACCATTTGGGGGTGTTCCATCTCATCGCAGATTGCCGCAATAGCTCCTTTATATGTAATATACTTTATGAATGATTCCTCTTTCAGTGACTTGTAACTGCAGGATGGAGGAGACCATAATTTTTTAGATGTATCTTGTTTAGAAGAGTAGTTTTATGGGGTCTAGTTTACAGCATAATGTGATAGAGTTCTGTGGTGGTAGAATGAACTGTTCCACTTCAGGCTGCACGTGAGCTATCACCTGCAATTTTTTAAAAAATACTTAAAAACAAACTCCTACCTTTTCAGGCTGGGCTACAATCTTTTCCCCTGATGTGCTAAGTGGTTTTAATTAACGACTGGCGGTTTGGCCAGTTTGAAGGCGGAGGAGGGTGCTCTTACCCTCCCGCTGTGTTTCCCCCGCTGGCACTGCACTTTGAAAGGCTCCAGCAGGGCAACAGCATACCTCCCTGCTGCCCCGTTGTCTTGGACCAAAAGTGACCAGAAGTACCTGATGCGCATGCGCACCTGATGCATGTCAAGTACCTCCGGTCACTTCCAGTCTGAGGCAATGGGGCAGCAGGGAGGTATGCTGCTGCTCCGCCAGAGACTTTTAAAGTGCAGCGCCGGTGGAGGAAACCTGGCGGGAAGGTAAGAGCACCCTCCCCCGCCTTTAAACCGGCAAAACCGCCCATCGTTTGGAGGCCCACAAAAGGGCCTCCGAACAGATTCATGCACATCCCTACCATCTACACAGAATAATACAGCTGGAAGTAATCTTTAAGGCCATCTTTAAGACCTCTGCTGAGTGCAGGATATCCACAGCTTAGTTTTTATCATTTTATTTATTTATTCGATTTTTATACCACCCTTCCAGAAAGGCTCAGGGCTTAAAGCATCCATAGATCCTTGACATGATCCCGGTTGTATTCATACATTTGGGATCCGTGCTTGCCCAGTAGCCAATTTGATAAGATTCTGAAGCTGCATGTGACGCTTCTCCTTCGCCCCATGCTTGTGTGCATCCATTAGAAATAGTGGTTGGAGCATCATTGCCTTCAGTTCCTTCCTGACCACCACCTGAGCTGCATCAGAAGGTTCTTGCTCCATTACTTGAGGTATTATTTTCTTGAGTACATGTGAACAGTGAGATAATTTAATTGTTTAGTTTCCTGTGTTTACAGAGCCAATATTCGCATTTGATGACTGATTATAAGACCTTTAAGCAGTATGAAAAGTGCGAAGCAGAACATCCCCCTTCTAACAGACACAATTTATGTCTTGTGTGTCTAGGGGAAGAATACAAGACAAAACTCTGTAAAATCTATTTGTTGTTTTCAAAACAGTTCTGGAAAAACTGGGAACTTCATCTAAAAGACACTTTGTATAACATAGCACTATGTCCACCATGAGCCAATATATTGACCCCAGTAAAAGCCTCAGCGTCAATGTCAATGCCAGTAGCTACCCCATCGAGACCAACCTCCAGACCAATGGTAGCGTTGATTATCTCAACAGCTACGCATGCAACACTGAGTCCGAGTGGGGAGACTCCAACAATGCTGAAGTGCTCAATACCCACAATGCAGTCTTGGATGTTGCAACTGGCCTTGGCTACCTGGAGTTCCTTGAAAGAGGCAAGGAAGGGGAAGCCTAAAATGGCCAGGATCACATGGAGAGAGTGGCCAGAAAGAGCCTAAGAAGAAAAAAACTTCACAAATCATGTTTGACATTTGACATAGGAGTCAAAACCCATCACATCCTCCACTGGACTACATCTACGTCCAGGGGTGTAGCTATAATTGAGCAGATGGATTCAAAGAACCCGGGGTCCCCAGCTCTTGAGGGCCACCCAGCTCCTCCACCCTATTTTCTTTATTATCTTCCTCACTGCAAGGGGCCGCTGGGGAGAGGGGTGAACACTGCTCCCCTCTCCCCCAGCTACTCCCCTGTCTACATCAACATCGATGGAACCATCAAGGCCCAATGAAGAAAGTCTTACCCTTTCAACTGCTGCAACCCTGTTGACATCAACTGGGTCAGCATCGAGAATTTCAACACTGAACATCATCGTGACAGCTAAATCCATGACACTGACACCAGCAACATCTGCAGTACTGACACTGGATACCCTAACTATGGGCAAAAACGTGCCTGTGAAGTTAGAAAGAGCACTGCCCTGCAATGTTTGGCAATACCAATGGTGCCAAAGATCACTGTGCATTCAAGAGATTATCCAAGATTGGCAACCTATTCCCTCAGGGAAGACGTGGGATATGATGTGGATGTAATTGAAATTCCTAAAACTCTCATGTTGCCTGCTCCACAAAGGTCACCACTGGAAGAAGCCAGGCAAAGGCTTTACAGCTGGAAACCAGAACAAGCATAGAGGGGTCATCATTGCCATCACAGCCCCATGAGGCCAACACCTGCAATATGGTGTGCTCATGGCAGAGGGGACTGTGCTTACCATAGAAAACTTTAATGACCCATATTCACCAGAATATTCTCTACAATTGACTGTTTTGTTCCGAGTAGGAACTGTGAACAACTATGCATGTTTTACACTTTACGGAAGATAGGACTAGAGAGGAAGATGTCTTCCAGTGCCCTAAGGACATTAGATGTCAACAACCATATCTTGGGGCACATATAACTTCCACTTCATCAATGTCTTCTATTAGTCAAGTATCTTTAGAAAAACAATTGGATGTGAGGGTTACTGCAGTTTTTGCTGAGACTGAATTACTAACAGCAGATACTACACACATGACTACTACAGTATCTGATTCCTCTAGTTATCCTGCAGAAGATCAAACAGAGGAGATTGAGGAGCATGACAGAAGTGTGCAACGGAGTGAACACTCTGATGGAGAGGAGGACACTGGATCAGAGTCAGAAGATGAATCGATTGTACAAAAACCCCATGAGATGAAAATCACCTGATGACAAGATTTTAAAGAAATCTTCAGATTCACCTAAAATAGGAGCATAGAAATTGTCACTCCCTAATCATAAACATGGCAAACACTCTAAGCATAGAACTTAGTGGCTGAAGAAATAAAAAGACCCAGTATTTTTTTAAAAATTAAACAGCAAAAACATCACAACCCGCCACATTGCCGATGCTTCCGGTATTATTACAGGCTTCAAAGCAAGCCTGGCAGAAACCATCAAGTACTTTCAGTACCCCTAGAAGATTGGAGAATATGTATAAAGTGCAAGAGGAAAATTGTACTTACGTTTTCAAGCATCTGGTCCCGATATCTTTGGTAGTGGATTACACTTCTGTATCATGGTCCAATAGAAAACATGCTGCACCTGTAGACAAAGAAGGGCAAAGATTAAATGCAATGAGCTTTATTCAACATTATACATGTGCATAGCCAATTATATGGCATGTATGTCAAGATTTCAACACATACTTTTGAAAGACCTTGCTAACACTAAATCAGAGAATTGGGAGAACAAGGTAAAAGCATTTCAGATTAAATCTGTTGGCATCACAAGACAACAGATTAGCAATATACAGCATTTGATGGATTGTGAATCGAAGAATATGGCAGGAGTGATTGTGTTATGTCACCATGCTTGGCACGTTCATCCACTTTGCAATATGAAACTAGAGAAAAAAATTGAAGATCTCTCATTTGAAGGGGACGGTCTATTTAGGAAGGAGACAGATGAAACCTTAGAAAAACTTTTTAAAATCCAAGTTAATGGCTAAATGATTTGAGGTTCTATCCATCCAGCAAGGTTATTCATTGAAACCAAAACAGCCATGCGCATCTAGTTAGTTGTATGGAAAATATAGATCATAATATAAAAAACAAGACAAGAGAGATTTCAGGAAACCAGGCAGAAATCAAAGTCAACCATAGGTGCTTAGGAACAAGCAAACCACTTCTTGTCAAAAACAAGGTGAGAAAAAAAAAGTGCATATGTCAACCACTGGCGGGGGTGGGGGGTGGGGCAGTGTCCTGCCCATTGTGGAATCTGGCTATGCAGCTTTGGGACTGGTGCATAGACATGAAATTCATCCCATTGCTATACACTTCAAGGGAGTAGAGAATGTAGAAGAGGGTGCCTTGAGCAGAAATATTGGCAGATCAAATATACTGTACATGAATGAAGTCTCCATCCAAAATATTTACAAAAGATATTTGACATGTGGGGAAATCCAAGAATTGGTTTGTTTGTAGCGCAAGAGAACAAGAAATACATTCAATATTGCTCTCATGCAGGTGCCGGCAAGGAGCCACTGTGGGATGCGTTTTTCCTACAATGGGACAAAACATTCTTTTACCTGTTGTTATAGACTATGGGCCAGGCTGGCATCAATTTGCATCCTATTTTCAACCCACAAGTGAACAGAACCACTCTGGCTATGCCTAGAGGAGGAACTGTGGGAGAAGCATGAGCCAAGAAAACTGTTTGCTTAGAAACATTGCTGCAAATACCTCTTTGACTGCCTAATTGCCTCTGGGACATCTGGCCATTTTCTCCTCCTTGAATTGTTTATTGCCCTTTAGATGTATATCAGAATAGCTTGCCAGCTCCCTAACTTCTGGAATTCACATCCTGCTTTCCCTCCCCTTTTCTATCCTAATTGTTTGAAGACCACTCTGAAATGGACATGCCAGGGGCTTTCTCTCTCCTTCTTCTCAAGGACACTGCAGTTTGCACTTTTGTGCTAACAGAGAGACTATTTTTTCCCCATTAGCCAATACATCTGCGGAGATAAGACTGGTGTATAGCAATGTAAAATTGGAGCTGCAGGAGCACACACACCCCCACACAGCATTTGCAATTTTATCAATTAATTATAACATGAAAAGAAGAAAGAGGATACAAACCCAGAGCACTGGAAAAGTAGAGGGCAGAGCAGATAACCTTTGAGTGAAACCAGGGGTAGTGGAGTCTCCTAGGTTTTTGCTCAGCCATGGGCTTTGGGGAATGCCCAGTCCCCCCTTTACCTGAACTGCATGCTCAAAGGAACATAGAAACTCAGGAAGGTGCCATATACTGAGTCAGACCATTGGTCCATCTAGCTCAGTATTGTCTACACAGACTGGCAGCAGCTTCTCCAAGGCTGCAGGCAGGAATCTCTCTCAGCCCAATCTTGCAGATGCCAGGGAGGGAACTTGGAACCTTCTGCTCTCCCCAGAGCGGCTCCATCCCCTAACGGGAATATCTTACAGTGCTCACACATCAAGTCTCCCATTCAAATACAACCAGGGTGGGCCCTGCTTAGCTAAGGGGACAAGTCGTGCTTGCACAAGACCAGCTATCTTCTTCAACAGCCATTTGCCCCTCATATGTTATGCAAAACAAATTCTGCATTAATATAGCCTCATCCCTCTTTCCTCACCCCGTCCTCCCTGTCCTAGACTGTGTGCTGGCTATAATAGCTTCTTTAAAAAAAAACCACTTTTCTCTTTTTCTTCTAAATAAAAGTTTAAAGGAATTTGGTGTGTGTTTGTTGTGTTTCTCTCCACAGTAGCCAAATATGGAATCCAAGCATGGCTGTGCCAGACTCCTGGTTCTTACACTGGGCATGTTACAGGGCATGTGCAGACTGCCCTAGAATTCCTGGAGCACAGCATTGTTACCCACCAATTCCCCTGATCACAAGAGTGGCATACAAGATTATGTACCTCAAGACAAACTGCATCTTGATAACACCACAATGGCAAAGGCAGGCATGGTAGACAATTATTCTGAGGTTATCCATAGGCAAGATGAAAATATTCCCAGTGCAAACAGACCTACTTTATATAGACAAGGGCAAAGTTCAACTCCCAGATGTACAAATATTGAGGCTAACAGGCTGGAGAATCCAAGGAAGGCAGCAAGCCTGCATTGTTAGAAGAGATTCTATTGAATGAAAAGAAGCCATCAATGAGGGAAACTTTTGCTACAAAATAGAAAATAGAAGAGATTCAAGAACTATGCAAATAAGAAGTCACTCTCTCCGACATCTGCAGATATAACTCGGATATTGACTTACCTCTACAGCTTAAAGTTGATTGGCCTATCAAATTCCTCAATAAGAGTGCACTTGGCACCAACCTCTAGTTGTCATGTGGGTATTGATTCAGGGTGGTCTCACACCCATTTTGTAAGAAATTACTAAAGGGATTGGAGAACATGTACCCGTCGGTACGTAAACCGGTGGAGTCTGTCGGTGGTTCTATTGGGACTGACATGTGTTTTAATCACTGGCAACAATATCCTTGAAATTTCTATTGATAAAAGCAGCATTTCTGATAGCAGTGACAACTCCATGTAGGATTAGCAAGTTACGTGCATTACAAGCATATGCCCCATATATTTGATTCCATAGTGAAAAAGTTGTCCTTCGCACTGACTTGAGCTTCACACCAAAAATAAACAGAAGCTTCCACATTAACCAAGACATAATCTTTCCCACCTTTTTCTGTAACACAAAAACAGACTTAGAGAGGACATTACATATATTGGGTGTGAGAAGAGCATTAGCCTTCTATTTAGATCGGACAAAGTCATTCAGGAGGGACAACGCTCTGTTCATATTCTATAGGGAAGCTAAGAAAAGAGAAAAAATAACAAGACAGAGGTTATCAAGGTGGATTGTCTCAGCTATTACAGAGACATATCATAGCCAAGGAGTAGAACTACCAAGATACATTAGAGCAGGGATTCTCAGTGTTGGATCCCCAGATGTTATTGGACTTCCAACTCCCATAATCCCCAGCCCCAGTGGCCTTTGGTTGGGGATTATGGGAATTGAAGTCCAATAACATCTGGGGACCCAACGTTGAGAATCCCTGCATTAGAGCACCACATAGGTAGGGACCTATGTGGTGGGTTCCTTGGCAGTCAGTCTATTGAGAGTGTCTATAGAATATATTAGAAAGGCAGCAACCTGGTCTTCTGAACATTCTTTCATCAAGCATTATGCACTGGACTTAAGGTCCTCATCCGATGCTTCATTTGGGAGGGGTGTTTTGGAATAGATCCTAGCATAGTATGGAGAGAAAGTTGGGAGAAGGAATGATGAGAAGTGGAATAGAGGTAAACCATAAGTGGGTTTTTGTGGAAGAAAAACCAAATTATGTAATTCGTTTTTATGTTAGTTGAAGGAGATGTATAGCATACTTTTCTACATAGAAACTCCTAGCTGACATGAGGAAAATAGCCCCAAATAGCCCCATTACAATTAAAAGAACAAGATAGGCATTGCCCTTTTAATTTAAAT
Source organism: Hemicordylus capensis (assembly GCF_027244095.1). Lineage (NCBI taxonomy): Eukaryota > Metazoa > Chordata > Lepidosauria > Squamata > Cordylidae > Hemicordylus > Hemicordylus capensis. The sequence continues at coordinate 117,912,901 of NC_069660.1, read as the reverse complement.
GGGACTGCTTTGAGTAACTTTCCTCATCATTTCAGCCCCTATAGTTAAAATCAGATCCCTCATCTCTGTAATTAAAATGAGATTCCAGGGTCTCCCCTCCCCTTTGCTTAAGTGTATTTGTGTTTTTAAAAGCACAAATGGACACCCATTTGTTAGGCATGCCTTAGCTGTGAATATCTTGCACTGAATAAGGGTTCTCTATATTACTTTCATGGTTCCTTTCAACTAGTATAGATGGCATTGGTTGCCATGTTGTTACTTATAATGTGTAATGAAAGCTTCAGTTGCATACAGAGACGTATTTAGGGAAAATAGCACCTAAGGCAAGCACTGAAATTGCGCCCCCTGTCCAAACATCTGACACCCATCTTTCAGATAACTTTACTATAATATCAGCTGAAAAATATAAGTCAAGCTCATTAATCTTGTAAAATTTCAAAAACTATTTAGCAGTGGACGTAACCAGACCAAAAAATGCTGGAAAACTACAAATTTCAGTATGCTGGGGCTCATGAAATACCCAAATAATATGTGGAGGTGTACTTGGAAAACTAAACAGAAATGCCTGTCTAATTCTCTACTATGCATTGTAGCATCACTATTACATAACTTTTAAAAACAAATGGAGAATTTGGCTTTTCCCAGATACTCTGAAAATAATTAAAGGAAATACACAGTAAACTGTGTCACTGCTTGGAATATATTCTAGTCTTTCAGAAAGACAGTTAAAATGAGAGAAAGAGAGCAAGAAACTCCCAGTGGTCCTTAATACTAAGGATTTCACACTGATTCAAACACTCTGTTGCCAGATTTGGCTTTTTAAAGCCAAATTTCGGGTTACAGCCCATTTGACTCATGGGTATACCCCTAAGGTTCTGGCCACAAGACAAACTCACCATTAATAGCCATATTATTAAGACACCACATTTAACTCACTTATCATAAGAAGCAAAGTAAGAGCAAATGAATACAATCCTAGCTCATAAGCTTCAGCTCAGTATTCACAAGCCCTGATTCTCTGTATATAGTGCCAAACTGAATATGTGTACAGTGACTTATATTATATTAAATTATTTTTTTTAACCTGTAGCCCCTTCAGGGTGCTTCCTATAGGCTGTGGGGGGTCTGCAAAGGTTACCCCTCCAACCGCTGGCCTCTAGGGCCTCGCAGAGACCATTTGAGCATGTGCAGTGACCATTTTTTTAAATAATTGTGGTTTTTTTCAAATGGCCGCTGAAAACAAAATGGCCACCGTGCATGCTCAAATGGCCTCTGCAAGGCCTGGCATGGCATAGGGCAGGGATTCTCAACGTGTAGGTCCCCAGATGTAATTGGACTTCAACTCCCATAATTCCCAAACAAAGGCCACTGGAGCTGGGGATTATGGGAGTTGAACTCCAATTACGTCTGGGGACCCACACATTGAGAAACCCTGGCCTAGGGCCTCACAGAGGCCATTTGAGCATGTGCAGTGGCCATTTTGGTTTTGGTGGCCAATTTTTTTTAAAATTAAGAATTTGCACCCCCTTCAAGTGGCGCCCAGGGCACGTGCCCTGCCTGCCCTACCCTAGATACGCCTCTGGCTGCATAGACTCCAAATGTGTAGTCCAGTGAAGAGGTAAATCTGGGATTGAGGTCCACCGTTCTGCCACTGCCAGCCCACCTAGCTCCAAGGTAGTGGTGAAATGACCCAGTCACAGATTAGGATACCATACTACAAGTCTCTTCGTACAAGCAGCCTTACCTAGGCATGGGCAGCCCTACCTGGGTAGGGCTGCTTGTGTGAAGTCCCAGGATTGAGGCCTATCCCAGTGCTGCCTCCCCCGTTAGTCCAAATTTGTTCACCCAGGCTTTTACCTGGGTTAAAGGTTGCAAGTGCACCCTTTACCCCAGGTCCGGGGTTGTGTGTATGCTTGGGTTGCAGCAGCCTGAGCATAGACAGAGCCAGGTAACTATAGCACTGGGCTTGAGGGGGAATCCCTCAATGCACTGCGCTCATTGTGTGTTGCATTGTAGGATATCTGGAGGCCAGGATGCATTTTCCCAGCCTCCACAGTGTTTTGTGGCTCATGGCAGCGCCTGTTGTGTGGGTGTGCAAGGTGCGTGACTCGGACAAGCCAGGATCAAGTTAGGTTTGCCCCACCCCCACCCTCTCCACCCCCTCATAGTTGTGTGCAAACCTTAATGTCTACATTGCCTAAATAATGCATGTGTTAAGACTGCAGCTTTAACTCATGTAATCTCCTGGCATTTTGGAGCATGAGTGAATGTGGTGAACCCCAATGTACCATGTTAAACCAAAATGGGTTTGGGGGTCTATTGAATATAAATAAATAACATGCATCAATGAGGTCTAATATGACTATTCTTTTAGAACTAGGCAAATTTAGATGAACCCCACTGGCACTAAGAGAACTTGGGGGAAAATATCAGTGTTCGAAACTCTTCCCAGTCCTATCTGATTCTGCCAAATTCCATTGTTGTCCATATTTATCTGTACCATTTTCAAGCTATGATCACAGCTAACAGGTAGTTACAGTCCCATAATTTTCTTTCTAGAGTCCCCCCCTCCCCTGGCTGGTAGAAACCATTCAGTTTGCTAATATATGAATATTGTTGCTTCAAGGATAAGTACTGTGTGTTACCAAAGGGCTATTATTTGTATACAATATGGACTGCTTTGTATTAGTCTATTAGGCTGCATCATATCTTGGGCTGATAGTAATAATACATTACAAGCCAGAGGACCTATATTAGCACCACAGGCATTGTTACATTTAAAAATTGGAGGACTTATGACAAGCAATTCCCAGTCCCTCATCTCTGCCTTGTACTTGACCAAATGGCTTTGTTCATGCATTTCCAGATACTAGAGACTCACTGAAGTCAAAAGAGATCAGAATTTCCTTTTGTAGTCTGAGCAAAGTGGGTGACACTTTCTTCCATGGAAAATCTCCTGGCAATTCTATTATTAGAACAAGTGTGTTACAGAACTGCTTGGAGTACCTTGCAATTTTTTTCTACAGTAAAGAGCTACAGATAAAAGTTACTGTTTCCACAATAGTTAGCAAGAGCTTATCAGTCCAAATAAAAAGAGAAAACAACATGGAAGAGAAAGCAGTATTTGAAAACTTTACCCACTTTGCTACAAAGTAGTCCAAAGTCTTACAAGGGGAACGTTTTATCCCTTTGCAAGACCTTATAAGCATAGTTATAAAAGAGGCAGTTTCCCAAGGAAGTCATAACTGCAGATTTAAAAATCCAAATAAAAGAATATTTTGAATACAAAGTAAGAGACTTGACTCTGATTATGTTAATGTGGGAATTCCCACGTTATGCAGACATACAAGATGTACATGTGTCTGGGCTAATTGCTTTACTTCTGCTATGACTGATAGATGCTTATTATTGAGTGGGGTGAGGAAGGGAAGTGGTGCTGGCTGGTCTGGTTTGGGGAAGAATCCAGTGAATGGACTCAGGGAGAATTGTGAAGAGAACATGCGTTGTGGCCATGTGCATCCCGCCACACCGCGCAGGCTGCTTGGTGCTATGCCACAGCTGCACATGGACTTCTGAGTGGTATACTACTGCACCAGGAAATGCAGTGGGGTGGTGGAGGAGCAGGTGAGGACCAGCTTTACTCATGCTTAAAGGTACTGCTCCCCTCCCCACCAAAACATTTCATGCACATCCCTAGAAAGAAACCCAAATCAATTCAAGTGAAGAGGGAAGGCAAAGCTGTCAGAGAACATGCTGGGAGACCAGAGGAAAAGGCTAGAATGGTCCAAAAGGGGCTTTGGTAGAAAAGGAAGAAAAGGCTGGTCAGGAGAACTGGCTGAGGGAAGCAAGGAGAGGGCCCCAAAGAGTTCAGGCAAAGAAGAAAGGAGGAGTTGGTTAGCAGAGCTTGGCAAGAACAGGGAGAAGTGGCTTCTTTACTAAGGAGGAGCATGAGCTACAGCCCATTTTAGAGACTACTCTGTGGTGGGGCGGCGGCAGCAAAGAAATGCTTTTTCTTCACCTCCATTGCATCTGCTCAGTGCAGACCTGCGGAGCGGTTTCATGTAGCAAAGACATTGCTCAACACATCCCCCCATGTGGACAAGATCCTTGGCAGTATGTAGGCAACATCGTGCGCACTTGACCCTTCCTGGCTAATAAACTTGCCAACATTGATCTGCATTTGCCACTTTGTCGCCCACTCACCCAGTCTGGAGAGATCCTTTTGGAGCTCCTCACAATCCATTTTGGCTTTCACTACCCGAAAGAGTTTGGTATCATCTGCAAATTTGGCCACCTTGCTGCTTACCCCTGCTTCTAGATTATTTATGAATAAATTAAAAAGCACCGGTCCCAGTACAGCTCCTTGGGAGACCCCACTTCTTATTTCCCTCCATTGTGAAAACTCTCCATTTATCCCTACCCTCTGTTTCCTATCTTTCAACCAGTTAGCAATCCACACATGTACTTGTCCCCTTATCCCATGACTGCTAAGTTTCCTCAGGCATCGTTGATGAGGAACTTTGTCAAAAGCTTTTTGGAAGTCCAGGTATACTCTGTCAACTGGATCACCTTGATCCACACACTTGTTGACGCTCTCAAAGAACTCCAAAAGGTTTGTGATTGGACCTAGTGACATATATTCTTTGTAAAAGCAGATGTAGCTGCCTAATTTGGTTGGGTAGAGGGGGACTTCTAACTCTTTCCCCCTGTGCCACAGCTGTGATCTTAATTGCCCTCAGAGTAGCTAATAGTCACAAAGGAGAAAATGCACAGGCACAATATCAATGCCTGTATATTTTCCCCTCTGTGGTGTTAGAAGTGACCCCCCTCCCATTTTAGCACCACCCACCTTCACCTGTCCACAGGGGTGTAGCTAGGGGAGAGGGGGCCCGTGTTCATCCCTCTCTCGGGCGGCCCCCCAGATTGAGGGAGACAATGAAGAAAATAGGGAGGGATGGAACTGGAGGGCCCTCAGGAGCTGGGGGCCCGTTTTCTTTGAACCCTTTCGTTCAATTATAGCTATGTCCCTGCCTGTCCCCCAGTTGAAGGAAGGACCCTAGCTCCACTTCAGGAACCAGAAAAAATGGCTTTTTGAAAAGAGGCTTTGGTGCAAGCAGCCTCTTTCTGTCCCCTCTCCCACCCTTCAGTGAAGAAAATGTTAAACAGGCTTCTGGCAGAAAGCACGGAAAGACATGGGAAGGTGTGTGAATGAATGCCCTCAGAAATGCCATCCTAGCACAGATAATAGAGAAAGTTCTCAGTAGTTCTAAAATTCTAATTAAAGGATGTTACTCCCAGTCAGGAATGTCTCCTCCATTCAGTCAGCAACATGACTTAGGCAGTATGTGACACTTTACACAGAGTTCATTGTAATTAGGAACCCAAATATGGACAGTGAATAGCCATCTAATCAAGTCTGAATGAAGAGAAGATTGACCTATGTGTATCCTACCTTCAACCCTTTCCCATGATGGCAGGTATTCTGTCAAGGGGGGAGTTTTCCCAGGAAAGAAGGTGGGCCACCACCCACAGCTAATCAATAGCTGAAATGAACTTCAAAACAAGGCAATTTTATTAGGAAAAGGATTTATGATATTAGCATAGCTAGCCAAGCCAAGAACAACCTTTGCCTCTGACTTCTGCAGGCTGCTCCTATGAACAGATCTATCTTTGCAGAACAATAGAATCTACAGAAAATCCTTTGTGAAAACTAATCAATTTCAAGTATAACTGCCAGGTCCTCAGAGCTGTACTATGGGCTCTTCCAGATGGCAATAAGAATCTGGAACAGTGCATGATTTTACTTGGTTTCCCCACACTCTCACAAGCTTCCATAGTCTTAGGCAGTGCAAATCCATGCTCTGTTCACATGCACAGCAAGGTCCTAGCACAATTTTCTCAGTGCCACCTGCTGGCCAGCTCTTGCTTTGGGTGAAATACGGTTTACTAATTTTGTGGTGAATGGTGGTTCTTCACAGAAAGCAAGAACTGTCTAGAAAGTGGTGCTGAGAAAATCGCACCACAACCCTGCTGTGCATTTTAACAGAGCATGCATTCATGCTGCCTAAGACTATGGACGTCTGCAGAAGTGTGTGGAAAGAAAGTAAAATTGCACTTAGAAAATCATTTTTCAAGCACTTTTTATTGCCACCTGGAAGAATCCTTTGAGATCTGCTTTACAGCCTTGAAAAACAGCTTCACATAGATCAGCCTAGACATTCCAGAAGGAATGAGCCACAGTCTCCTATAGCCTTGTTGCATTGTGGGTTTTTGCCTATCTCCCTGCTTCTACTTCAAGCCCAACAATACTTTGCAGACTAGGAAATGTATAATTCTTGCTGGAGCCAACAGTATGGACTCAGTCTAACCCCTCTCAGCTCTACTCTCTGCCACTAAGCTGCTTTCTCTGTCCTTTGTTGTTACCTTCTCACTCTTCTATAAGAGGTTAAAAAAAAAAGGTGCAGTTTATTGTCAATGTCCAATAAAGATGTTATAAGCTGCCCTGGAGAGATCACTTTGCCACCCTCCAGAGACCCATGTTTTCTCTATCTTTGCTAACAAAGATGGAATCCAAGGGCCCCTTTTTGTGTGTGTCTGGAAGTGTTGGTTTAGCTCAGTGGTTGCCTCACTGCCTTCCACATGCTGGGCAGGCTGGCAGACGGCAAAGCAGAACTGATGCAAGGACTTTGGACTGACAGAAAGGAGGAAAGACCACCAACAGTTCCCAGCAGTAACTGAATCCATTCAGCCTTGACAGACAGTGAAGTATGTATATCTGCAAATAGTCTGATTTTTTTTTTAACTGTACAAGCCACCAGTAAATTCTTAGGCTCCAAGATTGGACTCTCCAATTCTGTCTTTGAACCTTCTTTGGCTCTTACAGCTCCCTAACAAAATCCCCTTTCTCTCCACCATCAACAACTCTCTATTCCAAAAGAAACCTCCTCTGAGTTTTGTCTTCCCCCATGTTTCCTCCTTTCCCTTCCCTTCCTAGCATCTGCTCAGCTGTTGCAAAATAAGTACACTGATCAGAGGTGCTCCTACCCCTGGACATTGGGGGCAAAGTCCAGGGCCTCCACAACCCCTGCCCCTCCAATCATCTTTAGTCTGTCCTGGGTAGTGAGGTTTGTGCCCTCAAGAACCTAAGTGTTAAAAATGATGCTTAACTTGCAGCGGGGGTGGGGTAGGTGCAGTGGCTCCCAAGGCCTTTAGGTCCAGGCTCCAAAATTACGTAGGTGCACCTCTGAGACTGATTCCATTAAACAGAGTCATTCTGCATTTCAGAGCTTCCTTTCATTTGCTTACACCCTCAGTTCAATACACTTCATCCCAAAGACTGACGATTCATCCTATACTTCCTCTTCTCCAATAATTCCCTCTCTAGTTTCCTTCCTATACTTCCCCTTCTCCAGTTTCTCCCTCTCCACTTCAGTCTCCTGCTCCTGTTAGAATTGCCAGTTTTAGGACTTTCTTGCTCCATAGTCTCTCTGCTTCTCTGTAATTTCAATTAGTGTTAGCATTCACTTCCTATCAGTCTAGGAGTTCCATTCCCCAGAACTCTGTGGTTTCAGTGCATTTAAGTTGCTCTGCCTTAAATGTGCTGGGCATACTGTGCAATGCCTAGGGATGCATGTCAAGTGGTATATAAATATGGTTGATTGATTGATTGATTGATTGATTGATTAAACAAAATAATTAATTACATCAATCTAGTAACATTGCATGCATGCAAGTCACACAAATAAATTATTTAAGAGTAAACCATTTGGAAATAATGAGATTACTCTTGTGTAATGCTATGTGCACAATTTTTGTATTTGCATAACTTGTGCGCTCACAATGTTACTAGGTTGATGTACCATTGCACAGTGTGTCAGCCATTGATTTATTGTTGCCAATTCCCACCAAAGCGGAATCAATATTATCGCTCATTTCCATCTTGATTGCTGTGAACCTTAGAATATGTGTTTATAATAAATGTATTACTGAATTGTCTCTCTTCCTAATCTTGTCTCCTTCCCTATCAGTTGAATCCTTTGGCATAGGTAGTCCTGGGTTTAAAGATTCCTCTGTTCCATGTGTGTTTCCCACATCCTGAACACATGCCATAACAGTGAACAGTAGCTCCAGAGGGATGAGCTGGAGGGCTGTGGCAAGGGTTCTCCCATACGGTGGCCCCAATCCAAACGGGGAACCCCGATGGCTGCTTTTAGAAACCTTCATTGGGAGACTGCATAACATTTAGTTTGGCTCTCTTTATTTTGTTCAACAGTTAAAAATTTATCTTGTATATCTTAGTTCAAAACTGACTTATTTCAGCAACTTTCTATCTTATCATTTGGCTGCTAGACAATCATTTTGCCACTGAGGAGATATATAAAAATCTGTTAGTACTGCTGGACTTATCTTTCACCTTAAGCTTTTTCTAACTTATTACAAGCTGTGCCAATTTGTCACTTGTCAAGAAAAATATTGGCATTTGTCAAGTTGGTAAGATGCTATTCCTGCTTGAATTGCCACTTCACAACTTAGATTTTGATTGACATGTCTTTGTTTTGTAAGGAACAGAACTCATGCCAGTACTGAGGAGTCAACATGTAGTACAAAAGGTATAGATACAAATTGCAATGAGAACTAACTATTCAAGTATTCTTTGTGTCTTTGGAAAAGATTCCCCAAAGTCTCTGAAAGAGCTTCAACCCCACTTTTGAGCATACTCAGGGCTCAACTCATCTACTTTTGTCCTAGCTCTTTGCAGAGAGGTGAAATTTCACTGCAAGAAGAATCTAAGTGTTCTCATAAAGGCAGAGGGGGGAAAACCCTCACATGGTCATTTCTCATTGGTGTCAAAACTAAGTGCCCAGGACTACTAGATCTGTAAGATATCACCTGCTTTAATAGGCTATTTTTTGCCACCTCAGTGGAAGCAGAATTGGGCTGGAAGACTTATGGATGATTTTTACCTTTCTGTAGCTGCCATTTCATCCAGTAACAAAGTCTTGTACAAGCAACTTTCTTTTGAAAAACCATCCAGAAATATCTCTCATTTGTAGCAAGGACTTGGGTTTATAACACACACTACTCGATTAACCATTACCCAGGCTCCATTATATATATTTCCTAGTTATCAGTCTGGACTTTGTGCCTCCTCCATGGCCCCAGGTCAGTATAAGTTTGTGTAAGCCTCATTTTCTAAACATTTTGGCTGACTTTCTCAATAAATTTGTTTTGCCTTGGCCATTCACATATACGTTGATGGGATCTGAGCTGTTGGTGACTGACCAGGAGAGAGATCTTGGGGTCATGGTGGACAGCTCATTGAAAGTGCCATCCCAGTGCGCAGGAGCTGTGAAAAAGGCTAATTCCATGCTAGGAATCATTAGGAAAGGGACTGAAAATAAAAATGCTAATATTATAATGCCCTTATACAAATCTATGGTGTGGCCGCATCTAGGGTATTGCGTACAGCTTTGGTCACCATATCTTATGAACGATATTGCAGAACTAGAAAAGGTACAGAAGAGGGCAACCAAGATGAGCAGGGGCCTGGAGCACCTTCCTTATGAGGTAAGGCTACAGCATCTGGGGCTCTTTACCTTGGAAAAGAGGCGACTAAGGGTGTATATGATAGAAGTGTATAAAATTACGCATGGAGTGGAGAGGGTGGACTTCTTTCTCCCTCTCTCACAACACTAGAATCAGGGGTCACCTCATGAAACTGAAGATTGAAAAATTTAGGACCAATAAGAGGAAGTACTTTTTCACACAGCACATAATTAATCTATGGAATTCCTTGCCATGGGATGTGGTGATGGCCACCAGCTTGGATGGCTTTAAAAGGGGCTTAGATAGATTCATGGTGGAGTGGACAGGTCTATCAATGGCTACTAGTCTGGTGGCTGTGGGCCATCTCTAGCCTCAGAGGCATGATGCCTCTCAGTACCAGTTGCAGGGGAGCAACAGCAGGAGAGAGGCATCTGGTGGGCCACTGTGTGAAACAGGATGCTGGGCTTGATGGACCTTGTGCCTGATCCATCAGGGCGGTTCTTATGTTCTCATACAAAGCTATACACCTGTAGCCTCACATCCAGAGGACCTCGGCTTCCCAGGGCACATTCTGTTGCATAAAATCAATGTCAGCTTTGGTGCTTAGGGACCTGGAACATGATTCACTACTTGAGTCAGTGGGGATGAAGTGTAGTTCTGTGCCCTCTCCTCATGAATGGCTGTGACAGTGAGTCTTTGATGACAATATTCTACGCTGTGAGAGGAAATAGTTTGCATTGCTTATGTGAAGTTTCTCCTCGGCTTACCTCCATTTCCACTCACTCTGCAACCTTTCTTTGTGAACACATGAACAACTCTGAATCCTTTTGAATGCACCCAAAGGGGGTGGGGGTGGGAAGTAGAAAAATATATGATTTCTTTTTTCTTTTCCTTGAAAACAGAAACAGGCAGTCTATTCTATTGCCATCTTCCCCATGAGACCTTTTACACTTCACTCTACATGTATATTATGGAGGATCTGCTGAACTCTCCTTAAGGCTTGACGTAGTTATTTAATACCTAGCCTCCTACTTTCCTGGGCTGTTCTAGCTCTTCAGCTACTTGTTGGCTTTTTGGCTGGGTACAGAATGACACGTGAAAATGGATGACACCTTTTAACTGTGTACAGTAGTTGCTACTTTAAAAATGCCCCATGTGGTGGCTTTAACTGTGTGGGGAGCCAGTTTGTAGGCTCCAGCAATATCATTCCAATGCCTAGTAAGATGATTTTACTGGAGCAAGATACAGAGATGATACTTGGCCACCAGATTGCACTCACGTGGACATCCATTTTGAGAGACACCGGACTTCTTGAGGAGAGGGGAGGTAATAACAACAAGGACTCAATGACTTTTTGGTCTTATATGCATCTTTAAAAGGGAAGGAGGAAGAGGGAGTGGCAGTCAAAAAATGCTTCACACTGGAAACTAAACTGAAAAGGGTGAGTGTTTAGAAGGAAGGATGAACGCTCACAACTAGATTATTCATTATGAAATAAACAAATGGCAAGAATAGGCTTAGCCTTCACAGATAAATTAGGTCTCAGGATGCTGTTGTTTAATACCAGATCTGTCTGTAATAAATCTTCTTCCATCTTTGATCTTCTTTTAGATGAACAAGCAGATTTGGCTTGCATCACTGAGACCTGGTTAGATCTGGATGGGGATGTTCCCCTCACTGACATGTGTCCACCTGGCTTTTCTGTGTTTCATCACCCCCAAGGCCACGGCCAGGGTGGTTGTGTTGCAGTGATTTTAAAAGAAGATCTTATGTTGATCAGGGGCACTACCCCACAGGTGACTGGGTGCAAATGTCTTTTTGTGAGCCTGGACCAGTCTGATAGACTCGGGCTTCTCCTGATATATTGACCTCCTCATTGTCCATCCTTCTATTGCTTTTTCCGAGCTCCTTGATTTGGTAGCAGGGCTGGTGATTACGACCCCTAGACTTATGGTTCAGAGGGATTTTAATCTTCCGGCTCTTGACGGGGGCTCGATGGCCCGGGAGTTCATGAGCTCTATGGCTACCATAGGCTTATCTCAGACCATTTTGGGCCCGACCCATGTGGGTCGACACACCCTGGACCTGGTCTTTCTTTCGGAGCAATGGCAGGCACATCTGGTCATGGGAGACATTGTCATCTCTCACTTGCCATGGTCCAATCATTTTCTGGTTAGTGTGCAGATTGTCGCGGCCCGCTGTCTTCATCGGGACAGTAGTACAACACAGATGGTCCGCTCCAGGTGCCTTATGGAGCCTATTGGATTCCAGGAGGCTCTTGGGGATATCCCCAGCAATTTAGTGGGCATTTCTCTGGTGCAACTCGTGAAAGTCTGGAACATCGAGGCAACAAAAGAGCTGGATGAAAGCGCTCCTAAGCGTCCTCTTAAGGTTCGTGGATCCTGGCTCCCTTGGTTCTCTGCAGAACTTAGGGAGATGAAACAGACCAAAAGATGCCTGGAACATTGTTGGAGGAAAACCGGTGCCAAAGGCTACCAAACACGATTGCTTGCTCATATTCGGTAATATTCTATGATGATAAGAGTGGTGAAATCTCATTATTTCTCCACTCTTATTGCATCAGCTGACTCTCATCCAGCGGCCTTATTCTGGATTACCTGCTCCCTTCTCAGGAGTGTGGATCCGGTAATTGTTCCATCTGGCTGCTGTGATCAATTTTCTCAATTCTTTGCTGATAAAGTCACCTGCCTTCGACTAGAATTGGACTCTACCTCTACAGGATCCGATCAGATAGAGGAGACTTCATTTTGTGATGTTACATGGGACACCTTTGAGTTTGTCAAGGATATGGATACAGTTCTTTTGTATATGGGTGCTGCAACATGTTGCTTGGACCCTTGCCCTTCTTGGCTGGTTAGAGTAGCCGTTGGGAATGTAAATTCTTGGCTACAGGAGTTGGTTAACTCTTTGTTATGTGAGGGTTTTGTGCCAGCAGCCCTTAAAGAGGTGGTAGTTTGCCCTCACTTGAAGAAACCCTCCCTGGACCCAGAGGCCTTTGACAACTATAGGCCAATCTCCAACCTCCCTTTTTTAGCGAAGGTGTTGGAGAGGGTTGTATGTGCCCAGCTTGAGAAGGTTTTGGAGGAAACCAATTACCTTAATTCTTATCAGTTGAGGTTCAGGCCTTGGCATAGCACGGAGACAGCACTGGTCGCTCTGTAGATGACCTTCTTTGGGACCTTGACAAGGGTAGTGTCCCTCTCTTTGTCCTTTTAGATCTCTCAGCAGCTTCTCGACTGCCTGCATGGTTGGGTATTGGGGGCACTGTTTTACAGTGGTTCTGTTCATACCTTAGCGGGCGTGTCCAGTTGGTATGCATTGAGGACAGGTGCTCTGACCCATGGCCACTTCTTTATGGAGTCCCCCAGGGTTCAGTTCTTGTCCCTATCCTTTTTAACATCTATATGAAGCTGCTGGGTCAGGCCATTTGCCAGTTTGGGGTGAGATTCGATCAATACGCTGATGATACTCAGCTGTACATTGCCATCCCAGACCATGCTGGGGATGCTGTTTCTGTGCTTGCTCAATGTCTGGAAGCTGTTAAGATCTGGATGACTCAAAATAAGCCCCACTAAGACTAAACCCCACTAAGACTGAGCTGCTCTTATTCAGCCCTTGTACCAGCCAACAGTTGGATCCAAACCTATTTTTGGATGGGGTGGCGCTCCCCCAAAGGAGCTTGTCCGTGACTTGGGGGTTCTTTTGGACTCGTGCCTCCTGCTTGAACAACAGGTAGAGGCTGCAGCTAGAAGTGCATTTGCCCAGCTTCATCTGGTTCACCAATTACGCCCTTATCTTGATCGGCAGGCACTAACGACAGTGACTCATGCCCTTGTCATCTCCCGCTTAGATTACTGTAAAGCGCTTTACCTAGGGTTACCTTTGAAGACGATTGGGAAGCTTCAGAGGGTCCAGAATGCAGTGGCTCGCCTACTTATGGGTGCCAAAAGATATGATAGCGTAACACCTCTCCTGCAGTCGCTGCACTGGTTACCCATCCGCTTCCAAATTCAATTCAAAGTCCTGGTTCTTACCTTCAAAGCTTTGCAGGGCTTAGCGCCTGTTTACCTACAGAATTGCCTTTCCCATCCAGTTACATCCTGTCCTGTTAGATCATTTCAGATGGCCCTTTTGTCGGTCCCTGATTTTCGAGAGGTTCGGAGTTCTAGGACCCGTGAAAGGGCTTTTTCAGTTGCTGCCCTACTTCTTTGGAATTCTCTTCCCCTTTAGATTCATCTAGCCCCCTCTTTACCAGTCTTTAAATCCTTACTGAAGACCTTTCTTTTTTGCCGGGCATTTGCCCTGTAGTTTACTTTATTTCCTTTCCATTATCTATTTTAGTTTGCAATTTTAAATGTAATTTTTGATTGTAATTTTTAATGTTACCTTATTCACATGTCATTGTACACCGCCCGGAGTCTTTGGAGTGGGCGGTATATTAAATGCTTCTAATAAATAAAATAAATTAAATTTATGGTTAGCTGACTCTAAATTCCTTCAGGCATGCAAAGCCATACAAAGATAAGGGAGAGTTTACATTTTGAAATTACTTCTCAACAGAGAACCAAGAGGCCTGTTTCTGGGGTGGGGGGTAGGGTGTGTGCCTTAAGAATTGGATCCTTATGCTTTGTGTTACCTTTCTATAGCAAAGATTGGTTGATATCCAGACTAATCCTCCATCACCTCACCAGGAGTTTTCATTGCTCAGGGAGGAGGGGCAATGTTCAGTGATTCTCCGCTTCCTTCTTCAGCTGCCTGTGCCGGCCAAAAGTAGATCTCCCTCAATCTTCAGTGACGTGGTTTCCGGAGGCACAGGTGGCTGCTGAAGGAAAGAGAGACTGGAAATTGAGCCTCCACCTTGTGCAATGGAAAATGCTGACACATCAACAGAGGCTTAGTCTGGATTCTGGCCATTTTATTTTATTCAATGGCGCACAGTTTCTCCTCACACTTAGCAACATTTCCCCCTTCCACTCCAGTAACATCAGAAATCCTAAGTTGTGTGTGAAGAGTTCTTGTAGTTGCTGCTTCTCACAACAGTGTCGCTCCTGGGAGCCTTGGGAAAGAGACATATTATGGACCCTTCCTACATGACCTGGGATTTTCAACATATGGAATGGCTTAGGAAGTTCTCACTCTGTTGAAGTAATATCAGAAGGTGTGTGGGGGTGGGTGGGTCTAATTGCATTTAATATTTTCTTGGCAAGCAAACATTGGGAGGCCTCCACAGGCAAACCGGTGAATAAGATAACTATTATATACTCATCAAGAACTGGTCTGTAGAGGGGTTGAGGATATGGTTAATGACCATTTGTTTCCTATCCACTTGGGCTTCCCTCTGGGTATCAGAATGCAAATGTTATCGAGAGTGTGCTAAATGGCAGCCTCATATGTAATTAACACAGATTCTGACAGGCTCTTGTATATGATAGATTTATACAGAGAGCTTATTTCAATTATTCAGATATGCATAAAGTGCTAAAATACAGTTACAGAAAAACATCTCCGCTGCCTTATGTTATACAAACCCTCATGGTGTTCTTGGTGGGGAAAATGCTTGCCTTCCAATTAAACATTCAGGCAGATGTGATATATTTCATAGTAATGCTCATCTTCTGGAAGACCCTGAAACAGCATTATGGGGATAGCTCTGAATGCTATTAAAGTCAATAAAATGGAATGAATTTTGTGTGTGTTGGCTACAGTGTAGCCTGTTTCAAAAGGCCACTTGCATATTTTTCATTTTGTATGCTGCATAATGTCAACACCCAATAGTATTATTTAGTCAAAGATATGTTAGTAGAGTTTCTGTTGTTTAAGAACGAACTTAAATTTCAATTTGGTATGTAAAATATCAACTGGAAAGTGGAAATACAATACACATCCTGTCTTTCTGGTAATATAATGAATAAACTCTCTGGAACACAGCTTAGTGGTTGATTAAAGACCCTTTTCTATCAGTAGTACTAGAAATTGAGTCATATGAACACTTTTTTTGCAGGTCAGAGTCAGTCTAAGTATACTGTTGGACTTGTACATGGTCTTGTGAAAGGTTCCATACATGTTCAGATCAAAACATATCAACCCACTTTTTAAATATTTATGGCTATATCATAGTCTGGCCACCTAATGGCGCAGCGGGGAAGCAACCTGTCTAGAGAGCAGGAGGCTGCTGGTTTGAATCCCTGCTGGTGTGTTTCCCAGAATTCCTATATCAGGCAGCAGCAATATAGGAAGATGCTGAAAGGCATCATCTCATACTGGGTGGGAGGAGGCAATGGTAAACCTCTCCTGTATTCTACCAATAAAAGCACATGGCTCTGTGGTCTCCAGGAGTTGTCACTGACTCCATGGCACAACCTTTACCTTTACCTTTACCTTTATATCATAGTCTAGAGATGAGTCAAACCAATCAGAAGACTAATTCAAGAGGTACAAATCTTCTAAAGAAGAAACCTTGAGGTGTAAGTCAGTACCTTCTGCAGTTAAAGAGAATCATTTTATTTGAGCAATATATGTTAGGAAAGAACTTCTGGCTCAGAGAAGGCAAGTTCAAGTGGATGCAGCACTTTTGTGGACAAATCTTTGGTAGCTGCAGTTTTGGAAGTTGCTGTCTGCTTAGAAGGTGTCGTCCACCAAAGCATACTTTTATGGAATGAATATCTGTCTACCTCCTAAACTCCAAAGCAACACAATCTCCTGTTAAGCTGTCACTGTGTCATGTCACTTTCTGAACAGCTTTGGTAAGGCTGTGAAAGCTATAGGTAGCTAAGCTGCTGAAAAGGACCCAATTTCAGCAGAAGGTGTGAATGGGTTTAAGGCTTCAGTCTAAAGCAAGCAGGTTGTGATGAAAGCTGTCATGATGGATTCTGGAGAAACATATGCCTTGGATCAAGTTTAGTCAGGCTCTGCTGAGCTATAATAATGCTATGTGTGAGCAGTTGGTAACATTAAGATGAGATGGTTTTAAGAGTCCAAGGCAGAAAGAAAATGCATTTCACATGCATTCTGGTAGTAGTGAAAAAATGCCAATATTGCTTCTCTTGGTTTTGGTAGCAAAGCCAAGCTTTGAGAAGAGAGATTGCAATCCCATCTGTGCTCTGACAAGGCTTAAAGAGGATCCATCCCCTCTCCCCCTCAGTCCAAGGGTGATTCCCTTTTGAAGCAAGGAACCTAAAAACCATACAAGAGCAAAGACATTTAAACTGATTTTATGTGCAGCTGGCACCTGAAGTGTGAAGGTTGTTACTTGTACGGGTAATAACACTGGCCAGACACCTCTCTGGTTTATACACAGCAGTACGTACAGTATTCCTTAATGGGGACTGTCCATAAAGTATATCATGCATCAAGAGGGGGAAGCAGTGGCGGGGAGGAAAAGTGTGACAAAGGTGTTGGTTAAAATGGGGCAAAATGTGATGGGGGGGAATATTTTTTAAAAGGCATTTATAAGTGTGACATTATTTTTAAAATGGACCCTGGAAAAGGGAGTGACTTCCAAAACTGTTTAACAAGTCATCACAGACTGTGTTGTAATATTGATACCACAACTCTCTTATTTATGCACTTTCTGAAAGTTTAGGGTTCCTAGGCCTAAGGGACTTGTTTCTTAAAGAGTAGGTGATTCCCCAGCAGTATGTTACTTTTCCTACTCACCTATTTAATTAGCCATTACTTGAATGCTAAACATGGATTTTGATGACCAGTATTCTCCAGTTCTATGATGATCTTCTGCGGTTGTCTGAAGAGATCCAATGCACAAAAGACTCTGTTGACATAATGGTTCTAAGAAGCTGAAATTTTCTTGTGTGCTGAAAAAGTAGACTTCTTGTCTATCTTCTTGTGCAGACTTTCCATCTGTTTAGTGACCATGTGAAACAGGATTCTGGAACAGATGGACCATCAGTCTAATCCAGCAGAGCTCTTCTTATGAATAATACTAGAATATTTTTGAACCAAGGCATTCTTTAATAATTTGTGAGTGATAAATGTAATGTCAAAGTAATGAATGGTTGATGGTATTGGTTGTTCCTTGTAGCATCTCACACTGCATGCATAGTTTAGACTACTAGGATGAACATGTTCTGTGTTGGACAGAATGAAAGATATGCACCATGTTGTAAGAGATAATTGAACTTCAAGCACAGTACAGTTGCCAGGTTGCAGCCTAGAGAGTGAATATTTAACTTTAAACACAACAATCATGTGGGAGATGAGGTGTCCACATATGCTCCTGCCTGCTCCCCAACCTGTTGCCTTGTCTCTGCCTCTTCTCCATCTGTAGCTGCAATATGTCAACGTTCCTGGCAAAATATCAGCAACTCTTAATGATCACAAACAGTGGTTGTAGAAAAGAATAAAAAAGGGCAGATTATCAAGCATAAGGAGTTCTTTACTTAAAATTAGAAACTGTAATTAACGATAAAGTCTTTCTTTCTTTCTTTCTTTCTTTCTTTCTTTTTCTTTCTTTCTTTCTTACTCAGATTTTTGGTGGGAGGTAAAGCAGTAAGATAAGAGGAAAATGGTCTTCAAGTTTTAATTATAAACAGCAACTCTAATTAAAAACAGAAATGACTAACATTTTAATCATAAACATGTGAAAACCTGACTAACTTCCACATAAGTGTGTTCAAGACTGAAACTCAAAGTCAACAGCAGTGCAGCTCTCTCCATATCAGAGTTAATAGAGATCAAAATGAGGAGAGTGATTGAATATTAGTATCTAAATATCGACTGGAAAAAGCCCCTAATAGCATACAAATGCTAATATTCTATGCCCTTATACAAATCTATGGTGTGGCCACATCTGGAGTACTGTGTACAGTTTTGATCACTGTATCTTGATAAAGATATTGTAGAACTGGAAAAGGTGCCGAAGAGGACAACCAAGATGATTAGGGGCCTGTAGCACCTTCCTTATGAGGCAAAGTTAAAGCATCTGGGGCTCTTTACTTTGAAAAAGAGGCGACTAAGGGGAGACAGGATTGAGGTGTATATAATTACTCATGAAGTGGAGATAGTGGACGGAGAGAAATCTTTCTCCCTCTCTCACAACACTAGATCCAGCAGTTATCCCTTGAAACTTAAGGTTGGTAAATTTAGGACTGACAAAAGGAAGTCCTTTTTCACACATTGCATTATCTATGCAATTCCTTGCCATGGGATGTAGTGATGCTTACCAGCTTGGATGGCTTTAAATGGGGCTTAAACAAATTCATGGAGGTCAGGTATATCAATGGCTACTAGGCTGGTGGCTGTGGTCCACCTCCAGCCTCAGAGGCACAATGTTTCTCAATACCAGTTGCAGGGGAGCAACAGAAGGAGAGAGGGCATGCCCTCACCTCTTGCTTGTGGGCTCTCCAGAGGCATCTGGTGGGCCACCGTATGAAACAGGATGCTGGACTAGATAGGCCTTGGGCCTGATCCAGCAGGGATGTTCTTATGTTCCTGTTGTCATGGATGGGAAGGTTGAAGAGCACGTAATATTGAACACCTCCAGAGAAAGCATTTCAGGGAGTAACTTTGCCTGAAACTCTGGATAGATATCTACTGCCAGTCAAAGAAGGAAATACTGTGTGAGATGGACCCATGGTTTGATTAAGTATAAAATAGCTTTCTGTATAAGGTGGATAACCTCTGCATCTTGTTACTTGTAATTGAACTTGTGGTCCAATATATTTGTGTAAAGCAGTTTTGCGTTAATGCTATTAGAGCTCTACCTTGCAAATATTTAAAGTAAACTCATAGGTTGTTCTCATGAACACGTACTATGGATTAACAAGCCCTTAAGGAGTGTATTTGCTGTGTGAGTTTATTGCTGGAATTAGCCATGGGGTTTCTGCTTCCCTGGTGATAATTCTGTGTTAAATTAAATTTATTTCTGGAGAATCTAATATAAGGAAAATGGACACATAGACAGTTGAGAATCACAATTCAGAGAGAGCGATTCCCTCCCTGTTTTATAAACCTCTGTCATGTCCCCAATTAGTCACATCTTTCTATATTAAATTGGCTCGGCTTATTAAAGGAAAGTCCAAAAGATGCTCCATTCTCCTCAGTCCAAGTTATTTTAGTTCTTCAGCTCTCTGCTATCCTTTTTGAGATGTGTAGCAAGGTGCGCAGAGTGTGTCAGATATAGGCATAAACATTTCATAATGACATTATGCTTGCTAAATTATTTTTAGCCTCTTCCCTAATTCATTGTCACATACTTTTTGAATATATTAATTCCTAACAATGTCTGACTCAAAGGCTTGGAATGCCCAGTGGATTTTTGACATATAGGCCGCATTCACACATAATGGGGGGCTGGAGGTGGAGGTGGAGGGACCCGCATTTTCCTCACCGTTACATCTTAACCCAGCCAACTACGGTCTGGACCATAGCATAACCTGTGGTTGTGGGGACAAGACTCTAATTTGTACCCTCGGTTTGTATTGAGTTTCTGTACTGAGGGCTCAGAGAGCCTCCTTTTTGTCCGAATGCAGCACTGGAAGCTGCATTCGGCCGAACTAGAGTTGAGGAGGAAGCTCCTCCCTCTCTCCCTTCCTGATTGGCTGTGCAGGCTGTCCTTCAAATAAGAAGGAAGCCTGCACACCCAGCTCTCCCGTCTCTTTGCAGTCTTGCTGAGTGTAGAGAGGATGCTCTCCTGAATGTCGAAATGGAGATGGGGATGCTGTTGGGGGGGGGGGCGCTGTGGGTCCACTGGACCCATGGTTCTGTGTTACATGCAAATGTGGCCTTTTTCTGTGAACAGCAGATCCACGATCTGATTTTTTAAATTCCATGAAGGCCAAACTACACATTACATGTGGATGCATGCAGCCGTAGCCCAACTATCCTCATTTTATTTGAAAAGTCAGATAAGGAGGGGGATAATTAATGGTATACTGTAGAAGACTACTTAACCTCATGTTTGCCTCTGCTTCAGATAGTGTCTGCTTGTTGGCTTCCTACACAGGGTTGCAGAGGTGTGTTGCAAAAGCAGCTTTCTATGTGGTATGGGGTGTTGTGGCTGCTGTTCAAGACACATAATCCAGAACTCCCTTGGGTATGTGGAATTAGTGTGCAGGGAATTGTGCCTGAACCCAAACACTGGTTCGGAGAGGGGTTTTTTGTTTTTGTTTTTTTTAAACTAATCTGAACCTCACTCTAAAATCTCTTGGTCTTATGGAACATCAGCCCAAACAGAAGATTTAATAATTACTGTAGGTGCTCAGGAGATTCTATTGAGTGTTCCTCTCTACTCCACCTGAATTGAACTAACCATCTGAAAAGAAGGGAGGAGCAAGACTGGGAAGCAGAGAATAAGTCTGGTAGCCCTTTTAGTGCTTGAGTAGAGGTTTGTGGATGGTTATCAAGCTACAAAGTCTCAGTGTGGTAAATTGATGGCTGGAAATTTCTGAAGTTTCCTTGGCACTGTGTGATCTGCCATTCGTCCTAATAACCAAGGTAAATTTTCTTTTTTGCTAAATTGTTGAAGCTTGGTGGGGCCCTGGGGGCTGGAATACAAAGCTTGGGGTAGGGGTGTGTGTGATATTTATTTATTTATTTATGGAAAGAAGGGTGCGGGTCTGAGATGAAATGGGGCTTAATGTGAAATAAAATAGTTGCTTTGCCTGAGGCCCTCCTCCAAGGATGGGCCTAAAACCCATATTCTCTAGCTGAGAGCTTTCTGTCTTTTATGAAGTTAATGCAAACCTTGTTATACATGGACTCTCTATCTGCGGCTCTGCATATTTGTGCGTGTCTAACCAGCAGATTTCATTATCTGCAGATACGAAATGGTTAAACCCCATGTATCCGTGGTTCCTAGAGGGCTGGAAGTGACCATGGAGGTCATTTCTGGCCACCATTTTGTCAGGGGGAGTCAGATCCAGCCAACCAACTCACGAGGGAGGAATTATCACTGAGTCACTCCTCCTTGTTACCTGGTTAGATGACTGGGTTTTAAATTAATTAAAAAGAAAAGAAGAATCTCTGGTAGGCTGTATCGCTCTCCAGAGTCAGTCAAACACTCTGAGGGGGCTTGTGAAAACAAAGAAAACAATTTATTGATTTATTATATATATTTTTTAAAAGAATAAGCCAGTTCAGGATTTCACACGTAGCTGTTACAAATAAAGCTTAGTGGTTACAAGAGTATTCAAAATGCCCAGATGTTCTCAGGTGGTGCTTAACTTGTGCATTACTTGACTAAAGTTGAAGATAGATAATTGCAAAAGCAGATACTTGGGGATACAAAGCAACACACACAACTTCTAATGCCAGTCTTACTAAAACACTTTCTCCTAAGTCTAACCTTCTGAAGCCATAAGCCTTGACTTCCTTCCCTTGGACCTCACTAGGACCTAGGTGAGACCAGTCCCTGAAATCTCTGACCCTCCGAGATTTGCAAAACTTATCCTGAGAGAATCTGGCAAGACTCCATTGCTCCTCTCTCACCTGGGCACACCCTTCTTCTTCCCAGAAGACCCTCCAGAGCCCTTTCGTTCCACTAGTTAACTGATTGGTTCATGACCTAGGGTCTCCAGTCTGTCACTCAAGCTCAACTGCTTTTCCCAGTTAACTCTATCAGTGCTGGTTGGCTGCCCACTACAGGAAGAAATGGGGAATTTTGACTTGACCTGTATTCTTGATGGAGCATGGTAGAGGTTTTTGCATGGTAGAACCATTTTTGTGGTTCCTCCATTTTTGCCCCTTTTCCCACTTCCAGGAACCTAATTCCATAGAGTCAACCCATCCCATAGAGTCAATGCCTAGGTATCTGCAGTTTCAGCACCTGCGGCCCCCCTGGCGGAACAGGACCCCCCTGGATACTGAGGTTTACCTGTAACTGATCCATGACAGGACCCATTCTGTTATAAAATGACTACTAAGTTTCCTTAGTAAATAGAGGCTTTCATTAGAGGCTTCTGTGATGAACTTTACAAAAGTCAAACCTTTTTTTCAAGAGACTTTCAAAAAAGTCATTCACCTTGCCATCTCAAGCATAGGCTGAGATTGAATATGTTGCTGAAATTTTCTCTCATGACCAGTCCAAGACCCTGTTGGTGGATCCTCTAAAGAAAGGCCTCTTACCTGATTTTCTGCTTGTCATTAGTGGGATCATTACCTCTCATTTGCCAAATAACCATCAGATGACCCTTAGGGTGAAGAATGAGTCAACTCAATCAATTACACTCCAGCTTAGAGTAATGGCTAATCCGTACTCAGTAGCTTTGGTGGGTCCTAAGCACAAAGTATATAATGATGCTGCAACATTGGATCCAAATCATTTTAATTCCCACAACTCCCCTGCCCCTCTACACTGGAAAGAAAAGAATGGCAGAGGGAGCCAATGTAGTCTGTTAGGGATGTGCACGAACCAGTTCAGTGCTCATTTTCTGGAGTGCTGAACCAGTTTGAAAGTCTGGCATTTGAGCCATTTTGAGGAGGGGGGGGTCCTTTAAGGGGCAGGGAGGGTACCCTTATCTGCCCCACTGCTCCCGCCCCCACCGGCGCTCTCCCAAAAAGTTTTGGTGTGGTGCTGCAGCGTACCTCCCTGCAGCCCTGGTCAGTGTCATACCAGAAATGGCTGACATGTGTGTGTGCCATGCGCACAAGTGTCAGCTATTTCTGGTATGATGCTGACTAGGGCTACAGGGAGGTATGCTGCAGCCCCATGCCAATGCTTTTGGGGAGAGCACCAGTGAGGGAACAGCGACTGGGCAGGTAAGGGCATCCTCCCTGCCTCCTAAAGAATCCCCCCACCTCCCGGGAATGCACAAACCAGTTCATGCACATCCCTAGTCTCTGCCCATGACTGGGATATGGGGTGTGAGCAAGGTGTGGAACAAACCTCATTGACACTCATCCTTTTAGAGAAAGATCTTGAAGAATTGTTCCTACAGATGTGGAAGATGTACGGCATCATTTGCAAGAGCTGTTGGCAGCAGGAATAATAACAGTCCAGAAGCCCCTATGCATCTCCTATTGTAGTTGTGTGTGTGTGTGTGTGTGTGTGTGTGTGTGTGTGTGTGTGTGGTGTTATGGACACCACAACATATTAGACCCAAAGGTACCAACTCAGAAGTATGGGGAATTGAGGCCTGTGTCTGATTTCATTTTATATTAAGAAATGAATTAAGGCCTGGACTCAAGGTGAACATGATGTCCAGATCTGCCTGGGTAATGCTTGGTAAATGATTTGTAGAGGCAGGGGTAATCTAGCATTGGTTATCAGTGTTTGTGAAAACTCACTGAGACACAATGGGTCAGGCTTAATTACCAGTCTCACACTGCTGAAATTAACCTGCTGTCCAGTAATAATCCCCTTAACTCACTGATAGGATGCTTCTGCCATGTCCAAATGTGTTGATTAACTCGCCTCACACATGTGCCCCTTTTTGATGTTACTTTGAATATTATTTTGTTATAAATACACACTAGATAGAGGTACACAAGAAATAATGTAATTGCTGTCTCACACAAATAGAACTAGCTCTCCCACTAACTCCTGACTTTTAACACCTTTTGGGACCAGGCTAGCACATCTGGGGGCCCATTTGCTCAGAGATGCAGATTTGCTTTGAGCTATGTCCCCTCCTCAAGATAGCAGCTAACAGAAGATGAGATTGAGATCTCTCTGAACTGACCAAATATCCTGAGAGATTTTTGGTAATTAAAAGACAATATTCAGATGATAACAGGAATAAACACCTTTTGTGATCCAGAAGACTCAAATGGACATCAAAGGATGGAACCACTATAAGAAGGAATCTCTGGACATGGCAGATTAGTAGTCTTGTGCCTACGGGCAATCTTTTGCCTAGAGCTGCTCAACAAGGACCCCAGAGTTTGCTGCTAAGCCGCGGGGCAAAGCAGGAACTCTGTCCATGGACAGGAGCTGTCTGTGACTTCTACTGCACAGTGAGAAGTCTAGACTTCCCCAGCCATGGTGCTCTGGCTCTAAGCCGTGATCTGAGCAACTGCAAACGCTCCTGTCTCCAGCCAAGCGCTTCGCTCCTTCAGCTGAAGAGATTCACCGCTCTCAAGTCTCTCTGATCCTGGTAATATGCTGCTCCTACAAGAATTGGATCCCTCCATCTTTTCCCCTCCTTCTCCTTCCCCCCCTTTCCTCTACTAATCCCTGAACCATGCCAGTCCTCAGCCTTCCTCCCCCCCCCTTTTCCCATCTATATCTGAATTGTATTAGGCTCTAGGAAGATTTAATGCACACACATATGCTAGTTAGGAACACGTTGAATATTGGTGCTGGCTAGGATGTTCTGTTTAGATGCTGTTAGTAATATATTGATAGAGTGTCCTGCTTTCTGCTCAGTTGGATTGATGTTATTCTTTTATACTCAATAAAGCCCATTGAATCTTTGAGGATTGGTTTGATCTCCCTTTTTCCTTGCGCCCAGATCCTACATGGTCACCATATAAAAGAACTTGGTCACTTGGTGACACTATGAGCCAGGTCTAATTCTGTATGCTAGCTAATGAGCATATTTAGTATATAAATCAGGCCTGGACTGTAACAGTGGTGGGGTCATATCCAGATGTGTGTAGATTACCTCACTTTGAATAAAATGATTGTGCCTTGTGTGGATCAATACAGGTCCCTTATGTGGATCAAGCTCTGGATTGTCTTGCCAGCATGGTTTTCTGTCTTGGATTTGAGGAATGGATACTATCAGATCTTTGTGAGTGAAGCAGACAAAGAGAAGACGACATTTATTTGCCCCTTGGGTTTTTATCAGTTTGAGAGAATGTCCCAAGGAGTGTCTGGGGCTCTGTTTATTTTCCAGGGGTTAATGGAGAAGACAGTGGGGATCAGAAACCTTTTGGAGGTTCTTGTCTACTTGGACAATTTAACTGTTTTTGGCATGACTTTGAAGGAGCATGAAGAGTGACTCCTGAAAGCTTATTTAGAAACCTGTGGGTTAAAGCTGTCCTTGAATAAGTGACAGTTGTGTCAGATATCAGTTTAATATGTGAAATATATAGTATCTGAAGAGGAAATTGCCTCTGATCCAGCCAAAGCAGAAGCTTTCACATCTTGGCCGAGGCCTATTGACTTGAAGATTCTACAGCCCTTCCCATGGTTTTGTGGCTACTATAAGAAATTTGTCAAAGGATATTCTTCTATAGTTCTGTAGCTCACATGAGTTAACCCGAGGTTATGCCTGCAAAGGAAGGACAGTGAAGTGTGCAACATCTATCTCTTGCTACAAGGAGTAAGAACCTTTTGGAGATTGCTGGACCCAAGAGTGTGAAGATGCTTTCCATGCTTCTATTGATCATTTGACTTATGCACCTGTACTGGTTTTTTGCTGATCTAAGCAAGCTGTACATTCTCCATGTTGATGCTAATTTGGATGGACATAGATGTGTATTATATCAGGAGCATCCCCAAGGATGCTGGCTAGTAGCATTTGCTAGCAGAAGTTTGACACCCATTGAAAAACATTATTCAGCACAAAAACTTGAATTCCTGGCCTTGAAATGGGCTATAGTGGATCAATTCCATGATTACCTATATCGAACACATTTTTTAATCCACTTCTGACTAGTCTATAATATTGACCAGGAAATACTAACCTTGATGTAGATGCCCTGTCTCAGAGGCCACATCCTGTGACAAACCAGAGGATGAGATACCCTGGGATAAGAGCTATGTGTCAATCTATTGTCAGTTCAGCAAACTTCCAAGTTTAATTGTGCTGTCAAACCCTTAGGATCTTCTTCAGATTGTCTCCCTGATGCTTTTGTGAATTTTGCTAGACTGGACTTGTTCCATCTACCTCAACTGAGCAAAGAAGATATTCAGAAGACTCAGAGGCGGGGGTGGGGGAGATTATAAATGAAGTGATAAATCCCTAAGGATAGTTTCTTTAAAATATGTTCTGCCGAAAGAATACTGTAAAGTGGTGATGAAAACTCTTCATGATCACATGGGACATTTGGGGATTGAGAGGACATATGACCTTGCTCATGTCAGATTATATTGGCCTGGAATGGCCAAAGATATAGAACAGCATTGTAAGAGTTGTATTAGATACATTAAAAGAAAGACACTTCCTGGTAGATCAGCTGCCCTTGTCAATATAGTTAATATAGCACCCTTAAAGTTACTTTGCTTGGACTTCCTTACTCTTGAGAATGATAGCAAAAATATTAGCAATATTCTTGTGATTAAAGACCACTTTACTCATATGCTCAGGCCTGCCAAACCAAAGATCAATGTGCCAGCACTGTGGCTAAGATCCTCTGGGAGATTTTTTCTTTCTTTCATTATGGACTGCCGAAATGTATTCATTGTGATCAAGGAAGGGACTTTGAGAATTGATTGATTGGTGAATTGCTTAGCCTGGGTGGGATTAACAAGTCACACACTAGCCTTTACCATCCACAAGGGGATCCTCAGCCTGAGAAGTTTAACAGAACATTACTTGACATGCTGGGTACATTTGAATCCACCAAAAAGGAGAAATGGTGCCAATACATCAGTTACCTTGTGCATGCTTATAATTGTATCAGAAAAGCCTCATTCAATAGCTGGGGATGTGTATTTATTGCATAGGGTGTGCTGTGTGTTTGTGCAGTTTGAGTTTGACATAACAATTCTAGCTCAAAAATGTTTTCTACCAATTTATCTGAGACATATTAGCCCAACAGATTTGTAAAATCTTTAATCACTTTTTAAAAAGTTTGTTATTTTGGGCACCTTGCAGTTCTCTGGTAAGGAGGCTGTTTTTTGTGATAAGTTACACAAGTTCAACAATTTCACATCTGACTGCTTTAGGAATTCCCACTTGAATGTCATCTAGCCCTGCAATGTGTTACTTTTTAATTTGTCAATTAGCCAATCTAGGATTGGCTTTTCAGCCACCAAAGGCAATGTAATCTGATGTAATTAAAGTCACCCTAAGGAATGTTGCAAACACTTTATGAAGGTGGATGGTTGCCAACTTGAGTTCTAAAACTCAATTCTTTGTCACCTTTTATGGGAAAACATATAGAAGTTAAAAACAACACATACATTAGAAAATAATGCACAGATTGTTATAAAATGGCCTGTAACAGTTAAAATATATTTTTGATACTCATTGCAGAAGAATTCAGGATGGCAATTCCTAAAATAAAGTTCAGAGAGAAAGAAACACTTTTATACAGTGTTTAGTGTTCACTCCTAATGATTATTGTGAATTATTATAGGGAGAATAACTATATGAGCAGTAATTTATCCAGGAAAATACAATTGAATAAGTGATGGGTTTACTCTTGCTGGGGGAAAAGAGGGTAAGTATTAATATACTGCAAAAGGAGCAGTGGCGGATTTAAGGAGAGGCACAGTAGGCATTTGCCTACAACGGCAAAATCTGAGGAGTGAGAATTTGCTGCTCCTCAAATTTTACCATGCCTCTATGGGAGCGGCTGCTGCTGCCGAGAGTACAGGGGTGTGAGGGGAAAGCCCCACCCCATTTACCTTCAAAATGCCACTGTGTGGTGCTGGCAGGATGGTGCAGGAGTGGCTGCAGCGGAGAGGGCGGTGGTGGTGCGAGGGGAAAGTTCCCCCTTTTAGCAATGCCCACCAATGTGCAGAGGTATGGGGCAGTGAGGGCGAGCTCCTTCCAGCTCTCCTCCTTCCTCCATAATGACTTCACGCCCTGGCTGCAGTCCATTATGGGCCTTTCTCCACATGTGGAGAGAGGCCCATAATGGGCTGCAGCTGGGACTCCCTCACTGCCCCATCCCTCTGCACAGCAGCGGGCATTGCTACAATGTGGAACTTTCCCCTCGCCCCACCACCACCCTCTCTGCTGCAGCCACTGCTGCCCCATCCTACCGGCGCCACACAGTGGCATTTTAAAGGTAAATGGATGGGGCTTTCCCCTTACCCCCACCCCACACACTCACTGCAGATGCCACTGCCACCTTTGCTGCCCCATCCCTCTGTCCAGCGGCAGTTTTCTGAAAGAAAAACGGTGTGTGTGTGTGTGTGTGTGTGTGTGTGTGTGTGTGTGTGTGTTTCATAACCAAGGGCTGAAGTTGACTTGACAAAGTCAGTAACAAGCAGTTTGGCCAGTTGCCAGCCAGACTTGGGCAGGTTTGGATGAAATGCTGCTCAGGAGTATGTGCACCATGGGAACCTTGGGTTCTCTGCTGCTGACTTATGGTTGATGGTGAGAACCTGCCTATTTTAAATAACCATGCCAAAAAACAAACAAACAAACAAAAACCCCTGTTAAATGTGGCATATTTTTTCATATAAACTATATTCCTTCCATGAACAAACTTGGGGTTAAGAACATAAGAACAGCCCTGCTGGATCAGGCCCAAGGCCCATCCAGCATCCTGTTTCATGTGTTATGTGCAGGATTTTTAAAAGACCTAATTTGATTACCAGTTACAGAGGTTCAGTCACCCATGCTTCATCTTGAAGGCTTTCTCATCCCCCTTCCTAAACCTGTGTTGTGAAAAATGGTTCAGTGAACAGCAGAAAAGATAGGAACATCAAGAGCAGTGCTCCTTTTCTACATTCACCTGTTAATTGACATGAGCATGTGTGGATGTAGCAGACATAATCTATGCATGATATCATAGTGAATGGCTATCTGCCTGCTAATAGAGTCAATGAAGTACAGCTGGAGAGTCCCAAATCCCAGTGAGGAGACAGACATGGAGTCTGAGGAATGTATTCTAGCTAAAGGTGGAGCTTATTTATTGTTAATAGAGAGCTGTGCTACAGGGCCTGCCATCTGTGAATTTGCCACTCTGCAAAACACACTCTATGATCCTATACTTGCAGCAGCTTCAGCTCCTGTCCCCTTCATAGCCAATCAGAGAGCAGCTGCTGATGTAGTGAGGCTTTTCAGTCTATTGACAGTACAAAGCATGTTGGGAAGGCTTCCAAGGCTTTTGGAGAACTCCCTATGCTTCCAGCTCCCAGTTTCAGCAATGAAAGCCTCGCCTGGCTGTATGTTTCTGTTAAGGTTGCGAGCCCTTTAGGGACAGCAAAGCATCTGTATTATGTTTTCTATGTAAACTTTTGTTGAAAAGTGGTATATAAATATTTGTAGTCATAGCAAAATGTTACACCCCACCGTTCCATTGTAAGCAGATGGCCCTTGTGGCTTACAAGCTTGAGAACAGTTATTGACAGCAACAAAAACAATAGTGATAAAAAACCACTACAGCAGATAAAAGTTATTCCCAGACTGCATATGATAAAGGTTTCTAGACTATTACATATTAGGCCTGTTCACACAACCATCAACATCAGGGTAGGAGGTCTTGTACCCTGGGTTGCATGGTTGCATGAACTCATTATCATCCTATCCAGGTTGCTCAAACCAGGATAGCCCAGCTTTTGTACCATGCTCTTAACCAAGGCACAAGGAGAAGAGAGCTCTCCTACCATACCTTTTCTGGTTGTATGGTTCCACTGGCCTTTTCTATTGGAAGCAGACCTGGAAACAACAGAAAGCTGTGGCTCCAGGGCCTGCCATCTGTGAATGTGCTACTCTGCAAAGCACACTCTATGATCCAATACTTGCAGCAGCTTTAGCTTCTGCCCCTTCGTAGCCAATCAAAAAGCAGCTGCTGATGTATTTGTTTGTTTTAGTTAGTACATTTCTATACCGCCCCATACAAAAAAGTCCCTGGGTGGTTCACAGTACAGTGGTCCCTCGACTTACGAAGATAATCCGTTCCGAACGCACGTTCGTAGGTCGGGATTTTTGTAAGTCAAAAAGCGCATCCACGGAGGTCCGGAAACACTCGTAAGTCGAGGAAACCGCATCTAAAAATTCGTAGGTCGAGGAAGCCGCATCAAAACTGGCAACGACTTCCGGTATTTTTTGTCGTTCGTATGTCGAAATCTTCGGATGTCGAGTACTTCGTAAGTCGAGGGACCACTGTATAAAACCATCAAAACATTAACTTATTTACAACAATGTAAAATACAAACACATCTCTAAAACTGAAGCTTTAAAACGGTGGACTAAAAGCCTGACTAAACAGGTGTGTTATTAAGTCCTTCTTAAAAACATCCAGAGAAGGGGAAACTCTAATTTCATTAGGAAGCGTGTTCCAGAGTCCTGGGGCAACTCTAGAAAAAAACCCAGTTTTGAGTTGTCACCAATAGAGCTGGTGGCAATGATTTGTTAGCCACCCTATAACAAATTGTTCTCTGGGTGGCTCACAACACAGCATTAAAGCATTGAATAAAAACACATAAAACACATGAAATCACAACACCGCCCCCCCACCAAAGCGTACAAAACAATTTAAAATCTTTTTAAAAGTCATTTTTAAAAATCAAATGTAAAGGTCCTGAGTGAAGAGAAAGGACTTTACCTGGCATCTAAAAGAACAAAGTGATGATGCCAGGCGAACCTCACTGGGGAGGCTGCTCCATAAATGGGGTGCAACCATTGAGAAGGCCCTCTCCCTAATAGCTACCTGCCTCATCTCATTTGGTGTGGCACTCAGAGCAGGGCCTCCAAAGAAGATCTTAAGGTCTGAATCTGGACCGATAACCCTGTCCATGCCTTTTAGGGCTTTATATGTTTACACCAGCACTTTGAATTGGCCTGGAAATGGACTGGGAGCCAGTGCAGTTGACGCACTGGTGTGATATGATCAAAATACTCTGTCCCAGTTTCTCCACACATCACAAGTGATGCAAGCTGTGTTTAATAAGTTGTATTTTGTCCTTCTATAATGTAGCATGGTTGTGATATGGAATACAGGTAGCCCTCATTATTCATGGGGGTTCCATTCTTGCCTATAGGCGTGAATACACAAACTGCAAATAATGAAACTTTACCCCTATGGGAATCCAGGGGTTAGGTTCCTTAAGCTAAAAAAAGGGCCAAAAAAGCAGAAATAAAGGGAATAAAGCACAGTATCTTGTTCTCTAGGCCTCCAGTTCTCCTGTAAGCCTCCCACCCCAACTCTCAAATCCTCCAAATTTCTGTGATGTTTTGCTGAAAAGGTCAGGAATTCTTTTAAGAGCCACAAAATGCCTCTGTGCTGCAAAATAGCAGCTGGAAATGACATCATTTTCAATCACCCAGGAACCCTAGATAGGTGAATTTTGCATATTTTTAAAACCACGAATAAAGAAACTGGGTCTCTTTACACTGAACTGCAGATATGTGAAACTGAGGTCCATGAGACTGTGGATAATGAAGGCCACCTGTATTCCGGCTTTTTCCATGCTCAAATGCCCTGATCAGAATGGTTCTTATGCACAAATTATAGAAAAGCTTTCTCCAGTTCTTGTATGAGAGTCAATATTCTGTAGGTTTCTTGGGCTTGCTAATTCATTCTTGTAGTTGGATTATTTGTAACTTTATATGTATAAACACA